>NC_135501.1:31153069-31456099 GCF_052857255.1 Amblyomma americanum | reverse complement strand
CATCCGAAGGTCCCGGCAAAGGATGAGTCGACTGGCAACAGAACAACTTGTTTATTCTGTCATCGCAAAAGAGCAGCCGGTCAGGGCGACCACGTTACTCGAAGGAAGAAATCGAAGTCTCTCTGGCGTCCGGGGCAGCTCCCTTTATACCCACGGAGTCGAGGGCAAGAAGGAACGGCTTGGGAGGAGGCGCCCGATACGGCGACGCTCAGACATGTTCAGGCGTGACGTGCGCGTCCGCCGGGCCGGCGCCGGTCAGACCTCCTCGCCTCCCAGTTGGGGAGCTCCTCTCCCCGGCTGCCGCGCTTTTACAAGCGTGGGCACCAGCATGCACACACACACAC
Organism: Amblyomma americanum; assembly: GCF_052857255.1. Classification (NCBI taxonomy): domain Eukaryota; kingdom Metazoa; phylum Arthropoda; class Arachnida; order Ixodida; family Ixodidae; genus Amblyomma; species Amblyomma americanum. Next base: position 31,455,755 of record NC_135501.1, on the reverse strand, counting down.
ACACGCACGCACGCACGCACGACGACACGTGGCACTGAAACCTGCCTGGACGCGCTTGGCGGGAGGCGTTGCGGTAGCGATGAACGAAGCCGCGGCATCCGTTGCATCCGCGCCGGCTATACCGCGCGTCGTAGGCGAGACGTAACAACATAGAGCTGGTCAACATTTTTCAAGATCAAATCAAGAAATAGTGCATCAGCAACCTATTCTCAACCTCCAGATCTGTGCAGCCATCCTTTTTTAGGGAAATATGCAGCTATCACTTTTAGGATGTCGGCTTTATTTGATGTGCAAGTGCTCACCAACAGGACGTTTTTTTAATATTCAGCGTTCTTATTTGCGGAAAGCAATCAAGACAGCAAGTGAGTGTTCCAACAAAATTTTGAGGTTGTTCATTTATGCAGAAATCCAGCTTCTGTAAATGCTGACTGCAAGTCAAGATTAAATATTTGCATTCATGTTGCATGGACGTTTGCTGTTACCTCTCAATTTTATATTGCGCTTTTATACAGGCTCAAAGCTGGCCGTATGTCACAGGAGCCAAGCTCCGAACGTCAGATGAAAGATGCATTTTTTAGTGAAAATGAAATTGCGAAGCAGCTTTGCGCAACTGCCATCTCTGTCTTGGACCTTGTGAAGTAGTCATGAATTGCCAGAAGACTCTGCTCGAAGTGAAGAGTGAACATGGAGCTGGTCAACAATTTTCAAGATCAAATCAAGTAATAGTGCATCAGCAACCTATTCTCAACCACCAGCTCTGTGCAGCCATCCTTTTTTTAGGGAACAATGCCGCTACCACATTTAGAATGTCGGCTTCACTTGATGTGGAAGTGCTCACCAACAGGACGTTTTTTTAATATTCAGCGTTCTCATTTGTGGAAAGGAATCAAGAAAGCTAGTGAGCATTCCAAAAAGATTTTGAGGTTGCTCATCTATGCAGAAATCCATGAACTAGCCAGATTCTGTAAGTGCTGACTGCAAGTCAAGATTAAAAATTTGTATTCATGTAGCATGGACGTTTGCTGTTAACTGTCAATTTTATGTTGCGCTTCAATACAGGCTCAAAGCTGGCCGTATGTCAAAGGAGCCAAACTCCAAAGGACAGATGAAAGCTGCGTTGTTTATAGAAAAATAAATTTTGAAGCAGCTTTGCACAACTGCCATCTCTGCCTCGGACCTCGTGAAGTAGTCATGAATTGCCAGAAGACTATGCTGCAAGTCAAGAGTGAACATAGAGCTGGTCAACATTTTTCAAGATGAAATTAGAAATAGTGCACCAGCAACCTTTTCTGAACCTCCAGCTCTGTGCAGCCATCCATTTTTTAGGGAACAATGCAGCTACCACACTTAGGATATTGGCTTCATTTTATGTGCAAGTGCTCACCAACAGGACGTTTTTTTTAATATTCAGCGCTCTTATTTGTGGGAAGCAATCAAGAAAGCAAGTGAGCATTCCAAAAAGATTTTGAGGTTGTTCATGTATGCAGAAATCCATGAACTAGCCAGTTTCTGTAAGTGCAGACTGCAAGTCAAGATTAAATATTTGCATTCATGTTGCATAGATGTCTGCTGTTACCTCTCAATTTTAGATTGCGCTTTTATGCAGGCTCAAAGCTGGCCGTATGTCACAGCAGCCAAGCTCCGAACGACAGATGAAAGCTGCATTTTTTAAGTGAAAAAGAAATTGTGAAGCGGCTTTGCACAATCTGCAATTTCTGCTTTGCACCTTGTGAAGTAGTCATGAATTGACAGGAGACACTGCTGCAAGTGCAGAGTGAACACGGAGCTGGTCACCATTTTTCAAGAACAAATCAAGAAATAGTGCATCAGCAACCTATTCTCAACCTACAGCTCTGTGCAGCCATTCTATTTAAGGAACCATGCAGCTACCAGTTTTAGGATGTTGGCTTCATTTGATGTGCAAGTCATCACCAACAGGACGTTTTTTAATATTAAGCATTCTTATTTGTGGCCAGCAATCAAGACAGCAAGTGAGGATTCCAAAAAGATTTTGTGGTTGTTCATTTATGCAGGAATCTATGAACTAGCCAGCTTCTGTAAGTGCTGACTGCAAGTGATGGTTAAAAATTTGAATTCATGTTGCATGGACGTTTGCTATTACGTCTCAATTTTATATTGCGCTTTTATACAGGCTCACAACTGGCGGTATGTCACAGTAGCCAAGCCCCGAACGACAGGTTAACGCTGCATTTTTTAGTGAAAAAGAAATTCTGAAGCAGCTTGCACAATCTGCAATCTCTGCCTTGCAGCTTGTGAAGTAGTCATGAATTGCCAGGAGACTGCTGCAAGTGCAGAGTAAACTCAGAGTTTGTCACCATGTTTCAAGATCAAATCAAGAAATAGTGCATCAGCAACCTATTCTCAAACTCCAGCTCTGTGCAGCTATCCGTCTTTAGGGAACACTGCAGCTACCACTTTTAGGATGTTGGCTCATTTTATGTGCAAGTGATCACCAACAGGACGTGTTTAATTATTCACCACTCTTATTTGTGGCCAGCAATCAAGACAGCAAGTGTGCGTTCCAAAAATATTATGAGGTTGTTCATCTATACAGAAATCCATGAACTAGCTAGGTTCTGTAAGTGCTGACTGCAAGTCAAGATTAAAAATTTGCATTCATGTTGCATGGACGTTTGCTGTTACCTCTCAATTTTATATTGCGTTTATAGACGCTTAAAGCTCGCCGTATGTCACAGGAGCCAAGCTCCGAACCACAGGTGAAAGCTGCATTTTTCAGTGAAAAAGAAATTCTGAAGCAGCTTGCACAATCTGCAATTTCTGCCTTGCAGCTTGTGAAATAGTCATGAATTGCCAGGAGACTGCCGCAAGTGCACATTGAACATGGAGCTTGTCACCATTTTTCAAGATCAAATCAAAAAATAGTGCATCAGCAACCTATTCTCATCCTCCAGCTCTGTGCAGTTATCCTTCTTTAGGGAACACTGCAGCTACCACTTTTAGGATGTTGGCTCATTTTATGTGCAAGTGATCACCAACAGGATGTTTTTTATTATTCAGCATTCTTGTTTGTGGCCAGCAATCAAGACAGCAAGTGTGCGTTCCAAAAATATTTTGAGGTTGTTCTTCTATACAGAAATCCATGAACTAGCCAGCTTCTGTAAATGCTGACAGCAAGTCAAGATTAAAAATTTGCATTCATGTTGCATGGACGTTTGCTGTTACCTCACAATTTTATATTGCGTTCATACAGGCTGAAAGCTCGCCGTATGTCACAGGAGCCAAGCTCCGAACGACAGATGAAAGCTGCTTTTTTTAGTGAAAAAGAAATTCTGAAGCAGCTTTGCCCAATCGCCATCTCTGCCTTGGACCTTGTGAAGTAGTCATGAATTGCCAGGAGACTGCTGCAAGTCCAGAGTAAACATGGAGCTGGTCAACATTTTTCAAGATCAAATCAAGAAATAGTGCATCAGAACCTATTAAACCTCCAGCTCTGTGCAGCCATCCTTTTTTTAGGAAACAATGCAGCTACCGCATTTAGAATGTTGGCTTCATTTGATGTGCAAGTGATCACAAACAGGACGTTTTTTAATATTATGCGTTCTCATTTGTGGCCAGCAACAGCAAGCTTCTGTAAGTGTTGACTACAAGTCAAGATTAAATATATGCATTCATGTTGCATGGACGTTTACTGTTACCTCTCAATTTTATATTGCGCTTTTATACAGGCTCAAAGGAGGCCGTATGTCAAAGGAGCCAAGCTCCGAACAACTGATGAAAGCTGCATTTTTTAGTGAAAAAGAAATTTTGAAGCAAATTGCACAACTTCCATTCCTGCCTTGGACCTTCTGAAGTAGTCTTGAATTGCCAGGAGACTGCTGCAAGTGCAGAGTGAACATGGAGCTGGTCAACATTTTTCAAGATCAAATCAAGAAATAGTGCATCAGCAACCTATTCTCAACCTCCCGCTCTGTGCAGCCATCCATTTTTTAGGGAACAATGCACCTACCACATTTAGGATATGGGCTTCATTTGATGTGCAAGTGATCACCATAGGACGTTTTTTTTAATATTCACCGTTCTTATTTGCGGAAAGCAATCAAGACAGCAAGTGGGCGTTCCAAAATAATTTTGAGGTTGTTCATTTATGCAGAAATCCATGAACTAGCCAGCTTCTGTAAATGCTGACTGCAAGTCAAGATTAAATATTTGCATTCATGTTGCATGGACGTTCGCTGTTACCTCTCAATTTTATATTGCGCTTTTATACAGGCTCAAAGCTGGCCGGATGTCACAGGAGCCAAGCTCCGAACAACAGATGAAAGCTGCATTTTTTTAGTGAAAAAGAAATTTTGAAGCAATTTGCATAACTGCCATCTCTGCCTTGGACCTTGTGAAGTAGTCATGAATTGCCAGAAGACTCTGCTGGAAGTGGAGAGTGAACATGGAGCTGGTCAACATTTTTCAAAATTAAATCAAGAAATAGTGCATCAGCAACCTATTCTCAACCACCAGCTCTGGCAGCCTTTTTTTAGGGAACAATGCCGCTACCACATTTAAGATGTCGGCTTCACTTGATGTGCAAGTGCTCACCAACAGGATGTTTTTTTAATATTCAGCGTTCTCATTTGTGGAAAGGAATCAAGAAACCGAGTGAGCATTCCAAAAAGATTTTGAGGTTGTTCATCTATGTAAAAATGTATGAACTAGCCAGTGTCTGTAAGTGCTGACTGCATGTCGAGATTAAATATTTGCATTCATGTTGCATAGATGTCTGCTGTTACCTCTCAATTTTATATTGCGCTTTTTTACAGGCTCAAAGCTGGCCGTATGTCACAGCAGCCATGCTCCGAACGATCATTGCTGCACAGGCGATTCGAGGCTGCAGGCAACGCTACCCGTGCAGCACCTAAGCAAGCCCCTTGTTTTCTGCAGATCGCTACCTGGAACATGCGCATCTGCATCTACATGGTCATCCTGAACGAAGCACGGATGCTGGCACCACAGCAGCGCCCTTCTACGGCAGACCTGATGATATAAGCCGTCGCGGGAATCACCGAGCCATCATTGCTGCACAGGCGATTCGAGGCTGCAGGCAACGCTACCCGTGCAGCAGCTAAGCAAGCACCTTGGTTTCTGCAGATCGCTACCTGGCACATGCGCATCTGCATCTACATGGTCATCCTGAACGAAGCACGGATCCTGGCACCACAGCAGCGCCCTTCTACGGCAGACTTGATGATATAAGCCGTCGCGGGAATCACCGAACCATCATTGCTGCACAGGCGATTCGAGGCTGCAGGCAACGCTACCCGCGCAGCAGCTAAGCAAGCCCCTTGTTTTCTGCAGATCGCTACCTGGCACATGCGCATCTGCATCTACATGGTCATCCTGAACCAAGCACGGATCCTGGCACCACAGCAGCGCCCTTCTACGGCAGACCTGATGATATAAGCCGTGGCGGGAATCACCGAGCCATCATTGCTGCACAGGCGATTCGAGGCTGCAGGCAACGCTACCCGTGCAGCAGCTAAGCAAGCCCCTTGTTTTCTGCAGGTACAGTGTGACTATCATATATTTTTCGCGAAAAACAGCCCTCGAATTGTTTTTGCACAATGACTGTTGCGTCTCTTGCAAAAGAACTTGAAGAATTCAAGCAAATGTTTGAAAAAAGAATGAAAGAAATGCTTCAAGCCATCAACGATTCAAAATCAGAACTAGCTCAGCGTTCGAAAAGCGAATTTGACGCATTAAAGGCTGAGATTGAAAGTTTGAGGTCAAGCATGACTTTTATGAATCAAACATTTGAAGAACTAAAGACCGCGCGAGCTGACATCGACGCCCAGTGCAAAACGCGTGCGGATAGCAACAGGCGGCTTGCTGATAGCAACAGGCGGCTTGCTGATAGAACCAAGCAGCTCGCTCACCGTGTGGCTGAGCTAGAGCAGTATTCCCGTCTTAACAATCTTCAGATAAAAGGCATCCCACTGACACAAGGTGAGGACTGCATCCAGATAATGCAGAAAGTGGGCGACGAGATCAGCTGTGCTGTTGGGACTGAGGATTTTGAAGTTGTGCATCGGGTTCCTACACGTTCCGACGAGAAGAATCTGATAGCACGTTTTCGTTCCCGCGAAAAGCGAAATGAGTTCTTCGCTAAGGCTCGGAAGACGCGGCTGACAACGAAAAGTCTTGGTTACTCGGCCCTGCATGAAAATGTTGTGTATGTAAATGAACACCTCACACCATTTAACAAAAGGCTGTTTGGAGCGGCGCTGAAACTAAAGAAAGAAAAAAAATGGATGTTCCTTTGGACAAACAATTGTGTCATCAGAGCACGTCAGTCAACAGACAGCACTGTGTTCAGGATAACATCCGAGAAGGATCTGCAGGTTTTTTCTGAAACTTCAACCGCATCAGCCGTCTAGTGAATGCATTATTTTTCAACTTCAGATTTGGCAAATAAACTAGGCGGAAACAATCTTACTTCGGCTGTACATTTTAATGTCCGGAGCCTAAGGAAACATTTCGATGAGGTTGCTACCTTCCTACAGTTAACAAACCATCACTTTTCAATCATCTGTTTTTCGGAAACTTGGCTTCACCCAGAAGGCGAAAAACTGTTCTGCTTACAAGGTTACAATGCTGAATTTCTCCATCGCAGTAGCAGTCCCCACGGGGGCGTTGCCATGTTTGTTTCATCCTCCCTCTCATACAATAGGCGGGATGATTTAAGGAATAACGTGAATAAGTGTGAGTCCTTGTGGCTGGAAATTGAAAATTTGCCTCAGTACAACAAAAAGAAAATAATCGTGGGCACTGTCTATCGCTCCCCTTCCTGTTCAACTGTTGACTTTTGCGACTCTTTCTCTGTTACGCTTGAAAAAATATCTATCGAAAACAAGAACGCGCTAATATTGGGTGACTTCAATATTAATTTACTTGATGGTACATGCCCAGGTTATGAAGAGTTCATTAACTGCTTTAGTGGATTTGGCTTTGAGTCTCTTGTAAACATACCGACCCGATGCGTGCCGCATAATCCATATACTCTGTTGGACACTATTCTATTTTATGTTGAGCTTTAGCCGAATGTAGGAGTCGCAGAGGTCAACATCACTGACCGCTATCCGGTGTTTTTTTACTTTAGCTCCCATCATGACTACAAAACTCAATATGTTCAGACGAAACTAGATATGCAGGCTTACAATGACGAAATAACACGGGCAGATTTCTCAGCAATTTTTTCAAGCTCAGACGCTGAACAGGCCATTGATATGTTCTCAAGTCTCATAACAGCTGCAGTTACACCCTGTACAAGACATATAACGACCAAAAGGTATCGCGCACCTCGCTGTCCCTGGGTTTCCCCACATATACTGGAATCATTGAGGAAAAAAGAGAACTTATATAGAAAAACAAAACGACAACCATTTAATACGCGTCTTTTACATCGCTACAAGATTCTATCTGAACAAATAAACCAGTCTCTTAAAAATGCAAAAAAAAGTTTTTTGAAACCAAGCTTATCGAAAGCAGTAGTAATGCGAAAAGAAAGTGGGAACTGATTAATCAATTCATAAACACGAGACCTAGTCAACAATCTATTAAGACTATCGAGAAGGATGATTCAGCTCTGCGCGACCCCTTACCAATAGCCAATGCGTTTTGTGAATATTTTTCCTCGTCTGAAACAGTTCAAAGCGTTGAAGTTCCTTTTCTAACACGTCAGCCACAGTCCTTCTTTCTAAGAGCATGCACGCCTCAGGAAGTTTTAGGTGTAATAAGCAACCTAAATAACACAGGTGCTGGATTAGACAATATACATTCTTCCCATATTAAAAGTGTCAAGCACCTATTTTGCGAGCCTCTCTGTCACGTTATCAATGTCATTTTTGAAACAGGAGTTTTCCCTACTCAATTAAAACGGGCTAAGATAGTTCCAATATTTAAGAAAGGCGACCGATCACAAATGCAGAATTACCGCCCTATTTCTATACTTCCCTTCTTAAGCAAGGTTTTAGAAAAGCTACTAGAAATACAAATATATTCCTATTACGCCAAATTTAATATCTTGTCTCCTTTTCAATTCGGTTTTAGACGTGGTCATTCAACGGAAAGTGCCCTATTATATTTTTCTGACTGGATCAAAACACAACTTGACAGCGGTATGATAGCCGGCGCTGTCTTCATAGACTATACCAAAGCCTTCGATAATATTAATCACTGCATTCTTTTTTCTAAACTCGAAAGCTATGGTATTACAGGCCCGGCGTTGACCCTGATCAAAAGTTATTTATCCGACAGGTACCAGAGCGTGTTCATTGAAGGTATATTGTCATCTCCTAGACTAATTAATAAAGGAGTGCCCCAAGGTTCAATTCTAGGTCCCCACTTTTTTCTAACCTATATTAATGACCTTCAGACTTACTTAAATACAACCCAATGTCTCTTGTACGCTGACGACACAACCATCATGGCAACTGGTAACACGTCTTCTGAATTAACCACAAATCTTGACTCGTTGCTGCATTCTTTAGAGAACTGGAGTCACGCTAACTGTATTAAATTTAATCCGTCTAAAACCAGTTTTGTGGTATTTCACGCCCCTCAAAGAAAAATTACTTTACATTTATCAATAACTATCAACAATGTTTCAATACCGCAAACACATTCTGCTACATTTCTAGGGGTGATAGTTGATTCGAACCTAAAGTTTAATCATCATGTTGCCTCCGTTGTTAATAAAATTCGTTTCGGAATAAGGGCTCTCATCAGGACAAGGCCGTTCTTTAGCTTAGATACGTTGCTTTCAATCTATTACGCATTCATACACTCCCATATTAATTACTGTATCACTTCATGGGGTAGCACATACAGAATTCATCTTTCTATACTCAATTCTATGCAAAAACAAGCACTTAGAATTATCACTTTCTCTTCTTTTACCCAGCCGTCTGCAACTTTGTTCCATTCACTACATGTCCTGCCCCTTGAACATCTTCACAAATTTCAGGTCCTGGTTTTTCTTTTCAAAGTCATCAATGAGTACATATGTGTTAATTTTGTCCCTGAAAATATAATTACAAATAATAACGTCACGCGTTTTGCTTTCTCGAACAATTTATTGTTGCCAAAAGTACGGACTAATTATGGAAAGCAAACTACATCGTTCTTTACCATCTCCACTTGGAATAATTTGCCCCCTTCACTGAAAACCCCAATGTCATTGTACAAATTCAAAAAAATGTTAAAACACCACTTGTTTGAATTCTTAGATGTTTAATAACGTTTTTGTGTTTGCAATCACTATGTAACATTAATTTGCTGTACACTTCTTTCCATTTTGTCGCTTTATTTGCCTTCCTTTTTTTTTACCTCGAATTGTTGTGCATGCGCCGGTTTATGTATTTTGTTCATGTACCCATAGGAGGCCCTATTTGCAGTCTCGACTTTTGGGCCTCCTGATGTATATACCCCATAAACCATGTACTGTAAATACGAAATAAACTTGATTTCATTTGAAATTTGATTTGACAGACGAACGCTGCATTTTTTTAGTGAAAAAGAACTTTTGAAGCAGCTTTGCACAACTGCCATCTCTGCCTTGGACCTTGTGAAGTAGTCATGAATTGCCAGAAGACTGCTGGAAGTGGAGAGTGAACATGGAACTGGTCAACATTTTTCAAGATCAAATCAAGAAATAGTGCATCAGCAACCTATTCTCAACAAACAGCTCTGTGCAGCCATCCTTTCTTTAGGGAACAATGCACCTACCACTTTTAGGATGTCGGCTTCATTTGATGTGCAAGTGCTCACCAACAGGACGTTTTTTTAATATTCAGCGCTCTTATTTGTGGAAAGCAATCAAGAAAGCAAGTAAGCATTCCAAAACGATTTTGAGGTTGTTCATGTATGCAGAAATCCATGAACTAACCAGTTTTGTAAGTGCTGACTGCAAGTCAAGAATAAATATTTGCATTCATGTTGCATAGATGTCTGCTGTTACCTCTCAATTTTATATTGCGCTTTTATACAGGCTCAAAGCTGGCCGTATGTCACAGCTGCCAAGCTCCGAACGACAAATGAAAGCTGCATTTTTTAAGTGAAAAAGAAATTGTGAAGCAGCTTTGCACAATCTGCAATCTCTGCTTCGCACCCTGTGAAGTAGTCATGCATTGTCAGGAGACACTGCTGCAAGCGCAGAGTGAACACGAAGCTGGTCACCATATTTCAAGAACAAATCAAGAAATAGTGCATCAGCAACCTATTTTCAGCTTACAGCTCTGTGCAGCCATTCTTTTTTAAGGAACCATGCACCTAACAGTTTTAGGATGTTGGCTTCATTTGAAGTGCAAGTCATCACCAACAGGACGTTTTTTAATATTCAGCACTCTTATTTGTGGCCAGCAATCAAGACAGCAAGTGACCATTCCAAAAAAATTTTGAGGTTGCTCATCTATGCAGAAATCCATGAACTAGCCAGCTTCTGTAAGTGCTGACTGCAAGTGAAGGTTAAAAATTTGAATGCACGTTGAATGGACGTTTGCTATTACGTCTCAATTTTTTATGCGCTTTTATACAGGCTCAAAGCAGGCCGTATGTCAAAGGAGCCAAGCTCCGAACGACTGATGAAAGCTGCCTTTTTTAGTGGAAAAAAAATTTTGAAGCAATTTGCACAACTTCCATCTCTGCCTTGGACCTTGTGAAGTAGTCATGAATTGCCACGAGACTGCTGCAAGTGCAGAGGGAAAATGGAGCTGGTCAACATTTTTCAAGATCCAATCAAGAAATAGTGCATCAGCAACCTATTCTCAACCTCCCGCTCTGTGCAGCCATCCTTTTTTTAGAGAACAATGCACCTACCACATTTAGGATGTAAGCTTCATTTGATGTGCAAGTGATCACCATAGGACGTTTTTTTAATATTCAGCGTTCTTATTTGCAGAAAAAAATCAAGACAGCAATTGTGCGTTCCAAAAAAATTTTGAGGTTGTTCTTCTTTGCAGAAATCCATGAACTAGCCAGCATCTGTAAATGCTGACTGCAAGTCAAGATTAAATATTTGCATTCATGTTGCATAGATGTCTGCTGTTACCTCTCAATTTTATATTGCGCTTTTTTACATGCTCAAAGCTGGCCGTATGTCACAGCAGCCATGCTCCGAACAACAGATGAACGCTGCATTTTTTTAGTGAAAAAGAAAAATATGAAGCAGCTTTGCACAACTGCCATCTCTGCCTTGGACCTTGTGAAGTAGTCATGAATTGCCAGAAGACTCTGCTGGAAGTGGAGAGTGAACATTGAGCTGGTCAACATTTTTCAAGATCAAATCAAGAAATAGTGCATCAGCAACCTATTCTCAACAAACAGCTCTGTGCGGCCATCCTTTTTTTAGGGAACAATGCCGCTACCACATTTATGATGTCGGCTTCACTTGACGTGCAAGTGCTCACCAACAGGACGTTTTTTTAATATTCAGCGTTCTCATTTGTGGAAAGGAATCAAGAAAGCAAGTGAGCATTCCAAAAAGATTTTGGGTTTGTTCATCTATGCAGAAATCCATAAACTAGCCAGTTTCTGTAAGTGCTGACTGCAAGTCAAGATTAAAAATTTGTATTCATGCTGCACGGACGTTTGCTGTTACCTGTCAATTTCATGTTGCGCTTCTATACAGGCTCAAAGCTGGCCGTATGTCAAAGGAGCCAAACTCCAAAGGACAGATGAAAGCTGCATTGTTTAGTGAAAAAGAAATTTTGAAGCAGTTTTGCACAACTGCCATCTCTGCCTCGGACCTCGTGAAGTAGTCATGAATTGCCAGAAGACTATGCTGCAAGTCCAGAGTGAACATAGAGCTGGTCAACATTTTTCAAGATGAAATTAGAAACAGTGCATCAGCAACCTTTTCTAAACCTCCATCTCTGTGCAGCCATCCTTTTTTTTAGGGAGCAATGCAGCTACCACATTTAGGATGCTAACTTCATTTTATGTGCAAGTGCTCACCAACAGGACGTTTTTTTAATATTCCGCGCTCTTATTTGTGGAAAGCAATCAAGAAAGCAAGCGAGCATTCCAAAAAGATTTTGAGGTTGTTCATGTATGCAGAAATCTATGAACTAGCCAGTTTCTGTAAGTGCTACAGCAAGTCAAGATTAAAAATTTGCATTCATGTTGCATGGACGTTTTCTGTTACCTCTGAATTTTTTATTGCGTTCATACAGGCTGAAAGCTCGCCGTATGTCACAGGAGCCAAGCTCCGAACGACAGATGAATGCTGCATTTTTTAGTGAAAAAGAAATTCTGAAGCAGCTTTGCTCAATCGCCATCTCTGCCTTGGACCTTGTGAAGTAGCCATGAATTGCCAGGAGACTCTGCTGCAAGTCCAGAGTAAACATTTTTCAAGATCAAATCAAGAAATAGTGCATCAGCAACCTATTCTCAACCTCCAGATCTGTGCAGCCATCCTTTTTTTAGGGAACAATGCAGCTACCACTTTTAGGATGTCGGCTTCATTTGATGTGCAAGTGCTCACCAACAGGACGTTTTTTTTAATATTCAGCGTTCTCATTTGTGGAAAGCAATCAAGAAAGCAAATGAGCATTCCAAAAAGATTTTGAGGTTCATCTATGCAGAAATCCAAGAACTAGCCAGTGTCTGTAAGTGCTCACTGCAAGTCGAGAATAAATATTTGCATTCATGTTGCATAGATGTTTGCTGTTACCTCTCAATTTTATATTGCGCTTTTTTACAGGCTCAAAGCTTGCCGTATGTCACAGCAGCCAAGATTCGAACAACAGATGAAAGCTGCATTTTTTTAGTGAAAAAGAAATTATGAAGCAGCTTTACACAACTGCCATCTCTGCCTTGGACATGTGAAGTAGTCATGAATTGATAGGAGACTCTGCTGCAAGTCCAGAGTAAACATGGAGCTGGTCAACATTTTTCAAGATCAAATCAAGAAATAGTGCATCAGAACCTATTAAACCTCCAGCTCTGTGCAGCCATCCTTTTTTTATGGAAAAATGCAGCTACCGCATTTAGAATGTTAGCTTCATTTGATGTGCAAGTGATCACAAACAGGACGTTTTTTTAATATTATGCGTTCTTATTTGTGGCCAGCAAGAGCAAGCTTCTGTTAGTGTTGACTGCAAGTCAAGTTTAAATATATGCATTCATGTTGCATGGACGATTACTGTTACGTCTCAATTTTATATTGCGCTTTTATACAGGCTCAAAGCAGGCCGTATGTCACAGGAGCCAAGCTCCGAACGACCGATGAAAGCTGGATTTTTTAGTGAAAATAAATTTTGAAGCAATTTGCACAAGTTCCATCTTTGCCTTGGACCTTGTGAAGTAGTCATGAATTGCCAGGAGACGGCTGCAAGTGCAGAGTGAACATGGAGCTGGTCAACATTTTTTCAAGATTAAATCAAGAAATAGTGCATCAGCAACCTATTCTCAACCTCCCGCTCTGTGCAGCCATCCTTTCTTTAGGGAACAATGCCGCTACCACATTTAAGATGTCGGCTTCACTTGATGTGCAAGTGCTCACCAACAGGATGTTTTTTTAATATTCAGCGCTCTTATTTGTGGAAAGCAATCAAGAAAGCAAGTGAGCATTCCAAAAAGATATTGAGGTTGTTCAAGTATACAGAAATCCATGAACTAGCCAGTTTCTGTAAGTGCTGACTGCAAGTCAAGATTAAATATTTGCATTCATGTTGCATAGATGTCTGTGCTGTTACCTCTCAATTTTATATTGCGTTTTTATACAGGCTCAAAGCTGGCCGTATATCACAGAAGCCAAGCTCCGAACAACAGATGAAAGCTGCATTTTTTAAGTGAAAATGAAATTGTGAAGCAGCTTTGCACAATCTGCAATCTCTGCTTTGCACCTTGTGAAGTAGTCATGAATTGCCAGGAGACACTGCTGCAAGTGCAGAGTGAACACGGAGCTGGTCACCATTTTTCAAGAACAAATCAGGAAATAGTGCCTCAGCAACCTATTCTCAACCTACAGCTCTGTGCAGCCATTCTTTTTTAAGGAACCATACAGCTAACAGTTTTAGGTTGTTGGCTTCATTTGATTTGCAAGGCATCACCAACAGGACGTTTTTTAATATTCAGCTTTCTTATTTGTGGCCAGCAATCAAGACAGCAAGTGAGCATTCCAAAAAGATATTGAGGTTGTTCATCTATGCAAAAATCCATGAACTAGCCAGCTTCTGTAAATGCTGACTGCAAGTGAAGGTTAAAAATTTGAATTCATGTTGCATGGACGTTTGCTATTACGTCTCAATTTTATATTGCGCTTTTATACAGGCTCACAACTGGCCGTATGTCACAGGAGCCAAGCTCCGAACGACAGGTGAAAGCTGCATTTTTTAGTGAAAAAAAAATTCTGAAGCAGATTGCACAATCTGCAATCTCTGCCTTGCAGCTTGTGAAGTAGTCATGAATTGTCAGGAGACTGCTGCAAGTGCAGAGTGAACATGGAGCTTGTCACGATTTTTCAAGATCAAATCAAGAAATAGTGCATCACCAACATATTCTCAACATCCAGCTATGTGCAGCCATCCTTCTTTAGGGAACGCTGCAGCTACCACTTTTAGGATGTTGGCTCATTTTATGTGCAAGTGATCACCAACAGGACGTTTTTTAATATTCAGCACTCTTGTTTGTGGCCAGCAATCAAGACAGCAAGTGTTCGTTCCAAAAATATTTTGAGGTTGTTCATCCATACTGAAATCCATGAACTAGCCAGCTTCTGTAAGTGCTGACAGCAAGTCAAGATTAGAAATTTGCATTCATGTTGCATGGACGTTTGCTGTTACCTCTCAATATTATACTGCGTTCATACAGGCTGAAAGCTCGCCGTATGTCACTGGAGCCAAGCTCCGAACGACAGATGAAAGCTGCATTTTTAGTGAAAAAGAAATTCTGAAGCAGCTTTGCACAATCGCCATCTCTGCCTTGGACCTTGTGAAGTAGTCATGAATTGCCAGGAGACTGCTGCAAGTGCAAAGTGAACATGGAGCTGGTCAACATTTTTCAAGATCAAATCAAGAAATAGTGCATCTGCAACCTATTCTCAACCTCCCGCTCTGTGCAGCCATCCTTTTTTTAGGGAACAATGCACCTACCACATTAAGGATGTGGGCTTCATTTGATGTGCAAGTGATCACCATAGGACGTTTTTTTAATATTCAGCGTTATTATTTGTGGAAAGCAATCAAAACAGCAAGTGAGCGTTCCAAAAAAAATTTGAGGTTGTTCAACAGTGCAGAAATCCATGATTAAGCCACTTTCTGTAAATGCTGACTGCAAGTCATGATTAAATATTTGCATTCATGTTGCATGGACGTTTGCTGTTACCTGTCAATTTTATGTTGCGCTTTTATACAGCTCAAAGCTGGCCGTATTTCAAAGGAGCCAAGCTCTAAAGGACAGATGAAAGCTGCATTTTTTAGTGAAAAAAAATTTTGAAGCAGCTTTGCACAACTGCCATCTCTGCCTCGGACCTCGTGAAGTAGTCATAAATTGCCAGGAGACTATGCTGCAAGTCCAGAGTGAACATAGAGCTGGCCAACATTTTTCAAGATGAAATCAGAAATAGTGCTTCAGCAACCTTTTGTAAACCTCCAGCTCTGTCCAGCCATCCTTTTTTTTACGGAACAATGCAGCTACCACATTTAGGATGTTGGCTTCATTTGATGTGGAAGTGATCACCAACAGGACGTTTTTATATTATTCAGCGTTCTTATTTGTGGCCAGCAATCAAGACAGCAAGTGAGCGTTCCAAAATGATTTTGAGGTTGTTCATCTATGCAGAAATCCATGAACTAGCCAGCTTCTGTAAGTGCTGACTGCAAGTGAAGGTTAAAAATTTGCATTCTTGTTGCATGGACGTTTGCTATTACCTCTTATTTTTATATTGCGCTTTTATACAGGCTCACAACTAGCCGTATGTCACAGGAGCCAAGCTCCGAACGACAGGTGAAAGCTGCATTTTTAGTGAAAAATAAATTCTGAAGCAGCTTGCACAATCTGCAATCTCTGCCTCGCAGCTTGTGAAGTAGTCGTGAATTGCCAGGAGACTGCAGCAAGTGCAGAGTGAACATGGAGTTTGTCACCATTTTTCAAGATCAAATCAAGAAATAGTGCATCGGCAACCTATTCTCAACCTCCAGCTCTGTGCAGCTATCCTTCTGTAGGGAACACTGCAGGTACCACTTTTAGGTTGTTGGCTCATTTTATGTGCAAGTGATCACCAACAGGACGTTTTTAATATTCAGCACTCTTAATTGTGGCCAGCAATTAGGACAGCAAGTGTGCGTTCCAAAACTATTTTCAGGTTGTTCATCTATACAGACATCCCTGAACTAGCCAGCTTCTGTAAGTGCTGACAGCAAGTCAAGATTGAAAATTTGCATTCATGTTGCATGGACGTTTGCTGTAACCTCTCAATTTTATATTGTGTTTATACAGGCTCAAAGCGCGCCGTATGTCACAGGAGCCAAGCTCCGAAGGACAGATGAAAGCTGCATTTTTTAGTGAAAATAAAATTCTGAAGCAGCTTTGCGCAACTGCCATCTCTGCCTTGGACCTTGTGAAGTAGTCATGAATTGCCAGGAGACTGCTGGAAGTGCAGAGTGAACATGGAGCTGGTCAACATTTTTCAAGATCCAATCAAGAAATAGTGCATCAACAACCTATTCTCAACCTCCAGCTCTGTGCAGCCATCCTTTTTTTAGGTAACAATGCAGCTACCACATTTAGGATGTCAGCTTCATTTGATGTGCAATCGCTCACCAACAGGACGTTTTTTTAATATTCAACGTTGTCATTTGTGGAAAGGAATCAAGAAAGCAAGTGAGCATTCGAAAAAGATTTTGAGGTTGTTCATCTATGCAGAAATCCATGAACTAGCCAGTGTCTGTAAGTGCTGACTGCAAATCAAGATTAAAAGTTTGTATTCATGTTGCATCGACGTTTGCTGTTACCTCTCAATTTTATATTGCACTTCTATACTGGCTCAAAGCTGGCCGTATGTTACAGGAGCCAAGCTCCGAACGACAGATGAAAGCTGCATTTTTTGGTGAAAAAAATTCTGAAGCAGCTTTGCACAACTGCCATCTCTGCCTTGCAACTTTTGAAGTAGTCATGAATTGCCAAGAAACTCAGCTGCAAGAGCAGAGTGAACATGAAGCTGGTCACCATTTTTCAAGATCAAATCAAGAAATAGTGTATCAGCAACCTATTCTCAACCTCCAGCTCTGTGCAGCCATCCTTTTTCTAGGGAACAATGCAGCTACCACATTTAGGATGTTTGCTTCATTTCATGTGCAAGTTATCACCAACTGGACGTTTTTTTAATATTCAGCGTTCTTATTTGTGGAAAGCAATCAAGACAGCAAGTGAGCGTTTCAAAAAGATTTTGACGTTGTTCATCTATGCACAAATCCATGAACTAGCCAGCTTCTGTAAATGCTGACTGCAAGTCAAGATTAAATATTTTCATTCATGTTGCATGGACGTTTGCTGTTACCTGTGAATTTTATGTTGCGCTTTTATACAGGCTCAAAGCTGGCCGTATTTCAAAGGAGCCAAGCTCCTAAGGACAGATGAAAGCTGCATTTTTTAGTGAAATAGAAATTTTGAAGCAGCTTTGCACAACTGCCATCTCTGCCTCGAACCTCGTGAAGTAGTCATGAATTGCCTGAAGACTCTGCTGGAAGTGCAGAGTGAACATGGAGCTGGTCAACATTTTTCAAGATAAAATCAAGAAATAGTGAATCAGCAACCTATTCTCAACCTACAGCTCTGTGCACCCATTCTTTTTTAAGGAAAAATGCAGCTACCCTTTTAGGATGTTGGCTTCATTTGATGTGCAAGTCATCATAACAGGACGTTTTTAATATTCAGCATTCCTATTTGTGGCCAGCAATCAAGACAGCAAGTGAGAATTCCAATAAGATGTTAAGGTTGTTCATCTATGCAGAAATCCATACACTAGCCAGCTTCTGTATGTGCTGGTTGCAAGTGAAGGTTAAAATTTTCATTCATTTTGCATGGACGTTTGCTATTACCTCTCAATTTTATATTGCGCTTATATACAGGCTCACAACTGGCCGTATGTCACAGGAGCCAAGCTCCGAACGACAGGTGAAAGCTGCATTATTCAGTGAAAAAGAATTTGTGAAGCAGCTTGCACAATATGCAATTTCTGCCTTGCAGCTTGTGAAGTAGTCATGAATTGCCAGGAGACTCTGCTGGAAGTGCAGAGTGAACATAGAGCTGGTCAACATTTTTCTAGATGAAATTAGAAATAGTGCATCAGCAACCTTTTGTAAACCTCCAGCTCTGTGCAGCCATCCTTTTTAGGGAACAATGCAGCTACCACATTTAGGATGTTGGCTTTATTTTATGTGCAAGTGCTCACCACCAGGACGTTTTTTTAATATTCAGCGCTCTTATTTGTGGAAAGCAATCAAGAAAGCAAGTGAGCATTCCAATAAGATTTTGAGGTTGTTCATGTATGCAGAAATCCATGAACCATTCTTTCTGTAAGTGCTGACTGCAAGTCAAGATTAAATATTTGCATTCATGTTGCATAGATGTCTGCTCTTACCTCTCAATTTTATATTGCGCTTTTATACAGGCTCAAAGCTGGCCGTATGTCACAGCAGCAATGCTTCGAACGCCAAATGAAAGCTGCATTTTTTAAGTGAAAAAGAAATTGTGAAGCAGCTTTGCACAATCTGCAATCTCTGCTTTGCACCTTGTGAAGTAGTCATGAATTGCCAGAAGACTATGCTGCAAGTCCAGAGTGAACAGAGAGCTGGTCAACATTTTTCAAGATGAAATTAGAAATAGTGCATCAGCAACCTTTACTAAACCTCCTGCACTGTGCCGCCATCCATTTTTAGGGAACATTGCAGCTAGCACATTTAGGATGTTGGCTTCATTTTATGTCCAAGTGCTCATCAACAGGACGTTTTTTTAATATTCAGCGCTCTTATTTGTGGAAAGCAATCAAGAGAGCAAGTGACCATTCCAAAATGATTTTGTGGTTGTTCATGTATGCAGAAATCCATGAACTAGCCAGTTTCTGTAAGTGCTGACTGCAAGTCAAGATTAAATATTTGCATTCATGTTGCATAGATGTCTGCTGTTAACTCTCAATTTTATATTGCGCTTTTATACAGGCTCAATGCTGGCCGTATGTCACAGCAGCCAAGCTCCGAACGACAGATGAAAGCTGCATTTTTTAGGTGTAAAAAAAATTGTGAAGCAGCTTTGCACAATCTGCAATCTCTGCTTTGCACCTTGTGAAGTAGTCATGAATTGCCAGCAGACACTGCTGCAAGTGCAGAGTGAACAATGAGCTGGTCACCATTTTTCAAGAACAAATCAAGAAATAGTGCATCAGCAACCTATTCTAAACCTACAGCTCTGTGCAGCCATTCTTTTTTAAGAAACCATGCAGCTACCACTTTTAGTATGTTGGCTTCATTTGATGTGCAAGTCATCACCAACAGGACGTTTTTAATATTCAGCATTCTTATTTGTGGCCAGCAATCAAGACAGCAAGTGAGCATTCCAAAAAAATTTTGAGGTTGTTCATCTATGCAGAAATCCATGATCTAGCCAGCTTCTGTAAGTGATGACTGCAAGTGAAGGTTAAAAATTTGATTTCGTGTTGCATAGACGTTGGCTATTACGTCTCAATTTTATATTGCGCTTTTATACAGGCTCACTACTGGCCGTATGTCACAGGAACCAAGCTCCGAACGACAGGTGAAAGCTGCATTTTTTAGTGAAAAAGAAATTCTGAAGCAGCATGCACAATCTGCAATCTCTGCCTTGCAGCTTGTGAAGTAGTCATGAATTGCCAGGAGCTTGCTGCAAGTGCAGAGTAAACTCAGAGTTTGTCACCATTTTTCAAGATCAAATCAAGAAATAGTGCATCAGAAACCTATTCTCAACCTCCATTCTGTGCAGCTATCGTTCTTTAGGGAACAAAGCAGCTACCACTTTTAGGATGTTGGCTCATTTTATGTGCAAGTGATCACCAACAGGACATTTTTTTAATATTCACCACTCTTATTTCTGGCCAGCAATCAAGACAGCAAGTGTGCGTTCCAAAAATATTATGAGGTTGTTCATCTATACAGAAGTCCATGAACTAGCTAGGTTCTGTGTGTGCTGAGTGCAAGTCAAGATTAAAAATTTGCATTCATGTTGCATGGACGTTTGCTGTTACCTCTCAAATTTATATTGCGTTTATACAGGCTTAAACTCGCCGTATGTCACAGGAGCCAAGCTCCGAACGACAGATGAAAGCTGCATTTTTCAGTGAAAATGAAATTCTGAAGCAGCTTGCACAATCTGCAATTTCTGCCTTGCAGCTTGTGAAATAGTCATGAATTGCCAGGAGACTGTTGCACGTGCAAAGTGAACATGGAGCTTGTCACCATTTTACAAGATCAAATCAAGCATTAGTGCATCAGCAACCTATTCTCAACCTCCAGCTCTGTGCAGCCATCCTTCTTTAGGGAACAATGCAGCTACCACTTATAGGATGCTGGCTCATTTTATGTGCAAGTGATCACCAACAGGACGTTATTTAATATTCAGCACTCTTGTTTGTGGCCAGCAATCAAGACAGCATGTGTGCGTTCCAAAAATATTTTGAGGTTCTTCATCTATACTGAAATCCATGAACTAGCCAGCTTCTCTAAGTGCTGACAGCAAGTCAAGATTAAAAATTTGCTTTCATGTTGCATGGACGTTTGCTGTTACCTCTCAATTTTATATTGCGTTCATACAGGCTGAAAGCTCGCCGTATGTCACAGGAGCCAAGCTCCGAACGACAGACGAAAGCTGCATTTTTTAGTGAAAAAGAAATTCTGAAGCAGCTTTGCTCAATCGCCATCTCTGCCTTGGACCTTGTGAAGTAGCCATGAATTGCCAGGAGACTCTGCTGCAAGTCCAGAGTAAACATGGAGCTGGTCAACATTTTTCAAAATCAAATCAAGAAATAGTGTATCAGAACCTAATAAACCTCCAGCTCTGTGCAGCCATCCTTTTTTTAGGGAACAATGCAGCTACCGCATTTAGAATGCTGGCTTCATTTGATGTGCAATTGATCACAAACAGGACGTTTTTTAATATTATGCGTTCTTATTTGTGGCCAGCAACAGCAAGCTTCTCTAAGTGTTGACTGCCAGTCGAGATTAAATATATGCATTCATGTTGCATGGACGTTTACTGTTACCTCTCAATTTTATATTGCGCTTTTATACAGGCTCAAAGCAGGCCGTATGTCAAAGGAGCCAAGCTCCGAACGACTGATGAAAGCTGCATTTTTTAGTTAAAAAAAATTTTGAATCAAATTGCACAACTTCCATCTCTGCCTTGGACCTTGTGAAGTAGTCTTGAATTGCCAGGAGACTGCTGCAAGTGAAGAGTGAACATGGAGCTGGTCAACATTTTTCAAGATCAAATCAAGAAATAGTGCATCAGCAACCTATTCTCAACCTCCCGCTCTGTGCAGCCATCCTTATTTTAGGGAACAATGCACCTACCACATTTAGGATGTGGGCTTAAATTGATGTGAAAGTGATCACCATAGGACGTTTTTTTAATATTCAGCGTTCTTATTTGCGGAAAGCAATCAACACAGCAAGTGAGCGTTCCAACAAAATTTTGAGGTTGTTCATTTATGCAGAAATCCATGAACTAGCCAGCTTCTGTAAATGCTGACTGCAAGTCAAGATTAAATATTTGCATTCATGTTGCATGGACGTTTGCTGTTACCTCTCAATTTTATATTGCGCTTTTATACAGGCTCAAAGCTGGCCGTATGTCACAGGAGCCAAGCTCCGAACGTCAGATGAAAGATGCATTTTTTAGAGAAAATGAAATTCTGAAGCAGCTTTGCGCAACTGCCATCTCTGTCTTGGACCTTGTGAAGTAGTCATGAATTGCCAGGAGACTCTGCTGCAAGTGCAGAGTGAACATAGAGCTGGTCAACTTTTTTCAAGATCAAATCAAGAAATAGTGCATCAGCAACCTATTCTCAACCTCCAGATCTGTGCCGCCATCCTTTTTTTAGGGAAATATGAAGCTATCACTTTTAAGATGTCGGCTTTATTTGATGTGCAAGTGCTCACCAACAGGACGTTTTTTTAATATTCAGCGTTCTCGTTTGTGGAAAGCAATCAAGAAAGCAATAGAGCATTCCAAAAAGATTTTGAGGTTGTTCATCTATGCAGAAATCCATGAACTAGCCAGTGTCTGTAAGTGCTGACTGCAAGTCGAGATTAAATATTTGCATTCATGTTGCATAGATGTCTGCTGTTACCTCTCGATTTTATATTGCGCTGTTTTACAGGCTCAAAGCTTGCCGTATGTCACAGCAGCCAAGCTCCGAACGACAGATGAAAGCTTCATTTTTTAGTGAAAAAAAAAATTATGAAGCAGCTTTGCACAACTGCCATCTCTGCCTTGGACCTTGTGAAGTAGTCAAGAATATCCAGAAGACTCTGCTGGAAGTGAAGAGTGAGCATGGAGCTGGTCAACATTTTTCAAGATCAAATCAAGTAATAGTGCATCAGCAACCTATTCTCAACCACCAGTTCTGTGCAGCCATCCTTTTTTTAGGGAACAATGCCGCTACCACATTTAGAATGTCGGCTTCACTTGATGTGGAAGTGCTCACCAACAGGACGTTTTTTTAATATTCAGCGTTCTCATTTGTGGAAAGCAATCAAGAAAGCAAGTGAGCATTCCAAAAAGATTTTGAGGTTGTTCATGTATGCAGAAATCCATGAACTAGCCAGTTTCTGTAAGTGCTGACTGCAAGTCAAGATTAAATATTTGCATTCATGTTGCATAGATGTCTGCTGTTAACTCTCAATTTTATATTGCGCTTTTATACAGGCTCAATGCTGGCCGTATGTCACAGCAGCCAAGCTCCGAACGACAGATGAAAGCTGCATTTTTTAAGTGTAAAAAAAATTGTGAAGCAGCTTTGCACAATCTGCAATCTCTGCTTTGCACCTTGTGAAGTAGTCATGAATTGCCAGCAGACACTGCTGCAAGTGCAGAGTGAACAAGGAGGTGGTCACCATTTTTCAAGAACAAATCAAGAAATAGTGCATCAGCAACCTATTCTCAACCTACAGCTCTGTGCAGCCATTCTTTTTTAAGGAACCATGCAGCTACCACTTTTAGTATGTTGGCTTCATTTGATGTGCAAGTCGTCACCAACAGGACGTTTTTAATATTCAGCATTCTTATTTGTGGCCAGCAATCAAGACAGCAAGTGAGCATTCCAAAAAGATTTTGTGGTTGTTCATCTATGCAGGAATCTATGAACTAGCCAGCTTCTGTAAGTGCTGACTGCAAGTGATGGTTAAAAATTTGAATTCATGTTGCATGAACGTTTGCTACTACGTCTCAATTATATATTGCGCTTTTATACAGGCTCACAACTGGCCGTATGTCACAGTAGCCAAGCTCCGAACGACAGGTGAAAGCTGCATTTTTTAGTGAAAAAGAAATTCTGAAGCAGCTTGCACAATCTGCAATCTCTGCCTTGCAGCTTGTGAAGTAGTCATGAATTGCCAGGAGACTGCTGCAAGTGCAGAGTAAACTCAGAGTTTGTCACCATGTTTCAAGATCAAATCAAGAAATAGTGCATCAGCAACCTATTCTCAACCTCCACCTCTGTGCAGCTATCCGTCTTTAGGGAACACTGCAGCTACCACATTTAGGGTGTTGGCTCATTTTATGTACAAGTGATCACCAACAGGACATTTTTTAATATTCACCACTCTTATTTCTGGCCAGCAATCAAGACAGCAAGTGTGCGTTCCAAAAATATTATGAGGTTGTTCATCTATACAGAAGTCCATGAACTAGCTAGGTTCTGTAAGTGCTGACTGCAAGTCAAGAATAAAAATTTGCATTCAGGTTGCATGGACGTTTGCTGTTACCTCTCAAATTTATATTGCGTGTTTACAGGCTTAAACTCGCCGTATGTCACAGGAGCCAAGCTCCGAACGACAGATGAAAGCTGCATTTTACAGTGAAAATGAAATTCTGAAGCAGCTTGCACAATCTGCAATTTCTGCAATGCAGCTTGTGAAATAGTCATGAATTGCCAGGAGACTGCTGCACGTGCAAAGTGAACATGGAGCTTGTCACCATTTTACAAGATCAAATCAAGAATTAGTGCATCAGCAACCTATTCTCAACCTCCAGCTCTGTGCAGCCATCCTTCTTTAGGGAACAATGCAGCTACCACTTATAGGATGCTGGCTCATTTTTGTGGACACGACGAAGCATGGTGCATGAATGACGCTTTATTGAAGAAGGCGAGCGGTTATATAGGCAAGCGGTTAGATAACAGAAATGGGGGCTGCTTCTGTCCGGCTAGGCGCGTGTGCATGACTTGCACTACGTCACATCTCCCCTCTCTCTCTTTTTTTTTAATCGTCGAATCAAGTAGAGTTTCAGAACTCAGGCGCCGGGTATCTTCGTGGTGGTTGGCGCTTCCGTTCACTCCTGCGGAGTTGTGTAGATTCGGATGTCCCTGTAGTGTCTGGGACTCCCACAGCTGGCAGCGGCGCGGGAGTCTTGTGGTCTGGAGACGAGGGAGGAGGAGCCGGATTGAGGTGTTCTCTTGTGCGCTGAAACTGTTGACCCTCTTCCGTTTTGACGATGTAGGCACGAGGAGTCTCAGCCCGCTGTACGACCGTGACAGGGGACCATGATCTTGAGGGCACATTGTACATAGTTGCGGTCGAGCCAGTGCGAAGCTCTGGAAGAGGCCGTGTACCTCTGTTGTAGAAGCAGCGTTGCTTGCTCCTGATGTCTTCTAGCCTTCGTCGCACGGTCTTGGGTGGCACTGTTTGTGGCTGTAGGTGGCTAGTTGGTACAGGAAGCAGCGTTCTTGTCTGTCGGCCCATGAGCCTCTGCACAGGGGACTTCAGAGAAGAGTCCCGAGGTGAATTTCGACACTCAAGCAATGCGGCACAAAACTCAGTGCTACCGAAACGGAACCGCCTTAACAGCTTCTTAGCTTCCTGTACTGCTCTTTCTGCCATTCCATTCGAGCGGGGATAGTACGGACTAGACCGGACGTGTTGCAGGCCAATCTTATCGGCGTAATCCTTGAACTGTTGGCTACTGAAGGGTGGTCCGTTGTCTGTGCAAAGTCGCCTTGGGAAGCCATGTGTTGCGAAGATGTCATTGCATGCTGCAATAACCTTGTTGGCTGACGGCGCTTGCACAAGCCTGATTTCAAAAAAGAAAGAGTAGAAGTCAACAACGACTAAGTACTCGGCACCGTTGTGATGACAAATATCAGCTCCTACTGACTCCCAGGGCAGAGTTGGTATCTCGTGACTTAACAGCGGGAGTCGCGCATTTCTTGATTTGTACTTTTGGCATGTTTGACAGCGTTGAGCGACTTCCTTAATATCGCTGTTTATACTTGGCCAGAAGACAACGGTTCGGGCGCGTGCTTTCATTTTTTCTGCTCCTGTGTGCGCGGCATGAAGAGAAGCCAGTACCTCACTGCGCAGTCTGGCAGGAATGATAAGGCGATTGCTCCGGAACACAAGGCCGGAATCAGTATGCAGCTCGTCGCGGAAGCTCCAGTAGCTGCGTAGCTCGGTAGGGACGTCAGCCTTGTCAATGGGCCACGCTGTGCTTGCATACTGGCGAAGTTTCACCATGCTTGGGTCACGGTCCGTCTCCCGCAGAACTTGCTCCAGGCGCCTGTCTGAAGCTTGAAGACAAGCGATAGTGTTAACGTGGAAATGCGCGCAATGTTCTACGAGCTGTGCTTTATTAGGAAAACGTGATAACGCGTCAGCGATGAACAGTTGTTTTCCCGGAGTATACTTGACGTTTATATGGTATTTTTGTAGGTTTAGACGCATACGCTGCAGGCGGAGAGGGCACTGGCATAATGGCTTCTTGAAAATCATTTCGAGCGGCTTGTGATCAGATTCCACAATGACTTCTGGCTGCCCGAAAATGTAGTCCTTGAATTTTTCACAGCCGTGGACGATTGCTAGCATCTCTTTCTCTATCTGCGCGTACCTTTGCTGTGCTTCTGTCAGCGAGCGAGATGAGTAAGCTAAGGGGTGTCCATCCTGCATTATCACAGCGCCAATTCCGTTTTGGCTGGCGTCTACAGATAGGGTGATTGGTTTGCCCTTCTGGTAATATGCCAATATGGGAGCCGTTGCTAGTGCTTCGCGCAGTGCTTCAAAGCTTTTTTGATGTCTGTCTTCCCAAACCCATGCAGCATTCTTTTTTAAAAGTTCTCGGAGCGATGCTGTGAGCGTTGACATATTAGGAATGAAGCGGGAAACGAAGTTCACCATACCCAAGAATGTCTGTAGCTCTTTCCGGTTGCAAGGGGCCTGCACGTGGAAAATATCTTCCAGTCTCCCTGGATCCAGGCTCAACCCGTCGCGCGTCAACACGTGGCCTAGGTACTTGACGGATTCCTGCAAGAAGTTACACTTTGTTTTGTTCAATTTCAAGTTGTGCTCCTGACATCTTGTCAGCACATTGACAAGATTTGCGTCATGCTCTTCTTTAGTGCGACCCCAGACTAGAATGTCGTCCATTACGACTGCTGTGCCAGTGAGACCTTCTAATACTTTGTGCATGGCGCGCTGAAATATTTCGGGAGCCGAAGAAATGCCGAAAGGCATACGTAGGAACCTGTAACGACCGTACGGAGTGCTCATTGTGCAAATTCTGGAGCTTTCCTCATCCAGTTTTATCTGCCAAAATCCCGTAGCGGCATCCAAAGTCGAAAAGTATTGTGCTCCACACAGAGACGGTGCAATGTCTTCTAGCGTTGGCATAGGATAATGTTCCCTCAGCAGCGCTTTGTTCAAATCAGATGGATCGAGACATATGCGTACCTTGTCGTTCTTTATGACGGTAACCATGTGGCTGGACCACTCGGTTGGCTCGGTCACCTTGGAAACTACTCCGGCTGCTTCCATGCGGTCCAGTTCCGCTTTTACTCTGTCCTCGAGTGCGAACGGAATCCGGCGTGCTGCTTTGACCACTCCTTGGGAACCTGGCTTGAGCTTCAAGTGGTAGACGACACCCTTGAGCTCGCCTAATCCGGAGAAGACGTCTTCATACGGCTTGACTACGTCGTACAGCTCTTGGTGCTCCAGTGAAGCAATTCGGCGAATCAAGCCTAGCTTCTCGGCAACTGAGCCGCTAAGAGTCACGGGTATGTCGTCTTCCATTACGAAGAATGTCGTTTCAAATGTTCCCTCGGGTCCGGTCACATGAAGGTGACTACGTTTCGTTGCTTTTTTCTGAAAGCCAAAAAATGTGTTCAGCACGACAGCGCAGTTTTCGGGTTGCTTTTGAGTTATCTTCTGCAGCTGGCTGCGTGATATGACCGAGCAATTGGCTCCTGTATCAAGCTTGCAGGCAACGGGCGTTTCTTCTATTTTCACGATTGCAGTCCAGCGGTCGTCTTTCTTGCTGCTTGGCGATAAAGTTTGCAACCAGAAATTATCTGCCTGTCCGTCTGAATTCGCTTCCAGTGACGCCACTTTTTGCTCTTTCACGCAGAGGTTAGCGCTCTTCGTTTTGCACGCAGCTGCAAAATGATTTCTTTTGCCACATTTTAAGCACGTGCGTCCCTTTGCAGGGCATGTTTCACTGTTGTGAACACGAGCACATTTGTTACAGCGACTTTTCATTTGGAGGACCGCATTGACGTCCACTTGACAGTTCTTGCTGGAGTGTATTTCTTCACTTTGCTCTTTGCCGTGTTCCCGAGCTCGACACATTTCAACAGTTTTGACCAAGGAAGCATTTTCAGAAAGAAGCGTTTCTTGAAGCTTCTTGTCTCTCATTCCCAGAATGATTCTGCTTCTTAGCATGCGTTCTTCCAGCTCACCGAATTCACAGCTTTTTGCTAGTACACGCAGCTCCGTTAACCAATCGTTAAAATGTTCGTCTTCCTTCTGGTCACGCTCTCCAAATCGAAACTCGTGATAAGCTAGGTTTAGTGCTGGTTTGTAGAACGCTTCAAACTTTCGCTTCAGTACAGCAATGTCGCTTTTATCCTCTCCAGCATCAAATACGAAAGTGCTGTACGTTTTGCGTGCGTCTTCTCCAATACTGATGAGAAAAGTGGCTGCCTGTACCTCTTTCGGTTGTTGGTCCAGGTAGGTTGCAGTTGAGAAGAGCTCGAACTCTTGCTTCCATGCTTGCCAGCTATGCCAGACATCTCCCGTTGTATCCAGGGCCTTCGGTGGTGGCAGCAGGGAAGTGACGGGGGCGGCAGGCTGGGCGCGGTGCTGCTCGGCGTCTGTCATGGCTCTGGTCCGATGAAATTACCCGGGCCTCCCGGATTGCCGTGCTTCTGCCGTCGGTTACGTTGCCCGGTTGCGTTGCGCGATCGCTAACCGGCCACTTCTGACACCATGTGGACACGACGAAGCATGGTGCATGAATGACGCTTTATTGAAGAAGGCGAGCGGTTATATAGGCAAGCGGTTAGATAACAGAAATGGGGGCTGCTTCTGTCCGGCTAGGCGCGTGTGCATGACTTGCACTACGTCACAATTTTATGTGCAAGTGATCACCAACAGGACGTTATTTAATATTCAGCACTCTTGTTTGTGGCCAGCAATCAAGACAGCATGTGTGCGTTCCAAAAATATTTTGAGGTTCTTCATCTATACTGAAATCCATGAACTAGCCAGCTTCTGTAAGTGCTGACAGCAAGTCAAGATTAAAAATTTGCTTTCATGTTGCATGGACGTTTGCTGTTACCTCTCAATTTTATATTGCGTTCATACAGGCTGAAAGCTCGCCGTATGTCACAGGAGCCAAGCTCCGAACGTCAGACGAAAGCTGCATTTTTTAGTGGAAAGGAAATTCTGAAGCAGCTTTGCTCAATCGCCATCTCTGCCTTGGACCTTGTGAAGTAGCCATGAATTGCCAGGAGACTCTGCTGCAAGTCCAGAGTAAACATGGAGCTGGTCAACATTTTTCAAAATCAAATCAAGAAATAGTGTATCAGAACCTAATAAACCTCCAGCTCTGTGCAGCCATCCTTTTTTTAGGGAACAATGCAGCTACCGCATTTAGAATGCTGGCTTCATTTGAATTGCAATTGATCACATACAGGACGTTTTTTAATATTATGCGTTCTTATTTGTGGCCAGCAACAGCAAGCTTCTGTAAGTGTTGACTGCCAGTCGAGATTAAATATATGCATTCATGTTGCATGGACGTTTACTGTTACCTCTCAATTTTATATTGCGCTTTTATACAGGCTCAAAGCAGGCCGTATGTCAAAGGAGCCAAGCTCCGAACGACTGATGAAAGCTGCATTTTTTAGTTAAAAAAAATTTTGAAGCAAATTGCACAACTTCCATCTCTGCCTTGGACCTTGTGAAGTAGTCTTGAATTGCCAGGAGACTGCTGCAAGTGAAGAGTGAACATGGAGCTGGTCAACATTTTTCAAGATCAAATCAAGAAATAGTGCATCAGCAACCTGTTCTCAACCTCCCGCTCTGTGCAGCCATCCATATTTTAGGGAACAATGCACCTACCACATTTAGGATGTGGGCTTAAATTGATGTGAAAGTGATCACCATAGGACGTTTTTTAATATTCAGCGTTCTTATTTGCGGAAAGCAATCAAGACAGCAAGTGAGCGTTCCAACAAAATTTTGAGGTTGTTCATTTATGCAGAAATCCATGAACTAGCCAGCTTCTGTAAATGCTGACTGCAAGTCAAGATTAAATATTTGCATTCATATTGCATGGACGTTTGCTGTTACCTCTCAATTTTATATTGCGCTTTTATACAGGCTGAAAGCTCGCCGTATGTCACAGGAGCCAAGCTCCGAACGACAGATGAAAGCTGCTTTTTTTAGTGAAAAAGAAATTCTGAAGCAGCTTTGCCCAAGCGCCATCTCTGCCTTGGACCTTGTGAAGTAGTCATGAATTGCCAGGAGACTCTGCTGCAAGTCCAGAGTAAACATGGAGCTGGTCAACATTTTTCAAGATCAAATCAAGAAATAGTGCATCAGAACCTATTAAACCTCCAGCTCTGTGCAGCCATCCTTTTTTTAGGAAACAATGCAGCTACCGCATTTCGAATGTTGGCTTCATTTGATGTGCAAGTGATCACAAACAGGACGTTTTTTTAATATTATGCATTCTCATTTGTGGCCAGCAACAGCAAGCTTCTGTAAGTGTTGACTACAAGTCAAGATTAAATATATGCATTCATGTTGCATGGACGTTTGCAGTTACCTCTCAATTTTATATTGCGCTTTTATACAGGCTCAAAGCTGGCCGGATGTCACAGGAGCCAAGCTCCGAACAACAGATGAAAGCTGCATTTTTTTAGTGAAAAAGAAATTTTGAAGCAATTTGCATAACTTACATCTGAGCCTTGGACCTTGTGAAGTAGTCATGAATTGCCAGGAGACACTGCTGCAAGTGCAGAATGAACACGGAGCTGGTCACCATTTTTCAAGAACATATCAAGAAATAGTGCATCAGCAACCTATTCTCAACCTACAGCTCTGTGCAGCCATTCTTTTTAAGGAACCATGCAGCAACCAGTTTTAGTATGTTGGCTTCATTTGATGTGCAAGTCATCACCAACAGGACGTTTTTAATAATCAGCATTCTTATTTGTGTCCAGCAATCAAGACAGCAAGTGAGCATTCCAAAAAGATTTTGAGGTTGTTCATCTATGCAGAAATCCATGACCTAGCCAGCTTCTGTAAGTGCTGTCTGCAAGTGAAGGTTAAAAATTTGATTTCATGTTGCATGGACGTTTGCTATTACGTCTCAATTTTGTATTGCGCCTTTATACAGGCTCAGAGCAGGCCGTATGCCACAGGAGCCAAGCTCCGAATGACAGATGAAAGCTGCATTTTTTAGTGGAAAAGAAATTCTGAAGCAGCTTTGCACAAAAGCTATCTCTGCCTTGGACCTTGTGAAGTAGTCATGAATTCCCAGAAGACTCTGCTGGAAGTGAAGAGTGAACATGGAGCTGGTCAAAATTTTTCAAGATCAAATCAATAGTGCATCAGCAACCTATTCTCAACCACGAGCTCTGTGCAGCCATCCTTTTTTAGGGAACAATGCCGCTACCACATTTAAGATGTCGGCTTCACTTGATGTGCAAGTGCTCACCAACAGGACGTTTTTCTAATATTCAGCGTTCTCATTTGTGGAAAGGAATCAAGAAAGCTAGGGAGCATTCCAAAAAGATTTTGAGGTTGTTCATCTATGCAGAAATTCATAAACTACCCAGGTTCTGTAAGTGCTGACTGCAAGTCAAGATTAAACATTTGTATTCATGTTGCATGGACGTTTGCTGTTACCTGTCAATTTTATGTTGCGTTTCTATACAGGCTCATAGCTGGCCGTATGTCAAAGGAGCCAAGCTCTAAAGGACAGATGAAAGCTGCATTTTTTAGTGAAAAAAAATTTTGAAGCAGCTTTGCACAACTGCCATCTCTGCCTCGGACATCGTGAAGTAATCATAAATTGCCAGGTCCAGAGTGAACATAGAGCTGGCCAACATTTTTCAAGATGAAATCAGAAATAGTGCATCAGCAACCTTTTCTAAACCTCCAGCTCTGTCCAGTTATCCTTTTTTTAGGGAACAATGCAGCTACCACATTTAGGATGTTGGCTTCATTTGATGTGCAAGTGATCACCTTGCATCAGCAACCTATTCTAAACCTCCAGCTCTGTCCAGATATCCTTTTTTTAGGGAACAATGCAGCTACCACATTTAAGATGTTGGCTTCATTTGATGTGCAAGTGATCACCAACAGGACGTTTTTATAATATTCTGCGTTCTTATTTGTGGCCAGCAATCAAGACAGCAAGTGAGCGTTCCAAAAAGATTTTGAGGTTGTTCATCTATGCAGAAATCCATGAACTAGCCAGCTTCTGTAAGTACTGACTGGAAGTGAAGGTTAAAAATTTGCATTCATGTTGCATGGACGTTTGCTATTGCCTCTCATTTTTATATTGCGCTTCTATACAGGCCCACAACTGGCCGTATGTCACAGGAGACAAGCTCTGAACGACAGGTGAAAGCTGCATTTTTCAGTGAAAAAGAAATTCTGAAGCAGCTTGCACAATCTGCAATTTCTGCCTTGGAGCTTGTGAAGTAGTCATGAATTGCTAGGAGACTGCTGCAAGTGCAGAGTGAACATGGAGCTTGTCACCATTTTTCAAAATCAAATCAAGAAATAGTGCATCAGCAAACTATTATCAACCTCCAGCTCTGAGCAGCCATCCTTCTTTAGGGAACACTGCAGCTACCAGTTTTAGGATGTTAGCTCATTTTATGTGTAAGTGATCACCAACAGGACGTTTTTAATATTCAGCACTCTTATTTGTAGCCAGCAATCAAGACAGCAAGTGTGCGGTCCAAAAATATTATGAGGTTGTTCATCTATACAGAAATCCATGAACTAGCCAGCTTCTGTAAGTGCTGACTGCAAGTCGAGATTAAAAATTTGCATTCATGTTGCATGGACGTTTGCTGTTACCTCTCAAATTTATATTGCGTTTATACAGGCTTAAACTCGCCGTATGTCACAGGAGCCAAGCTCCGAACGACAGATGAAAGCTGCATTTTTCAGTGAAAATGAAATCCTGAAGCAGCTTGCACAATCTGCAATTTCTGCCTTGCAGCTTGTGAAATAGTCATGAATTGCCAGGAGACTGCCGCACGTGCAAAGTGAACATGGAGCTTGTCACCATTTTACAAGATCAAATCAAGAATTAGTGCATCAGCAACCTATTCTCAACCTCCAGCTCTGTGCAGCCATCCTTCTTTAGGGAACAATGCAGCTACCACTTATAGAATGCTGGCTCATTTTATGTGCAAGTGATCACCAACAGGACGTTATTTAATATTCAGCACTCTTGTTTGTGGCCAGCAATCAAGACAGCATGTGTGCGTTCCAAAAATATTTTGAGGTTCTTCATCTATACTGAAATCCATGAACTAGCCAGCTTCTGTAAGTGCTGACAGCAAGTCAAGATTAAAAATTTGCTTTCATGTTGCATGGACGTTTGCTGTTACCTCTCAATTTTATATTGCGTTCATACAGGCTGAAAGCTCGCCGTATGTCACAGGAGCCAAGCTCCGAACGTCAGACGAAAGCTGCATTTTTTAGTGGAAAGGAAATTCTGAAGCAGCTTTGCTCAATCGCCATCTCTGCCTTGGACCTTGTGAAGTAGCCATGAATTGCCAGGAGACTCTGCTGCAAGTCCAGAGTAAACATGGAGCTGGTCAACATTTTTCAAAATCAAATCAAGAAATAGTGTATCAGAACCTAATAAACCTCCAGCTCTGTGCAGCCATCCTTTTTTTAGGGAACAATGCAGCTACCGCATTTAGAATGCTGGCTTCATTTGAATTGCAATTGATCACATACAGGACGTTTTTTAATATTATGCGTTCTTATTTGTGGCCAGCAACAGCAAGCTTCTGTAAGTGTTGACTGCCAGTCGAGATTAAATATATGCATTCATGTTGCATGGACGTTTACTGTTACCTCTCAATTTTATATTGCGCTTTTATACAGGCTCAAAGCAGGCCGTATGTCAAAGGAGCCAAGCTCCGAACGACTGATGAAAGCTGCATTTTTTAGTTAAAAAAAATTTTGAAGCAAATTGCACAACTTCCATCTCTGCCTTGGACCTTGTGAAGTAGTCTTGAATTGCCAGGAGACTGCTGCAAGTGAAGAGTGAACATGGAGCTGGTCAACATTTTTCAAGATCAAATCAAGAAATAGTGCATCAGCAACCTGTTCTCAACCTCCCGCTCTGTGCAGCCATCCATATTTTAGGGAACAATGCACCTACCACATTTAGGATGTGGGCTTAAATTGATGTGAAAGTGATCACCATAGGACGTTTTTTAATATTCAGCGTTCTTATTTGCGGAAAGCAATCAAGACAGCAAGTGAGCGTTCCAACAAAATTTTGAGGTTGTTCATTTATGCAGAAATCCATGAACTAGCCAGCTTCTGTAAATGCTGACTGCAAGTCAAGATTAAATATTTGCATTCATATTGCATGGACGTTTGCTGTTACCTCTCAATTTTATATTGCGCTTTTATACAGGCTGAAAGCTCGCCGTATGTCACAGGAGCCAAGCTCCGAACGACAGATGAAAGCTGCTTTTTTTAGTGAAAAAGAAATTCTGAAGCAGCTTTGCCCAAGCGCCATCTCTGCCTTGGACCTTGTGAAGTAGTCATGAATTGCCAGGAGACTCTGCTGCAAGTCCAGAGTAAACATGGAGCTGGTCAACATTTTTCAAGATCAAATCAAGAAATAGTGCATCAGAACCTATTAAACCTCCAGCTCTGTGCAGCCATCCTTTTTTTAGGAAACAATGCAGCTACCGCATTTCGAATGTTGGCTTCATTTGATGTGCAAGTGATCACAAACAGGACGTTTTTTTAATATTATGCATTCTCATTTGTGGCCAGCAACAGCAAGCTTCTGTAAGTGTTGACTACAAGTCAAGATTAAATATATGCATTCATGTTGCATGGACGTTTGCAGTTACCTCTCAATTTTATATTGCGCTTTTATACAGGCTCAAAGCTGGCCGGATGTCACAGGAGCCAAGCTCCGAACAACAGATGAAAGCTGCATTTTTTTAGTGAAAAAGAAATTTTGAAGCAATTTGCATAACTTACATCTGAGCCTTCGACCTTGTGAAGTAGTCATGAATTGCCAGGAGACACTGCTGCAAGTGCAGAATGAACACGGAGCTGGTCACCATTTTTCAAGAACATATCAAGAAATAGTGCATCAGCAACCTATTCTCAACCTACAGCTCTGTGCAGCCATTCTTTTTAAGGAACCATGCAGCAACCAGTTTTAGTATGTTGGCTTCATTTGATGTGCAAGTCATCACCAACAGGACGTTTTTAATAATCAGCATTCTTATTTGTGTCCAGCAATCAAGACAGCAAGTGAGCATTCCAAAAAGATTTTGAGGTTGTTCATCTATGCAGAAATCCATGACCTAGCCAGCTTCTGTAAGTGCTGTCTGCAAGTGAAGGTTAAAAATTTGATTTCATGTTGCATGGACGTTTGCTATTACGTCTCAATTTTGTATTGCGCCTTTATACAGGCTCAGAGCAGGCCGTATGCCACAGGAGCCAAGCTCCGAATGACAGATGAAAGCTGCATTTTTTAGTGGAAAAGAAATTCTGAAGCAGCTTTGCACAAAAGCTATCTCTGCCTTGGACCTTGTGAAGTAGTCATGAATTCCCAGAAGACTCTGCTGGAAGTGAAGAGTGAACATGGAGCTGGTCAAAATTTTTCAAGATCAAATCAATAGTGCATCAGCAACCTATTCTCAACCACGAGCTCTGTGCAGCCATCCTTTTTTAGGGAACAATGCCGCTACCACATTTAAGATGTCGGCTTCACTTGATGTGCAAGTGCTCACCAACAGGACGTTTTTCTAATATTCAGCGTTCTCATTTGTGGAAAGGAATCAAGAAAGCTAGGGAGCATTCCAAAAAGATTTTGAGGTTGTTCATCTATGCAGAAATTCATAAACTACCCAGGTTCTGTAAGTGCTGACTGCAAGTCAAGATTAAACATTTGTATTCATGTTGCATGGACGTTTGCTGTTACCTGTCAATTTTATGTTGCGTTTCTATACAGGCTCATAGCTGGCCGTATGTCAAAGGAGCCAAGCTCTAAAGGACAGATGAAAGCTGCATTTTTTAGTGAAAAAAAATTTTGAAGCAGCTTTGCACAACTGCCATCTCTGCCTCGGACATCGTGAAGTAATCATAAATTGCCAGGTCCAGAGTGAACATAGAGCTGGCCAACATTTTTCAAGATGAAATCAGAAATAGTGCATCAGCAACCTTTTCTAAACCTCCAGCTCTGTCCAGTTATCCTTTTTTTAGGGAACAATGCAGCTACCACATTTAGGATGTTGGCTTCATTTGATGTGCAAGTGATCACCTTGCATCAGCAACCTATTCTAAACCTCCAGCTCTGTCCAGATATCCTTTTTTTAGGGAACAATGCAGCTACCACATTTAAGATGTTGGCTTCATTTGATGTGCAAGTGATCACCAACAGGACGTTTTTATAATATTCTGCGTTCTTATTTGTGGCCAGCAATCAAGACAGCAAGTGAGCGTTCCAAAAAGATTTTGAGGTTGTTCATCTATGCAGAAATCCATGAACTAGCCAGCTTCTGTAAGTACTGACTGGAAGTGAAGGTTAAAAATTTGCATTCATGTTGCATGGACGTTTGCTATTGCCTCTCATTTTTATATTGCGCTTCTATACAGGCCCACAACTGGCCGTATGTCACAGGAGACAAGCTCTGAACGACAGGTGAAAGCTGCATTTTTCAGTGAAAAAGAAATTCTGAAGCAGCTTGCACAATCTGCAATTTCTGCCTTGGAGCTTGTGAAGTAGTCATGAATTGCTAGGAGACTGCTGCAAGTGCAGAGTGAACATGGAGCTTGTCACCATTTTTCAAAATCAAATCAAGAAATAGTGCATCAGCAAACTATTATCAACCTCCAGCTCTGAGCAGCCATCCTTCTTTAGGGAACACTGCAGCTACCAGTTTTAGGATGTTAGCTCATTTTATGTGTAAGTGATCACCAACAGGACGTTTTTAATATTCAGCACTCTTATTTGTAGCCAGCAATCAAGACAGCAAGTGTGCGGTCCAAAAATATTATGAGGTTGTTCATCTATACAGAAATCCATGAACTAGCCAGCTTCTGTAAGTGCTGACTGCAAGTCGAGATTAAAAATTTGCATTCATGTTGCATGGACGTTTGCTGTTACCTCTCAAATTTATATTGCGTTTATACAGGCTTAAACTCGCCGTATGTCACAGGAGCCAAGCTCCGAACGACAGATGAAAGCTGCATTTTTCAGTGAAAATGAAATCCTGAAGCAGCTTGCACAATCTGCAATTTCTGCCTTGCAGCTTGTGAAATAGTCATGAATTGCCAGGAGACTGCCGCACGTGCAAAGTGAACATGGAGCTTGTCACCATTTTACAAGATCAAATCAAGAATTAGTGCATCAGCAACCTATTCTCAACCTCCAGCTCTGTGCAGCCATCCTTCTTTAGGGAACAATGCAGCTACCACTTATAGAATGCTGGCTCATTTTATGTGCAAGTGATCACCAACAGGACGTTATTTAATATTCAGCACTCTTGTTTGTGGCCAGCAATCAAGACAGCATGTGTGCGTTCCAAAAATATTTTGAGGTTCTTCATCTATACTGAAATCCATGAACTAGCCAGCTTCTGTAAGTGCTGACAGCAAGTCAAGATTAAAAATTTGCTTTCATGTTGCATGGACGTTTGCTGTTACCTCTCAATTTTATATTGCGTTCATACAGGCTGAAAGCTCGCCGTATGTCACAGGAGCCAAGCTCCGAACGACAGACGAAAGCTGCATTTTTTAGTGAAAAAGAAATTCTGAAGCAGCTTTGCTCAATCGCCATCTCTGCCTTGGACCTTGTGAAGTAGCCATGAATTGCCAGGAGACTCTGCTGCAAGTCCAGAGTAAACATGGAGCTGGTCAACATTTTTCAAAATCAAATCAAGAAATAGTGTATCAGAACCTAATAAACCTCTAGCTCTGTGCAGCCATCCTTTTTTTAGGGAACAATGCAGCTACCGCATTTAGAATGCTGGCTTCATTTGATGTGCAATTGATCACAAACAGGACGTTTTTTAATATTATGCGTTCTTATTTGTGGCCAGCAACAGCAAGCTTCTGTAAGTGTTGACTGCCAGTCGAGATTAAATATATGCATTCATGTTGCATGGACGTTTACTGTTACCTCTCAATTTTATATTGCGCTTTTATACAGGTTCAAAGCAGGCCGTATGTCAAAGGAGCCAAGCTCCGAACGACTGATGAAAGCTGCATTTTTTAGTGAAAAAGAAATTTTGAAGCAGCTTTGCACAACTGCCATCTCTGCCTTGGACCTTGTGAAGTAGTCTTGAATTGCCAGGAGACTGCTGCAAGTGAAGAGTGAACATGGAGCTGGTCAACATTTTTCAAGATCAAATCAAGAAATAGTGCATCAGCAACCTATTCTCAACCTCCCGCTCTGTGCAGCCATCCTTATTTTAGGGAACAATGCACCTACCACATTTAGGATGTGGGCTTAAATTGATGTGAAAGTGATCACCATAGGACGTTTTTTAATATTCAGCGTTCTTATTTGCGGAAAGCAATCAAGACAGCAAGTGAGCGTTCCAACAAAATTTTGAGGTTGTTCATTTATGCAGAAATCCATGAACTAGCCAGCTTCTGTAAATGCTGAATGCAAGTCAAGATTAAATATTTGCATTCATGTTGCATGGACGTTTGCTGTTACCTCTCAATTTTATATTGCGCTTTTATACAGGCTCAAAGCTGGCCGTATGTCACAGGAGCCAAGCTCCGAACGTCAGATGAAAGATGCATTTTTTAGTGAAAATGAAATTCTTAAACAGCTTTGCGCAACTGCCATCTCTGTCTTGGACCTTGTGAAGTAGTCATGAATTGCCAGGAGACTGCTGCAAGTGCAGAGTGAACATAGAGCTGGTCAACATTTTTCAAGATCAAATCAAGAAATAGTGCATCAGCAACCTATTCTCAACCTCCAGATCTGTGCCGCCATCCTTTTTTTAGGGAAATATGCAGCTATCACTTTTAAGATGTCGGCTTCACTTGATGTGGAAGTGCTCACCAACAGGACGTTTTTTTTAATATTCAGCGTTCTCATTTGTGGAAAGCAATCAAGAAAGCAAGTGAGCATTCCAAAAAGATTTTGAGGTTGTTCATGTATGCAGAAATCCATGAACTAGCCAGTTTCTGTAAGTGCTGATTGCAAGTCAAGATTAAATATTTGCATTCATGTTGCATAGATGTCTGCTGTTACCTCTCAATTTTATATTGCGCTTTTATACAGGCTCAAAGCTGGCCGCATGTCACAGCAGCCAAGCTCCGAACGACAGATGAAAGCTGCATTTTTTAAGTGAAAAAGAAATTGTGAAGCGGCTTTGCACAATCTGCAATCTCTGCTTTGCACCTTGTGAAGTAGTCATGAATTGACAGGAGACACTGCTGCAAGTGCAGAGTGAACACGGAGCTGGTCACCATTTTTCAAGAACAAATCAAGAAATAGTGCATCAGCAACCTATTCTCAACCTACAGCTCTGTGCAGCCATTCTTTTTAAGAAACCATGCAGCTACCAGTTTTAGGATGTCGGCTTCATTTGATGTGCAAGTCATCACCAACAGGACGTTTTTTAATATTAAGCATTCTTATTTGTGGCCAGCAATCAAGACAGCAAGTGAGGATTCCAAAAAGATTTTGTGGTTGTTCATCTATGCAGGAATCTATGAACTAGCCAGCTTCTGTAAGTGCTGACTGCAAGTGATGGTTAAAAATTTGAATTCATGTTGCATGAACGTTTGCTACTACGTCTCAATTATATATTGCGCTTTTATACAGGCTCACAACTGGCCGTATGTCACAGTAGCCAAGCTCCGAACGACAGGTGAAAGCTGCATTTTTTAGTGAAAAAGAAATTCTGAAGCAGCTTGCACAATCTGCAATCTCTGCCTTGCAGCTTGTGAAGTAGTCATGAATTGCCAGGAGACTGCTGCAAGTGCAGAGTAAACTCAGAGTTTGTCACCATGTTTCAAGATCAAATCAAGAAATAGTGCATCAGCAACCTATTCTCAACCTCCACCTCTGTGCAGCTATCCGTCTTTAGGGAACACTGCAGCTACCACATTTAGGGTGTTGGCTCATTTTATGTACAAGTGATCACCAACAGGACATTTTTTAATATTCACCACTCTTATTTCTGGCCAGCAATCAAGACAGCAAGTGTGCGTTCCAAAAATATTATGAGGTTGTTCATCTATACAGAAGTCCATGAACTAGCTAGGTTCTGTAAGTGCTGACTGCAAGTCAAGATTAAAAATTTGCATTCAGGTTGCATGGACGTTTGCTGTTACCTCTCAAATTTATATTGCGTGTTTACAGGCTTAAACTCGCCGTATGTCACAGGAGCCAAGCTCCGAACGACAGATGAAAGCTGCATTTTACAGTGAAAATGAAATTCTGAAGCAGCTTGCACAATCTGCAATTTCTGCCATGCAGCTTGTGAAATAGTCATGAATTGCCAGGAGACTGCTGCACGTGCAAAGTGAACATGGAGCTTGTCACCATTTTACAAGATCAAATCAAGAATTAGTGCATCAGCAACCTATTCTCAACCTCCAGCTCTGTGCAGCCATCCTTCTTTAGGGAACAATGCAGCTACCACTTATAGGATGCTGGCTCATTTTATGTGCAAGTGATCACCAACAGGACGTTATTTAATATTCAGCACTCTTGTTTGTGGCCAGCAATCAAGACAGCATGTGTGCGTTCCAAAAATATTTTGAGGTTCTTCATCTATACTGAAATCCATGAACTAGCCAGCTTCTGTAAGTGCTGACAGCAAGTCAAGATTAAAAATTTGCTTTCATGTTGCATGGACGTTTGCTGTTACCTCTCAATTTTATATTGCGTTCATACAGGCTGAAAGCTCGCCGTATGTCACAGGAGCCAAGCTCCGAACGTCAGACGAAAGCTGCATTTTTTAGTGGAAAGGAAATTCTGAAGCAGCTTTGCTCAATCGCCATCTCTGCCTTGGACCTTGTGAAGTAGCCATGAATTGCCAGGAGACTCGGCTGCAAGTCCAGAGTAAACATGGAGCTGGTCAACATTTTTCAAAATCAAATCAAGAAATAGTGTATCAGAACCTAATAAACCTCCAGCTCTGTGCAGCCATCCTTTTTTTAGGGAACAATGCAGCTACCGCATTTAGAATGCTGGCTTCATTTGAATTGCAATTGATCACATACAGGACGTTTTTTAATATTATGCGTTCTTATTTGTGGCCAGCAACAGCAAGCTTCTGTAAGTGTTGACTGCCAGTCGAGATTAAATATATGCATTCATGTTGCATGGACGTTTACTGTTACCTCTCAATTTTATATTGCGCTTTTATACAGGCTCAAAGCAGGCCGTATGTCAAAGGAGCCAAGCTCCGAACGACTGATGAAAGCTGCATTTTTTAGTTAAAAAAAATTTTGAAGCAAATTGCACAACTTCCATCTCTGCCTTGGACCTTGTGAAGTAGTCTTGAATTGCCAGGAGACTGCTGCAAGTGAAGAGTGAACATGGAGCTGGTCAACATTTTTCAAGATCAAATCAAGAAATAGTGCATCAGCAACCTGTTCTCAACCTCCCGCTCTGTGCAGCCATCCATATTTTAGGGAACAATGCACCTACCACATTTAGGATGTGGGCTTAAATTGATGTGAAAGTGATCACCATAGGACGTTTTTTAATATTCAGCGTTCTTATTTGCGGAAAGCAATCAAGACAGCAAGTGAGCGTTCCAACAAAATTTTGAGGTTGTTCATTTATGCAGAAATCCATGAACTAGCCAGCTTCTGTAAATGCTGAATGCAAGTCAAGATTAAATATTTGCATTCATATTGCATGGACGTTTGCTGTTACCTCTCAATTTTATATTGCGCTTTTATACAGGCTGAAAGCTCGCCGTATGTCACAGGAGCCAAGCTCCGAACGACAGATGAAAGCTGCTTTTTTTAGTGAAAAAGAAATTCTGAAGCAGCTTTGCCCAAGCGCCATCTCTGCCTTGGACCTTGTGAAGTAGTCATGAATTGCCAGGAGACTCTGCTGCAAGTCCAGAGTAAACATGGAGCTGGTCAACATTTTTCAAGATCAAATCAAGAAATAGTGCATCAGAACCTATTAAACCTCCAGCTCTGTGCAGCCATCCTTTTTTTAGGAAACAATGCAGCTACCGCATTTCGAATGTTGGCTTCATTTGATGTGCAAGTGATCACAAACAGGACGTTTTTTTAATATTATGCATTCTCATTTGTGGCCAGCAACAGCAAGCTTCTGTAAGTGTTGACTACAAGTCAAGATTAAATATATGCATTCATGTTGCATGGACGTTTGCAGTTACCTCTCAATTTTATATTGCGCTTTTATACAGGCTCAAAGCTGGCCGGATGTCACAGGAGCCAAGCTCCGAACAACAGATGAAAGCTGCATTTTTTTAGTGAAAAAGAAATTTTGAAGCAATTTGCATAACTTACATCTGAGCCTTGGACCTTGTGAAGTAGTCATGAATTGCCAGGAGACACTGCTGCAAGTGCAGAATGAACACGGAGCTGGTCACCATTTTTCAAGAACATATCAAGAAATAGTGCATCAGCAACCTATTCTCAACCTACAGCTCTGTGCAGCCATTCTTTTTAAGGAACCATGCAGCAACCAGTTTTAGTATGTTGGCTTCATTTGATGTGCAAGTCATCACC
Source organism: Amblyomma americanum (assembly GCF_052857255.1). NCBI lineage: Eukaryota > Metazoa > Arthropoda > Arachnida > Ixodida > Ixodidae > Amblyomma > Amblyomma americanum. The sequence continues at coordinate 31,413,285 of NC_135501.1, read as the reverse complement.
AACAGGACGTTTTTAATAATCAGCATTCTTATTTGTGTCCAGCAATCAAGACAGCAAGTGAGCATTCCAAAAAGATTTTGAGGTTGTTCATCTATGCAGAAATCCATGACCTAGCCAGCTTCTGTAAGTGCTGTCTGCAAGTGAAGGTTAAAAATTTGATTTCATGTTGCATGGACGTTTGCTATTACGTCTCAATTTTGTATTGCGCTTTTATACAGGCTCACAACTGGCCGTATGTCACAGGAGCCAAGCTCCGAACGACAGGTGAAAGCTGCAGTTTTTAGTGGAAAAGAAATTCTGAAGCGGCTTGCAGAATCTGCAATCTCTGCCATGCAGCTTGTGAAGTAGTCATGAATTGCCAGGAGACTGCTGCAAGTGCAGAGTAAACTCGGAGTTTGTCACCATTTTTGAAGATCAAATCAAGAAAAAGTGCATCAGCAACCTATTCTCAACCTCCAGCTCTGTGCAGCTATCCTTCTTTAGGGAACACTGCAGCTACCACTTTTAGGATGTTGGCTCATTTTATGTGCAAGTGATCACCAACAGAACGTTTTTTAATTTTCACCACTCCTATTTCTAGCCAGCAATCAAGACAGCAAGTGTGCGTTCCAAAAATATTATGAGGTTGTTCATCTATACAGAAATCCATGAACTAGCCAGCTTCTGTAAGTGCTGACTGCAAGTCAAGATTAAAATTTGCATTCATGTTGCATGGACGTTTGCTGTTACCTCTCAATTTTGTATTGCGTTTTTACAGGCTCAAAGCTCGCCGTATGTCACAGGAGCCAAGCTCCGAACGAGAGATGAAAGCTGCATTTTTAGTGGAAAAAAAATTCTGAAGCAGCTTTGCACAACCGCTATCTCTGCCTTGGACCTTGTGAAGTAGCCATGAATTGCCAAGAGACTGCTGCAAGTCCAGAATGAACATGGAACTGGGCAACATGTTTCAAGATCAAATCAAGAAATAGTGCATCAGAACATATAAAACCTCCAGCTCTTTGAAGCCATCCTTTTTTTAGGGAACAATGCAGCTACCACCTTTAGAATGTTGGCTTCATTTGATGTGCAAGTGATCACAACAGGACGTTTTTTTATATTAAGCGTTCTTTTTTGTGGCCAGCAACAGCAAGCTTCTGTAAGTGCTGACTGCAAGTAAAGATTAAATATTTGCATTCATGTTGCATGGACGTTTACTGTTACTTCTCAATTTTATATTGCGCTTTTATACAGGCTCAGAGCAGGCCGTATGCCACAGGAGCCAAGCTCCGAATGACAGATGAAAGCTGCATTTTTTAGTGGAAAAGAAATTCTGAAGCAGCTTTGCACAAAAGCTATCTCTGCCTTGGACCTTGTGAAGTAGTCATGAATTCCCAGAAGACTCTGCTGGAAGTGAAGAGTGAACATCTAGCTGGTCAAAATTTTTCAAGATCAAATCAAGTAATAGTGCATCAGCAACCTATTCTCAACCACGAGCTCTGTGCAGCCATCCTTTTTTAGGGAACAATGCCGCTACCACATTTAAGATGTCGGCTTCACTTGATGTGCAAGTGCTCACCAACAGGACGTTTTTTTAATATTCAGCGTTCTCATTTGTGGAAAGGAATCAAGAAAGCTAGGGAGCATTCCAAAAAGATTTTGAGGTTGTTCATCTATGCAGAAATTCATAAACTACCCAGGTTCTGTAAGTGCTGACTGCAAGTCAAGATTAAACATTTGTATTCATGTTGCATGGACGTTTGCTGTTACCTGTCAATTTTATGTTGCGTTTCTATACAGGCTCATAGCTGGCCGTATGTCAAAGGAGCCAAGCTCTAAAGGACAGATGAAAGCTGCATTTTTTAGTGAAAAAAAAATTTGAAGCAGCTTTGCACAACTGCCATCTCTGCCTCGGACATCGTGAAGTAATCATAAATTGCCAGGTCCAGAGTGAACATAGAGCTGGCCAACATTTTTCAAGATGAAATCAGAAATAGTGCATCAGCAACCTTTTCTAAACCTCCAGCTCTGTCCAGTTATCCTTTTTTTAGGGAACAATGCAGCTACCACATTTAGGATGTTGGCTTCATTTGATGTGCAAGTGATCACCTTGCATCAGCAACCTATTCTAAACCTCCAGCTCTGTCCAGATATCCTTTTTTTAGGGAACAATGCAGCTACCACATTTAAGATGTTGGCTTCATTTGATGTGCAAGTGATCACCAACAGGACGTTTTTATAATATTCTGCGTTCTTATTTGTGGCCAGCAATCAAGACAGCAAGTGAGCGTTCCAAAAAGATTTTGAGGTTGTTCATCTATGCAGAAATCCATGAACTAGCCAGCTTCTGTAAGTACTGAGTGCAAGTGAAGGTTAAAAATTTGCATTCATGTTGCATGGACGTTTGCTATTGCCTCTCATTTTTATATTGCGCTTTTATACAGGCCCACAACTGGCCGTATGTCACAGGAGACAAGCTCTGAACGAGAGGTGAAAGCTGCATTTTTCAGTGAAAAAGAAATTCTGAAGCAGCTTGCACAATCTGCAATTTCTGCCTTGGAGCTTGTGAAGTAGTCATGAATTGCTAGGAGACTGCTGCAAGTGCAGAGTGAACATGGAGCTTGTCACCATTTTTCAAAATCAAATCAAGAAATAGTGCATCAGCAAACTATTATCAACCTCCAGCTCTGAGCAGCCATCCTTCTTTAGGGAACACTGCAGCTACCAGTTTTAGGATGTTAGCTCATTTTATGTGTAAGTGATCACCAACAGGACGTTTTTAATATTCAGCACTCTTATTTGTAGCCAGCAATCAAGACAGCAAGTGTGCGGTCCAAAAATATTATGAGGTTGTTCATCTATACAGAAATCCATGAACTAGCCAGCTTCTGTAAGTGCTGACTGCAAGTCGAGATTAAAAATTTGCATTCATGTTGCATGGACGTTTGCTGTTACCTCTCAAATTTATATTGCGTTCATACAGGCTGAAAGCTCGCCGTATGTCACAGGAGCCAAGCTCCGAACGTCAGACGAAAGCTGCATTTTTTAGTGGAAAGGAAATTCTGAAGCAGCTTTGCTCAATCGCCATCTCTGCCTTGGACCTTGTGAAGTAGTCATGAATTGCCAGGAGACTCTGCTGCAAGTCCAGAGTAAACATGGAGCTGGTCAACATTTTTCAAGATCAAATCAAGAAATAGTGCATCAGAACCTATTAAACCTCCAGCTCTGTGCAGCCATCCTTTTTTTAGGAAACAATGCAGCTACCGCATTTCGAATGTTGGCTTCATTTGATGTGCAAGTGATCACAAACAGGACGTTTTTTTAATATTATGCATTCTCATTTGTGGCCAGCAACAGCAAGCTTCTGTAAGTGTTGACTACAAGTCAAGATTAAATATATGCATTCATGTTGCATGGACGTTTGCAGTTACCTCTCAATTTTATATTGCGCTTTTATACAGGCTCAAAGCTGGCCGGATGTCACAGGAGCCAAGCTCCGAACAACAGATGAAAGCTGCATTTTTTTAGTGAAAAAGAAATTTTGAAGCAATTTGCATAACTTACATCTGAGCCTTGGACCTTGTGAAGTAGTCATGAATTGCCAGGAGACACTGCTGCAAGTGCAGAATGAACACGGAGCTGGTCACCATTTTTCAAGAACATATCAAGAAATAGTGCATCAGCAACCTATTCTCAACCTACAGCTCTGTGCAGCCATTCTTTTTAAGGAACCATGCAGCAACCAGTTTTAGTATGTTGGCTTCATTTGATGTGCAAGTCATCACCAACAGGACGTTTTTAATAATCAGCATTCTTATTTGTGTCCAGCAATCAAGACAGCAAGTGAGCATTCCAAAAAGATTTTGAGGTTGTTCATCTATGCAGAAATCCATGACCTAGCCAGCTTCTGTAAGTGCTGTCTGCAAGTGAAGGTTAAAAATTTGATTTCATGTTGCATGGACGTTTGCTATTACGTCTCAATTTTGTATTGCGCCTTTATACAGGCTCAGAGCAGGCCGTATGCCACAGGAGCCAAGCTCCGAATGACAGATGAAAGCTGCATTTTTTAGTGGAAAAGAAATTCTGAAGCAGCTTTGCACAAAAGCTATCTCTGCCTTGGACCTTGTGAAGTAGTCATGAATTCCCAGAAGACTCTGCTGGAAGTGAAGAGTGAACATGGAGCTGGTCAAAATTTTTCAAGATCAAATCAATAGTGCATCAGCAACCTATTCTCAACCACGAGCTCTGTGCAGCCATCCTTTTTTAGGGAACAATGCCGCTACCACATTTAAGATGTCGGCTTCACTTGATGTGCAAGTGCTCACCAACAGGACGTTTTTCTAATATTCAGCGTTCTCATTTGTGGAAAGGAATCAAGAAAGCTAGGGAGCATTCCAAAAAGATTTTGAGGTTGTTCATCTATGCAGAAATTCATAAACTACCCAGGTTCTGTAAGTGCTGACTGCAAGTCAAGATTAAACATTTGTATTCATGTTGCATGGACGTTTGCTGTTACCTGTCAATTTTATGTTGCGTTTCTATACAGGCTCATAGCTGGCCGTATGTCAAAGGAGCCAAGCTCTAAAGGACAGATGAAAGCTGCATTTTTTAGTGAAAAAAAATTTTGAAGCAGCTTTGCACAACTGCCATCTCTGCCTCGGACATCGTGAAGTAATCATAAATTGCCAGGTCCAGAGTGAACATAGAGCTGGCCAACATTTTTCAAGATGAAATCAGAAATAGTGCATCAGCAACCTTTTCTAAACCTCCAGCTCTGTCCAGTTATCCTTTTTTTAGGGAACAATGCAGCTACCACATTTAGGATGTTGGCTTCATTTGATGTGCAAGTGATCACCTTGCATCAGCAACCTATTCTAAACCTCCAGCTCTGTCCAGATATCCTTTTTTTAGGGAACAATGCAGCTACCACATTTAAGATGTTGGCTTCATTTGATGTGCAAGTGATCACCAACAGGACGTTTTTATAATATTCTGCGTTCTTATTTGTGGCCAGCAATCAAGACAGCAAGTGAGCGTTCCAAAAAGATTTTGAGGTTGTTCATCTATGCAGAAATCCATGAACTAGCCAGCTTCTGTAAGTACTGACTGGAAGTGAAGGTTAAAAATTTGCATTCATGTTGCATGGACGTTTGCTATTGCCTCTCATTTTTATATTGCGCTTCTATACAGGCCCACAACTGGCCGTATGTCACAGGAGACAAGCTCTGAACGACAGGTGAAAGCTGCATTTTTCAGTGAAAAAGAAATTCTGAAGCAGCTTGCACAATCTGCAATTTCTGCCTTGGAGCTTGTGAAGTAGTCATGAATTGCTAGGAGACTGCTGCAAGTGCAGAGTGAACATGGAGCTTGTCACCATTTTTCAAAATCAAATCAAGAAATAGTGCATCAGCAAACTATTATCAACCTCCAGCTCTGAGCAGCCATCCTTCTTTAGGGAACACTGCAGCTACCAGTTTTAGGATGTTAGCTCATTTTATGTGTAAGTGATCACCAACAGGACGTTTTTAATATTCAGCACTCTTATTTGTAGCCAGCAATCAAGACAGCAAGTGTGCGGTCCAAAAATATTATGAGGTTGTTCATCTATACAGAAATCCATGAACTAGCCAGCTTCTGTAAGTGCTGACTGCAAGTCGAGATTAAAAATTTGCATTCATGTTGCATGGACGTTTGCTGTTACCTCTCAAATTTATATTGCGTTTATACAGGCTTAAACTCGCCGTATGTCACAGGAGCCAAGCTCCGAACGACAGATGAAAGCTGCATTTTTCAGTGAAAATGAAATCCTGAAGCAGCTTGCACAATCTGCAATTTCTGCCTTGCAGCTTGTGAAATAGTCATGAATTGCCAGGAGACTGCCGCACGTGCAAAGTGAACATGGAGCTTGTCACCATTTTACAAGATCAAATCAAGAATTAGTGCATCAGCAACCTATTCTCAACCTCCAGCTCTGTGCAGCCATCCTTCTTTAGGGAACAATGCAGCTACCACTTATAGAATGCTGGCTCATTTTATGTGCAAGTGATCACCAACAGGACGTTATTTAATATTCAGCACTCTTGTTTGTGGCCAGCAATCAAGACAGCATGTGTGCGTTCCAAAAATATTTTGAGGTTCTTCATCTATACTGAAATCCATGAACTAGCCAGCTTCTGTAAGTGCTGACAGCAAGTCAAGATTAAAAATTTGCTTTCATGTTGCATGGACGTTTGCTGTTACCTCTCAATTTTATATTGCGTTCATACAGGCTGAAAGCTCGCCGTATGTCACAGGAGCCAAGCTCCGAACGTCAGACGAAAGCTGCATTTTTTAGTGGAAAGGAAATTCTGAAGCAGCTTTGCTCAATCGCCATCTCTGCCTTGGACCTTGTGAAGTAGCCATGAATTGCCAGGAGACTCTGCTGCAAGTCCAGAGTAAACATGGAGCTGGTCAACATTTTTCAAAATCAAATCAAGAAATAGTGTATCAGAACCTAATAAACCTCCAGCTCTGTGCAGCCATCCTTTTTTTAGGGAACAATGCAGCTACCGCATTTAGAATGCTGGCTTCATTTGAATTGCAATTGATCACATACAGGACGTTTTTTAATATTATGCGTTCTTATTTGTGGCCAGCAACAGCAAGCTTCTGTAAGTGTTGACTGCCAGTCGAGATTAAATATATGCATTCATGTTGCATGGACGTTTACTGTTACCTCTCAATTTTATATTGCGCTTTTATACAGGCTCAAAGCAGGCCGTATGTCAAAGGAGCCAAGCTCCGAACGACTGATGAAAGCTGCATTTTTTAGTTAAAAAAAATTTTGAAGCAAATTGCACAACTTCCATCTCTGCCTTGGACCTTGTGAAGTAGTCTTGAATTGCCAGGAGACTGCTGCAAGTGAAGAGTGAACATGGAGCTGGTCAACATTTTTCAAGATCAAATCAAGAAATAGTGCATCAGCAACCTGTTCTCAACCTCCCGCTCTGTGCAGCCATCCATATTTTAGGGAACAATGCACCTACCACATTTAGGATGTGGGCTTAAATTGATGTGAAAGTGATCACCATAGGACGTTTTTTAATATTCAGCGTTCTTATTTGCGGAAAGCAATCAAGACAGCAAGTGAGCGTTCCAACAAAATTTTGAGGTTGTTCATTTATGCAGAAATCCATGAACTAGCCAGCTTCTGTAAATGCTGACTGCAAGTCAAGATTAAATATTTGCATTCATATTGCATGGACGTTTGCTGTTACCTCTCAATTTTATATTGCGCTTTTATACAGGCTGAAAGCTCGCCGTATGTCACAGGAGCCAAGCTCCGAACGACAGATGAAAGCTGCTTTTTTTAGTGAAAAAGAAATTCTGAAGCAGCTTTGCCCAAGCGCCATCTCTGCCTTGGACCTTGTGAAGTAGTCATGAATTGCCAGGAGACTCTGCTGCAAGTCCAGAGTAAACATGGAGCTGGTCAACATTTTTCAAGATCAAATCAAGAAATAGTGCATCAGAACCTATTAAACCTCCAGCTCTGTGCAGCCATCCTTTTTTTAGGAAACAATGCAGCTACCGCATTTCGAATGTTGGCTTCATTTGATGTGCAAGTGATCACAAACAGGACGTTTTTTTAATATTATGCATTCTCATTTGTGGCCAGCAACAGCAAGCTTCTGTAAGTGTTGACTACAAGTCAAGATTAAATATATGCATTCATGTTGCATGGACGTTTGCAGTTACCTCTCAATTTTATATTGCGCTTTTATACAGGCTCAAAGCTGGCCGGATGTCACAGGAGCCAAGCTCCGAACAACAGATGAAAGCTGCATTTTTTTAGTGAAAAAGAAATTTTGAAGCAATTTGCATAACTTACATCTGAGCCTTCGACCTTGTGAAGTAGTCATGAATTGCCAGGAGACACTGCTGCAAGTGCAGAATGAACACGGAGCTGGTCACCATTTTTCAAGAACATATCAAGAAATAGTGCATCAGCAACCTATTCTCAACCTACAGCTCTGTGCAGCCATTCTTTTTAAGGAACCATGCAGCAACCAGTTTTAGTATGTTGGCTTCATTTGATGTGCAAGTCATCACCAACAGGACGTTTTTAATAATCAGCATTCTTATTTGTGTCCAGCAATCAAGACAGCAAGTGAGCATTCCAAAAAGATTTTGAGGTTGTTCATCTATGCAGAAATCCATGACCTAGCCAGCTTCTGTAAGTGCTGTCTGCAAGTGAAGGTTAAAAATTTGATTTCATGTTGCATGGACGTTTGCTATTACGTCTCAATTTTGTATTGCGCCTTTATACAGGCTCAGAGCAGGCCGTATGCCACAGGAGCCAAGCTCCGAATGACAGATGAAAGCTGCATTTTTTAGTGGAAAAGAAATTCTGAAGCAGCTTTGCACAAAAGCTATCTCTGCCTTGGACCTTGTGAAGTAGTCATGAATTCCCAGAAGACTCTGCTGGAAGTGAAGAGTGAACATGGAGCTGGTCAAAATTTTTCAAGATCAAATCAATAGTGCATCAGCAACCTATTCTCAACCACGAGCTCTGTGCAGCCATCCTTTTTTAGGGAACAATGCCGCTACCACATTTAAGATGTCGGCTTCACTTGATGTGCAAGTGCTCACCAACAGGACGTTTTTCTAATATTCAGCGTTCTCATTTGTGGAAAGGAATCAAGAAAGCTAGGGAGCATTCCAAAAAGATTTTGAGGTTGTTCATCTATGCAGAAATTCATAAACTACCCAGGTTCTGTAAGTGCTGACTGCAAGTCAAGATTAAACATTTGTATTCATGTTGCATGGACGTTTGCTGTTACCTGTCAATTTTATGTTGCGTTTCTATACAGGCTCATAGCTGGCCGTATGTCAAAGGAGCCAAGCTCTAAAGGACAGATGAAAGCTGCATTTTTTAGTGAAAAAAAATTTTGAAGCAGCTTTGCACAACTGCCATCTCTGCCTCGGACATCGTGAAGTAATCATAAATTGCCAGGTCCAGAGTGAACATAGAGCTGGCCAACATTTTTCAAGATGAAATCAGAAATAGTGCATCAGCAACCTTTTCTAAACCTCCAGCTCTGTCCAGTTATCCTTTTTTTAGGGAACAATGCAGCTACCACATTTAGGATGTTGGCTTCATTTGATGTGCAAGTGATCACCTTGCATCAGCAACCTATTCTAAACCTCCAGCTCTGTCCAGATATCCTTTTTTTAGGGAACAATGCAGCTACCACATTTAAGATGTTGGCTTCATTTGATGTGCAAGTGATCACCAACAGGACGTTTTTATAATATTCTGCGTTCTTATTTGTGGCCAGCAATCAAGACAGCAAGTGAGCGTTCCAAAAAGATTTTGAGGTTGTTCATCTATGCAGAAATCCATGAACTAGCCAGCTTCTGTAAGTACTGACTGGAAGTGAAGGTTAAAAATTTGCATTCATGTTGCATGGACGTTTGCTATTGCCTCTCATTTTTATATTGCGCTTCTATACAGGCCCACAACTGGCCGTATGTCACAGGAGACAAGCTCTGAACGACAGGTGAAAGCTGCATTTTTCAGTGAAAAAGAAATTCTGAAGCAGCTTGCACAATCTGCAATTTCTGCCTTGGAGCTTGTGAAGTAGTCATGAATTGCTAGGAGACTGCTGCAAGTGCAGAGTGAACATGGAGCTTGTCACCATTTTTCAAAATCAAATCAAGAAATAGTGCATCAGCAAACTATTATCAACCTCCAGCTCTGAGCAGCCATCCTTCTTTAGGGAACACTGCAGCTACCAGTTTTAGGATGTTAGCTCATTTTATGTGTAAGTGATCACCAACAGGACGTTTTTAATATTCAGCACTCTTATTTGTAGCCAGCAATCAAGACAGCAAGTGTGCGGTCCAAAAATATTATGAGGTTGTTCATCTATACAGAAATCCATGAACTAGCCAGCTTCTGTAAGTGCTGACTGCAAGTCGAGATTAAAAATTTGCATTCATGTTGCATGGACGTTTGCTGTTACCTCTCAAATTTATATTGCGTTTATACAGGCTTAAACTCGCCGTATGTCACAGGAGCCAAGCTCCGAACGACAGATGAAAGCTGCATTTTTCAGTGAAAATGAAATCCTGAAGCAGCTTGCACAATCTGCAATTTCTGCCTTGCAGCTTGTGAAATAGTCATGAATTGCCAGGAGACTGCCGCACGTGCAAAGTGAACATGGAGCTTGTCACCATTTTACAAGATCAAATCAAGAATTAGTGCATCAGCAACCTATTCTCAACCTCCAGCTCTGTGCAGCCATCCTTCTTTAGGGAACAATGCAGCTACCACTTATAGAATGCTGGCTCATTTTATGTGCAAGTGATCACCAACAGGACGTTATTTAATATTCAGCACTCTTGTTTGTGGCCAGCAATCAAGACAGCATGTGTGCGTTCCAAAAATATTTTGAGGTTCTTCATCTATACTGAAATCCATGAACTAGCCAGCTTCTGTAAGTGCTGACAGCAAGTCAAGATTAAAAATTTGCTTTCATGTTGCATGGACGTTTGCTGTTACCTCTCAATTTTATATTGCGTTCATACAGGCTGAAAGCTCGCCGTATGTCACAGGAGCCAAGCTCCGAACGACAGACGAAAGCTGCATTTTTTAGTGAAAAAGAAATTCTGAAGCAGCTTTGCTCAATCGCCATCTCTGCCTTGGACCTTGTGAAGTAGCCATGAATTGCCAGGAGACTCTGCTGCAAGTCCAGAGTAAACATGGAGCTGGTCAACATTTTTCAAAATCAAATCAAGAAATAGTGTATCAGAACCTAATAAACCTCTAGCTCTGTGCAGCCATCCTTTTTTTAGGGAACAATGCAGCTACCGCATTTAGAATGCTGGCTTCATTTGATGTGCAATTGATCACAAACAGGACGTTTTTTAATATTATGCGTTCTTATTTGTGGCCAGCAACAGCAAGCTTCTGTAAGTGTTGACTGCCAGTCGAGATTAAATATATGCATTCATGTTGCATGGACGTTTACTGTTACCTCTCAATTTTATATTGCGCTTTTATACAGGTTCAAAGCAGGCCGTATGTCAAAGGAGCCAAGCTCCGAACGACTGATGAAAGCTGCATTTTTTAGTGAAAAAGAAATTTTGAAGCAGCTTTGCACAACTGCCATCTCTGCCTTGGACCTTGTGAAGTAGTCTTGAATTGCCAGGAGACTGCTGCAAGTGAAGAGTGAACATGGAGCTGGTCAACATTTTTCAAGATCAAATCAAGAAATAGTGCATCAGCAACCTATTCTCAACCTCCCGCTCTGTGCAGCCATCCTTATTTTAGGGAACAATGCACCTACCACATTTAGGATGTGGGCTTAAATTGATGTGAAAGTGATCACCATAGGACGTTTTTTAATATTCAGCGTTCTTATTTGCGGAAAGCAATCAAGACAGCAAGTGAGCGTTCCAACAAAATTTTGAGGTTGTTCATTTATGCAGAAATCCATGAACTAGCCAGCTTCTGTAAATGCTGAATGCAAGTCAAGATTAAATATTTGCATTCATGTTGCATGGACGTTTGCTGTTACCTCTCAATTTTATATTGCGCTTTTATACAGGCTCAAAGCTGGCCGTATGTCACAGGAGCCAAGCTCCGAACGTCAGATGAAAGATGCATTTTTTAGTGAAAATGAAATTCTTAAACAGCTTTGCGCAACTGCCATCTCTGTCTTGGACCTTGTGAAGTAGTCATGAATTGCCAGGAGACTGCTGCAAGTGCAGAGTGAACATAGAGCTGGTCAACATTTTTCAAGATCAAATCAAGAAATAGTGCATCAGCAACCTATTCTCAACCTCCAGATCTGTGCCGCCATCCTTTTTTTAGGGAAATATGCAGCTATCACTTTTAAGATGTCGGCTTCACTTGATGTGGAAGTGCTCACCAACAGGACGTTTTTTTTAATATTCAGCGTTCTCATTTGTGGAAAGCAATCAAGAAAGCAAGTGAGCATTCCAAAAAGATTTTGAGGTTGTTCATGTATGCAGAAATCCATGAACTAGCCAGTTTCTGTAAGTGCTGATTGCAAGTCAAGATTAAATATTTGCATTCATGTTGCATAGATGTCTGCTGTTACCTCTCAATTTTATATTGCGCTTTTATACAGGCTCAAAGCTGGCCGCATGTCACAGCAGCCAAGCTCCGAACGACAGATGAAAGCTGCATTTTTTAAGTGAAAAAGAAATTGTGAAGCGGCTTTGCACAATCTGCAATCTCTGCTTTGCACCTTGTGAAGTAGTCATGAATTGACAGGAGACACTGCTGCAAGTGCAGAGTGAACACGGAGCTGGTCACCATTTTTCAAGAACAAATCAAGAAATAGTGCATCAGCAACCTATTCTCAACCTACAGCTCTGTGCAGCCATTCTTTTTAAGAAACCATGCAGCTACCAGTTTTAGGATGTCGGCTTCATTTGATGTGCAAGTCATCACCAACAGGACGTTTTTTAATATTAAGCATTCTTATTTGTGGCCAGCAATCAAGACAGCAAGTGAGGATTCCAAAAAGATTTTGTGGTTGTTCATCTATGCAGGAATCTATGAACTAGCCAGCTTCTGTAAGTGCTGACTGCAAGTGATGGTTAAAAATTTGAATTCATGTTGCATGAACGTTTGCTACTACGTCTCAATTATATATTGCGCTTTTATACAGGCTCACAACTGGCCGTATGTCACAGTAGCCAAGCTCCGAACGACAGGTGAAAGCTGCATTTTTTAGTGAAAAAGAAATTCTGAAGCAGCTTGCACAATCTGCAATCTCTGCCTTGCAGCTTGTGAAGTAGTCATGAATTGCCAGGAGACTGCTGCAAGTGCAGAGTAAACTCAGAGTTTGTCACCATGTTTCAAGATCAAATCAAGAAATAGTGCATCAGCAACCTATTCTCAACCTCCACCTCTGTGCAGCTATCCGTCTTTAGGGAACACTGCAGCTACCACATTTAGGGTGTTGGCTCATTTTATGTACAAGTGATCACCAACAGGACATTTTTTAATATTCACCACTCTTATTTCTGGCCAGCAATCAAGACAGCAAGTGTGCGTTCCAAAAATATTATGAGGTTGTTCATCTATACAGAAGTCCATGAACTAGCTAGGTTCTGTAAGTGCTGACTGCAAGTCAAGATTAAAAATTTGCATTCAGGTTGCATGGACGTTTGCTGTTACCTCTCAAATTTATATTGCGTGTTTACAGGCTTAAACTCGCCGTATGTCACAGGAGCCAAGCTCCGAACGACAGATGAAAGCTGCATTTTACAGTGAAAATGAAATTCTGAAGCAGCTTGCACAATCTGCAATTTCTGCCATGCAGCTTGTGAAATAGTCATGAATTGCCAGGAGACTGCTGCACGTGCAAAGTGAACATGGAGCTTGTCACCATTTTACAAGATCAAATCAAGAATTAGTGCATCAGCAACCTATTCTCAACCTCCAGCTCTGTGCAGCCATCCTTCTTTAGGGAACAATGCAGCTACCACTTATAGGATGCTGGCTCATTTTATGTGCAAGTGATCACCAACAGGACGTTATTTAATATTCAGCACTCTTGTTTGTGGCCAGCAATCAAGACAGCATGTGTGCGTTCCAAAAATATTTTGAGGTTCTTCATCTATACTGAAATCCATGAACTAGCCAGCTTCTGTAAGTGCTGACAGCAAGTCAAGATTAAAAATTTGCTTTCATGTTGCATGGACGTTTGCTGTTACCTCTCAATTTTATATTGCGTTCATACAGGCTGAAAGCTCGCCGTATGTCACAGGAGCCAAGCTCCGAACGTCAGACGAAAGCTGCATTTTTTAGTGGAAAGGAAATTCTGAAGCAGCTTTGCTCAATCGCCATCTCTGCCTTGGACCTTGTGAAGTAGCCATGAATTGCCAGGAGACTCGGCTGCAAGTCCAGAGTAAACATGGAGCTGGTCAACATTTTTCAAAATCAAATCAAGAAATAGTGTATCAGAACCTAATAAACCTCCAGCTCTGTGCAGCCATCCTTTTTTTAGGGAACAATGCAGCTACCGCATTTAGAATGCTGGCTTCATTTGAATTGCAATTGATCACATACAGGACGTTTTTTAATATTATGCGTTCTTATTTGTGGCCAGCAACAGCAAGCTTCTGTAAGTGTTGACTGCCAGTCGAGATTAAATATATGCATTCATGTTGCATGGACGTTTACTGTTACCTCTCAATTTTATATTGCGCTTTTATACAGGCTCAAAGCAGGCCGTATGTCAAAGGAGCCAAGCTCCGAACGACTGATGAAAGCTGCATTTTTTAGTTAAAAAAAATTTTGAAGCAAATTGCACAACTTCCATCTCTGCCTTGGACCTTGTGAAGTAGTCTTGAATTGCCAGGAGACTGCTGCAAGTGAAGAGTGAACATGGAGCTGGTCAACATTTTTCAAGATCAAATCAAGAAATAGTGCATCAGCAACCTGTTCTCAACCTCCCGCTCTGTGCAGCCATCCATATTTTAGGGAACAATGCACCTACCACATTTAGGATGTGGGCTTAAATTGATGTGAAAGTGATCACCATAGGACGTTTTTTAATATTCAGCGTTCTTATTTGCGGAAAGCAATCAAGACAGCAAGTGAGCGTTCCAACAAAATTTTGAGGTTGTTCATTTATGCAGAAATCCATGAACTAGCCAGCTTCTGTAAATGCTGAATGCAAGTCAAGATTAAATATTTGCATTCATATTGCATGGACGTTTGCTGTTACCTCTCAATTTTATATTGCGCTTTTATACAGGCTGAAAGCTCGCCGTATGTCACAGGAGCCAAGCTCCGAACGACAGATGAAAGCTGCTTTTTTTAGTGAAAAAGAAATTCTGAAGCAGCTTTGCCCAAGCGCCATCTCTGCCTTGGACCTTGTGAAGTAGTCATGAATTGCCAGGAGACTCTGCTGCAAGTCCAGAGTAAACATGGAGCTGGTCAACATTTTTCAAGATCAAATCAAGAAATAGTGCATCAGAACCTATTAAACCTCCAGCTCTGTGCAGCCATCCTTTTTTTAGGAAACAATGCAGCTACCGCATTTCGAATGTTGGCTTCATTTGATGTGCAAGTGATCACAAACAGGACGTTTTTTTAATATTATGCATTCTCATTTGTGGCCAGCAACAGCAAGCTTCTGTAAGTGTTGACTACAAGTCAAGATTAAATATATGCATTCATGTTGCATGGACGTTTGCAGTTACCTCTCAATTTTATATTGCGCTTTTATACAGGCTCAAAGCTGGCCGGATGTCACAGGAGCCAAGCTCCGAACAACAGATGAAAGCTGCATTTTTTTAGTGAAAAAGAAATTTTGAAGCAATTTGCATAACTTACATCTGAGCCTTGGACCTTGTGAAGTAGTCATGAATTGCCAGGAGACACTGCTGCAAGTGCAGAATGAACACGGAGCTGGTCACCATTTTTCAAGAACATATCAAGAAATAGTGCATCAGCAACCTATTCTCAACCTACAGCTCTGTGCAGCCATTCTTTTTAAGGAACCATGCAGCAACCAGTTTTAGTATGTTGGCTTCATTTGATGTGCAAGTCATCACCAACAGGACGTTTTTAATAATCAGCATTCTTATTTGTGTCCAGCAATCAAGACAGCAAGTGAGCATTCCAAAAAGATTTTGAGGTTGTTCATCTATGCAGAAATCCATGACCTAGCCAGCTTCTGTAAGTGCTGTCTGCAAGTGAAGGTTAAAAATTTGATTTCATGTTGCATGGACGTTTGCTATTACGTCTCAATTTTGTATTGCGCTTTTATACAGGCTCACAACTGGCCGTATGTCACAGGAGCCAAGCTCCGAACGACAGGTGA
Source organism: Amblyomma americanum (assembly GCF_052857255.1). NCBI lineage: Eukaryota > Metazoa > Arthropoda > Arachnida > Ixodida > Ixodidae > Amblyomma > Amblyomma americanum. The sequence continues at coordinate 31,397,458 of NC_135501.1, read as the reverse complement.
AAGCTGCAGTTTTTAGTGGAAAAGAAATTCTGAAGCGGCTTGCAGAATCTGCAATCTCTGCCATGCAGCTTGTGAAGTAGTCATGAATTGCCAGGAGACTGCTGCAAGTGCAGAGTAAACTCGGAGTTTGTCACCATTTTTGAAGATCAAATCAAGAAAAAGTGCATCAGCAACCTATTCTCAACCTCCAGCTCTGTGCAGCTATCCTTCTTTAGGGAACACTGCAGCTACCACTTTTAGGATGTTGGCTCATTTTATGTGCAAGTGATCACCAACAGAACGTTTTTTAATTTTCACCACTCCTATTTCTAGCCAGCAATCAAGACAGCAAGTGTGCGTTCCAAAAATATTATGAGGTTGTTCATCTATACAGAAATCCATGAACTAGCCAGCTTCTGTAAGTGCTGACTGCAAGTCAAGATTAAAATTTGCATTCATGTTGCATGGACGTTTGCTGTTACCTCTCAATTTTGTATTGCGTTTTTACAGGCTCAAAGCTCGCCGTATGTCACAGGAGCCAAGCTCCGAACGAGAGATGAAAGCTGCATTTTTAGTGGAAAAAAAATTCTGAAGCAGCTTTGCACAACCGCTATCTCTGCCTTGGACCTTGTGAAGTAGCCATGAATTGCCAAGAGACTGCTGCAAGTCCAGAATGAACATGGAACTGGGCAACATGTTTCAAGATCAAATCAAGAAATAGTGCATCAGAACATATAAAACCTCCAGCTCTTTGAAGCCATCCTTTTTTTAGGGAACAATGCAGCTACCACCTTTAGAATGTTGGCTTCATTTGATGTGCAAGTGATCACAACAGGACGTTTTTTTATATTAAGCGTTCTTTTTTGTGGCCAGCAACAGCAAGCTTCTGTAAGTGCTGACTGCAAGTAAAGATTAAATATTTGCATTCATGTTGCATGGACGTTTACTGTTACTTCTCAATTTTATATTGCGCTTTTATACAGGCTCAGAGCAGGCCGTATGCCACAGGAGCCAAGCTCCGAATGACAGATGAAAGCTGCATTTTTTAGTGGAAAAGAAATTCTGAAGCAGCTTTGCACAAAAGCTATCTCTGCCTTGGACCTTGTGAAGTAGTCATGAATTCCCAGAAGACTCTGCTGGAAGTGAAGAGTGAACATCTAGCTGGTCAAAATTTTTCAAGATCAAATCAAGTAATAGTGCATCAGCAACCTATTCTCAACCACGAGCTCTGTGCAGCCATCCTTTTTTAGGGAACAATGCCGCTACCACATTTAAGATGTCGGCTTCACTTGATGTGCAAGTGCTCACCAACAGGACGTTTTTTTAATATTCAGCGTTCTCATTTGTGGAAAGGAATCAAGAAAGCTAGGGAGCATTCCAAAAAGATTTTGAGGTTGTTCATCTATGCAGAAATTCATAAACTACCCAGGTTCTGTAAGTGCTGACTGCAAGTCAAGATTAAACATTTGTATTCATGTTGCATGGACGTTTGCTGTTACCTGTCAATTTTATGTTGCGTTTCTATACAGGCTCATAGCTGGCCGTATGTCAAAGGAGCCAAGCTCTAAAGGACAGATGAAAGCTGCATTTTTTAGTGAAAAAAAAATTTGAAGCAGCTTTGCACAACTGCCATCTCTGCCTCGGACATCGTGAAGTAATCATAAATTGCCAGGTCCAGAGTGAACATAGAGCTGGCCAACATTTTTCAAGATGAAATCAGAAATAGTGCATCAGCAACCTTTTCTAAACCTCCAGCTCTGTCCAGTTATCCTTTTTTTAGGGAACAATGCAGCTACCACATTTAGGATGTTGGCTTCATTTGATGTGCAAGTGATCACCTTGCATCAGCAACCTATTCTAAACCTCCAGCTCTGTCCAGATATCCTTTTTTTAGGGAACAATGCAGCTACCACATTTAAGATGTTGGCTTCATTTGATGTGCAAGTGATCACCAACAGGACGTTTTTATAATATTCTGCGTTCTTATTTGTGGCCAGCAATCAAGACAGCAAGTGAGCGTTCCAAAAAGATTTTGAGGTTGTTCATCTATGCAGAAATCCATGAACTAGCCAGCTTCTGTAAGTACTGAGTGCAAGTGAAGGTTAAAAATTTGCATTCATGTTGCATGGACGTTTGCTATTGCCTCTCATTTTTATATTGCGCTTTTATACAGGCCCACAACTGGCCGTATGTCACAGGAGACAAGCTCTGAACGAGAGGTGAAAGCTGCATTTTTCAGTGAAAAAGAAATTCTGAAGCAGCTTGCACAATCTGCAATTTCTGCCTTGGAGCTTGTGAAGTAGTCATGAATTGCTAGGAGACTGCTGCAAGTGCAGAGTGAACATGGAGCTTGTCACCATTTTTCAAAATCAAATCAAGAAATAGTGCATCAGCAAACTATTATCAACCTCCAGCTCTGAGCAGCCATCCTTCTTTAGGGAACACTGCAGCTACCAGTTTTAGGATGTTAGCTCATTTTATGTGTAAGTGATCACCAACAGGACGTTTTTAATATTCAGCACTCTTATTTGTAGCCAGCAATCAAGACAGCAAGTGTGCGGTCCAAAAATATTATGAGGTTGTTCATCTATACAGAAATCCATGAACTAGCCAGCTTCTGTAAGTGCTGACTGCAAGTCGAGATTAAAAATTTGCATTCATGTTGCATGGACGTTTGCTGTTACCTCTCAAATTTATATTGCGTTCATACAGGCTGAAAGCTCGCCGTATGTCACAGGAGCCAAGCTCCGAACGTCAGACGAAAGCTGCATTTTTTAGTGGAAAGGAAATTCTGAAGCAGCTTTGCTCAATCGCCATCTCTGCCTTGGACCTTGTGAAGTAGCCATGAATTGCCAGGAGACTCGGCTGCAAGTCCAGAGTAAACATGGAGCTGGTCAACATTTTTCAAAATCAAATCAAGAAATAGTGTATCAGAACCTAATAAACCTCCAGCTCTGTGCAGCCATCCTTTTTTTAGGGAACAATGCAGCTACCGCATTTAGAATGCTGGCTTCATTTGAATTGCAATTGATCACATACAGGACGTTTTTTAATATTATGCGTTCTTATTTGTGGCCAGCAACAGCAAGCTTCTGTAAGTGTTGACTGCCAGTCGAGATTAAATATATGCATTCATGTTGCATGGACGTTTACTGTTACCTCTCAATTTTATATTGCGCTTTTATACAGGCTCAAAGCAGGCCGTATGTCAAAGGAGCCAAGCTCCGAACGACTGATGAAAGCTGCATTTTTTAGTTAAAAAAAATTTTGAAGCAAATTGCACAACTTCCATCTCTGCCTTGGACCTTGTGAAGTAGTCTTGAATTGCCAGGAGACTGCTGCAAGTGAAGAGTGAACATGGAGCTGGTCAACATTTTTCAAGATCAAATCAAGAAATAGTGCATCAGCAACCTGTTCTCAACCTCCCGCTCTGTGCAGCCATCCATATTTTAGGGAACAATGCACCTACCACATTTAGGATGTGGGCTTAAATTGATGTGAAAGTGATCACCATAGGACGTTTTTTAATATTCAGCGTTCTTATTTGCGGAAAGCAATCAAGACAGCAAGTGAGCGTTCCAACAAAATTTTGAGGTTGTTCATTTATGCAGAAATCCATGAACTAGCCAGCTTCTGTAAATGCTGAATGCAAGTCAAGATTAAATATTTGCATTCATATTGCATGGACGTTTGCTGTTACCTCTCAATTTTATATTGCGCTTTTATACAGGCTGAAAGCTCGCCGTATGTCACAGGAGCCAAGCTCCGAACGACAGATGAAAGCTGCTTTTTTTAGTGAAAAAGAAATTCTGAAGCAGCTTTGCCCAAGCGCCATCTCTGCCTTGGACCTTGTGAAGTAGTCATGAATTGCCAGGAGACTCTGCTGCAAGTCCAGAGTAAACATGGAGCTGGTCAACATTTTTCAAGATCAAATCAAGAAATAGTGCATCAGAACCTATTAAACCTCCAGCTCTGTGCAGCCATCCTTTTTTTAGGAAACAATGCAGCTACCGCATTTCGAATGTTGGCTTCATTTGATGTGCAAGTGATCACAAACAGGACGTTTTTTTAATATTATGCATTCTCATTTGTGGCCAGCAACAGCAAGCTTCTGTAAGTGTTGACTACAAGACAAGATTAAATATATGCATTCATGTTGCATGGACGTTTGCAGTTACCTCTCAATTTTATATTGCGCTTTTATACAGGCTCAAAGCTGGCCGGATGTCACAGGAGCCAAGCTCCGAACAACAGATGAAAGCTGCATTTTTTTAGTGAAAAAGAAATTTTGAAGCAATTTGCATAACTTACATCTGAGCCTTGGACCTTGTGAAGTAGTCATGAATTGCCAGGAGACACTGCTGCAAGTGCAGAATGAACACGGAGCTGGTCACCATTTTTCAAGAACATATCAAGAAATAGTGCATCAGCAACCTATTCTCAACCTACAGCTCTGTGCAGCCATTCTTTTTAAGGAACCATGCAGCAACCAGTTTTAGTATGTTGGCTTCATTTGATGTGCAAGTCATCACCAACAGGACGTTTTTAATAATCAGCATTCTTATTTGTGTCCAGCAATCAAGACAGCAAGTGAGCATTCCAAAAAGATTTTGAGGTTGTTCATCTATGCAGAAATCCATGACCTAGCCAGCTTCTGTAAGTGCTGTCTGCAAGTGAAGGTTAAAAATTTGATTTCATGTTGCATGGACGTTTGCTATTACGTCTCAATTTTGTATTGCGCTTTTATACAGGCTCACAACTGGCCGTATGTCACAGGAGCCAAGCTCCGAACGACAGGTGAAAGCTGCAGTTTTTAGTGGAAAAGAAATTCTGAAGCGGCTTGCAGAATCTGCAATCTCTGCCATGCAGCTTGTGAAGTAGTCATGAATTGCCAGGAGACTGCTGCAAGTGCAGAGTAAACTCGGAGTTTGTCACCATTTTTGAAGATCAAATCAAGAAAAAGTGCATCAGCAACCTATTCTCAACCTCCAGCTCTGTGCAGCTATCCTTCTTTAGGGAACACTGCAGCTACCACTTTTAGGATGTTGGCTCATTTTATGTGCAAGTGATCACCAACAGAACGTTTTTTAATTTTCACCACTCCTATTTCTAGCCAGCAATCAAGACAGCAAGTGTGCGTTCCAAAAATATTATGAGGTTGTTCATCTATACAGAAATCCATGAACTAGCCAGCTTCTGTAAGTGCTGACTGCAAGTCAAGATTAAAATTTGCATTCATGTTGCATGGACGTTTGCTGTTACCTCTCAATTTTGTATTGCGTTTTTACAGGCTCAAAGCTCGCCGTATGTCACAGGAGCCAAGCTCCGAACGAGAGATGAAAGCTGCATTTTTAGTGGAAAAAAAATTCTGAAGCAGCTTTGCACAACCGCTATCTCTGCCTTGGACCTTGTGAAGTAGCCATGAATTGCCAAGAGACTGCTGCAAGTCCAGAATGAACATGGAACTGGGCAACATGTTTCAAGATCAAATCAAGAAATAGTGCATCAGAACATATAAAACCTCCAGCTCTTTGAAGCCATCCTTTTTTTAGGGAACAATGCAGCTACCACCTTTAGAATGTTGGCTTCATTTGATGTGCAAGTGATCACAACAGGACGTTTTTTTATATTAAGCGTTCTTTTTTGTGGCCAGCAACAGCAAGCTTCTGTAAGTGCTGACTGCAAGTAAAGATTAAATATTTGCATTCATGTTGCATGGACGTTTACTGTTACTTCTCAATTTTATATTGCGCTTTTATACAGGCTCAGAGCAGGCCGTATGCCACAGGAGCCAAGCTCCGAATGACAGATGAAAGCTGCATTTTTTAGTGGAAAAGAAATTCTGAAGCAGCTTTGCACAAAAGCTATCTCTGCCTTGGACCTTGTGAAGTAGTCATGAATTCCCAGAAGACTCTGCTGGAAGTGAAGAGTGAACATCTAGCTGGTCAAAATTTTTCAAGATCAAATCAAGTAATAGTGCATCAGCAACCTATTCTCAACCACGAGCTCTGTGCAGCCATCCTTTTTTAGGGAACAATGCCGCTACCACATTTAAGATGTCGGCTTCACTTGATGTGCAAGTGCTCACCAACAGGACGTTTTTTTAATATTCAGCGTTCTCATTTGTGGAAAGGAATCAAGAAAGCTAGGGAGCATTCCAAAAAGATTTTGAGGTTGTTCATCTATGCAGAAATTCATAAACTACCCAGGTTCTGTAAGTGCTGACTGCAAGTCAAGATTAAACATTTGTATTCATGTTGCATGGACGTTTGCTGTTACCTGTCAATTTTATGTTGCGTTTCTATACAGGCTCATAGCTGGCCGTATGTCAAAGGAGCCAAGCTCTAAAGGACAGATGAAAGCTGCATTTTTTAGTGAAAAAAAATTTTGAAGCAGCTTTGCACAACTGCCATCTCTGCCTCGGACATCGTGAAGTAATCATAAATTGCCAGGTCCAGAGTGAACATAGAGCTGGCCAACATTTTTCAAGATGAAATCAGAAATAGTGCATCAGCAACCTTTTCTAAACCTCCAGCTCTGTCCAGTTATCCTTTTTTTAGGGAACAATGCAGCTACCACATTTAGGATGTTGGCTTCATTTGATGTGCAAGTGATCACCTTGCATCAGCAACCTATTCTAAACCTCCAGCTCTGTCCAGATATCCTTTTTTTAGGGAACAATGCAGCTACCACATTTAAGATGTTGGCTTCATTTGATGTGCAAGTGATCACCAACAGGACGTTTTTATAATATTCTGCGTTCTTATTTGTGGCCAGCAATCAAGACAGCAAGTGAGCGTTCCAAAAAGATTTTGAGGTTGTTCATCTATGCAGAAATCCATGAACTAGCCAGCTTCTGTAAGTACTGAGTGCAAGTGAAGGTTAAAAATTTGCATTCATGTTGCATGGACGTTTGCTATTGCCTCTCATTTTTATATTGCGCTTTTATACAGGCCCACAACTGGCCGTATGTCACAGGAGACAAGCTCTGAACGAGAGGTGAAAGCTGCATTTTTCAGTGAAAAAGAAATTCTGAAGCAGCTTGCACAATCTGCAATTTCTGCCTTGGAGCTTGTGAAGTAGTCATGAATTGCTAGGAGACTGCTGCAAGTGCAGAGTGAACATGGAGCTTGTCACCATTTTTCAAAATCAAATCAAGAAATAGTGCATCAGCAAACTATTATCAACCTCCAGCTCTGAGCAGCCATCCTTCTTTAGGGAACACTGCAGCTACCAGTTTTAGGATGTTAGCTCATTTTATGTGTAAGTGATCACCAACAGGACGTTTTTAATATTCAGCACTCTTATTTGTAGCCAGCAATCAAGACAGCAAGTGTGCGGTCCAAAAATATTATGAGGTTGTTCATCTATACAGAAATCCATGAACTAGCCAGCTTCTGTAAGTGCTGACTGCAAGTCGAGATTAAAAATTTGCATTCATGTTGCATGGACGTTTGCTGTTACCTCTCAAATTTATATTGCGTTTATACAGGCTTAAACTCGCCGTATGTCACAGGAGCCAAGCTCCGAACGACAGATGAAAGCTGCATTTTTCAGTGAAAATGAAATCCTGAAGCAGCTTGCACAATCTGCAATTTCTGCCTTGCAGCTTGTGAAATAGTCATGAATTGCCAGGAGACTGCCGCACGTGCAAAGTGAACATGGAGCTTGTCACCATTTTACAAGATCAAATCAAGAATTAGTGCATCAGCAACCTATTCTCAACCTCCAGCTCTGTGCAGCCATCCTTCTTTAGGGAACAATGCAGCTACCACTTATAGAATGCTGGCTCATTTTATGTGCAAGTGATCACCAACAGGACGTTATTTAATATTCAGCACTCTTGTTTGTGGCCAGCAATCAAGACAGCATGTGTGCGTTCCAAAAATATTTTGAGGTTCTTCATCTATACTGAAATCCATGAACTAGCCAGCTTCTGTAAGTGCTGACAGCAAGTCAAGATTAAAAATTTGCTTTCATGTTGCATGGACGTTTGCTGTTACCTCTCAATTTTATATTGCGTTCATACAGGCTGAAAGCTCGCCGTATGTCACAGGAGCCAAGCTCCGAACGACAGACGAAAGCTGCATTTTTTAGTGAAAAAGAAATTCTGAAGCAGCTTTGCTCAATCGCCATCTCTGCCTTGGACCTTGTGAAGTAGCCATGAATTGCCAGGAGACTCTGCTGCAAGTCCAGAGTAAACATGGAGCTGGTCAACATTTTTCAAAATCAAATCAAGAAATAGTGTATCAGAACCTAATAAACCTCTAGCTCTGTGCAGCCATCCTTTTTTTAGCGAACAATGCAGCTACCGCATTTAGAATGCTGGCTTCATTTGATGTGCAATTGATCACAAACAGGACGTTTTTTAATATTATGCGTTCTTATTTGTGGCCAGCAACAGCAAGCTTCTGTAAGTGTTGACTGCCAGTCGAGATTAAATATATGCATTCATGTTGCATGGACGTTTACTGTTACCTCTCAATTTTATATTGCGCTTTTATACAGGTTCAAAGCTGGCCGTATGTCAAAGGAGCCAAGCTCCGAACGACTGATGAAAGCTGCATTTTTTAGTTAAAAAAAATTTTGAAGCAAATTGCACAACTTCCATCTCTGCCTTGGACCTTGTGAAGTAGTCTTGAATTGCCAGGAGACTGCTGCAAGTGAAGAGTGAACATAGAGCTGGTCAACATTTTTCAAGATCAAATCAAGAAATAGTGCATCAGCAACCTATTCTCAACCTCCAGATCTGTGCCGCCATCCTTTTTTTAGGGAAATATGCAGCTATCACTTTTAAGATGTCGGCTTCACTTGATGTGGAAGTGCTCACCAACAGGACGTTTTTTTAATATTCAGCGTTCTCATTTGTGGAAAGCAATCAAGAAAGCAAGTGAGCATTCCAAAAAGATTTTGAGGTTGTTCATGTATGCAGAAATCCATGAACTAGCCAGTTTCTGTAAGTGCTGATTGCAAGTCAAGATTAAATATTTGCATTCATGTTGCATAGATGTCTGCTGTTACCTCTCAATTTTATATTGCGCTTTTATACAGGCTCAAAGCTGGCCGCATGTCACAGCAGCCAAGCTCCGAACGACAGATGAAAGCTGCATTTTTTAAGTGAAAAAGAAATTGTGAAGCGGCTTTGCACAATCTGCAATCTCTGGTTTGCACCTTGTGAAGTAGTCATGAATTGACAGGAGACACTGCTGCAAGTGCAGAGTGAACACGGAGCTGGTCACCATTTTTCAAGAACAAATCAAGAAATAGTGCATCAGCAACCTATTCTCAACCTACAGCTCTGTGCAGCCATTCTTTTTAAGAAACCATGCAGCTACCAGTTTTAGGATGTCGGCTTCATTTGATGTGCAAGTCATCACCAACAGGACGTTTTTTAATATTAAGCATTCTTATTTGTGGCCAGCAATCAAGACAGCAAGTGAGGATTCCAAAAAGATTTTGTGGTTGTTCATCTATGCAGGAATCTATGAACTAGCCAGCTTCTGTAAGTGCTGACTGCAAGTGATGGTTAAAAATTTGAATTCATGTTGCATGAACGTTTGCTACTACGTCTCAATTATATATTGCGCTTTTATACAGGCTCACAACTGGCCGTATGTCACAGTAGCCAAGCACCGAACGACAGGTGAAAGCTGCATTTTTTAGTGAAAAAGAAATTCTGAAGCAGCTTGCACAATCTGCAATCTCTGCCTTGCAGCTTGTGAAGTAGTCATGAATTGCCAGGAGACTGCTGCAAGTGCAGAGTAAACTCAGAGTTTGTCACCATGTTTCAAGATCAAATCAAGAAATAGTGCATCAGCAACCTATTCTCAACCTCCACCTCTGTGCAGCTATCCGTCTTTAGGGAACACTGCAGCTACCACATTTAGGGTGTTGGCTCATTTTATGTACAAGTGATCACCAACAGGACATTTTTTAATATTCACCACTCTTATTTCTGGCCAGCAATCAAGACAGCAAGTGTGCGTTCCAAAAATATTATGAGGTTGTTCATCTATACAGAAGTCCATGAACTAGCTAGGTTCTGTAAGTGCTGACTGCAAGTCAAGATTAAAAATTTGCATTCAGGTTGCATGGACGTTTGCTGTTACCTCTCAAATTTATATTGCGTGTTTACAGGCTTAAACTCGCCGTATGTCACAGGAGCCAAGCTCCGAACGACAGATGAAAGCTGCATTTTACAGTGAAAATGAAATTCTGAAGCAGCTTGCACAATCTGCAATTTCTGCCATGCAGCTTGTGAAATAGTCATGAATTGCCAGGAGACTGCTGCACGTGCAAAGTGAACATGGAGCTTGTCACCATTTTACAAGATCAAATCAAGAAATAGTGTATCAGAACCTAATAAACCTCTAGCTCTGTGCAGCCATCCTTTTTTTAGGGAACAATGCAGCTACCGCATTTAGAATGCTGGCTTCATTTGATGTGCAATTGATCACAAACAGGACGTTTTTTAATATTATGCGTTCTTATTTGTGGCCAGCAACAGCAAGCTTCTGTAAGTGTTGACTGCCAGTCGAGATTAAATATATGCATTCATGTTGCATGGACGTTTACTGTTACCTCTCAATTTTATATTGCGCTTTTATACAGGTTCAAAGCAGGCCGTATGTCAAAGGAGCCAAGCTCCGAACGACTGATGAAAGCTGCATTTTTTAGTTAAAAAAAATTTTGAAGCAAATTGCACAACTTCCATCTCTGCCTTGGACCTTGTGAAGTAGTCTTGAATTGCCAGGAGACTGCTGCAAGTGAAGAGTGAACATGGAGCTGGTCAACATTTTTCAAGATCAAATCAAGAAATAGTGCATCAGCAACCTATTCTCAACCTCCCGCTCTGTGCAGCCATCCTTATTTTAGGGAACAATGCACCTACCACATTTAGGATGTGGGCTTAAATTGATGTGAAAGTGATCACCATAGGACGTTTTTTAATATTCAGCGTTCTTATTTGCGAAAGCAATCAAGACAGCAAGTGAGCGTTCCAACAAAATTTTGAGGTTGTTCATTTATGCAGAAATCCATGAACTAGCCAGCTTCTGTAAATGCTGAATGCAAGTCAAGATTAAATATTTGCATTCATGTTGCATGGACGTTTGCTGTTACCTCTCAATTTTATATTGCGCTTTTATACAGGCTCAAAGCTGGCCGTATGTCACAGGAGCCAAGCTCCGAACGTCAGATGAAAGATGCATTTTTTAGTGAAAATGAAATTCTTAAACAGCTTTGCGCAACTGCCATCTCTGTCTTGGACCTTGTGAAGTAGTCATGAATTGCCAGGAGACTGCTGCAAGTGCAAAGTGAACATAGAGCTGGTCAACATTTTTCAAGATCAAATCAAGAAATAGTGCATCAGCAACCTATTCTCAACCTCCAGATCTGTGCCGCCATCCTTTTTTTAGGGAAATATGCAGCTATCACTTTTAAGATGTCGGCTTCACTTGATGTGGAAGTGCTCACCAACAGGACGTTTTTTTAATATTCAGCGTTCTCATTTGTGGAAAGCAATCAAGAAAGCAAGTGAGCATTCCAAAAAGATTTTGAGGTTGTTCATGTATGCAGAAATCCATGAACTAGCCAGTTTCTGTAAGTGCTGATTGCAAGTCAAGATTAAATATTTGCATTCATGTTGCATAGATGTCTGCTGTTACCTCTCAATTTTATATTGCGCTTTTATACAGGCTCAAAGCTGGCCGCATGTCACAGCAGCCAAGCTCCGAACGACAGATGAAAGCTGCATTTTTTAGGTGAAAAAGAAATTGTGAAGCGGCTTTGCACAATCTGCAATCTCTGCTTTGCACCTTGTGAAGTAGTCATGAATTGACAGGAGACACTGCTGCAAGTGCAGAGTGAACACGGAGCTGGTCACCATTTTTCAAGAACAAATCAAGAAATAGTGCATCAGCAACCTATTCTCAACCTACAGCTCTGTGCAGCCATTCTTTTTAAGAAACCATGCAGCTACCAGTTTTAGGATGTCGGCTTCATTTGATGTGCAAGTCATCACCAACAGGACGTTTTTTAATATTAAGCATTCTTATTTGTGGCCAGCAATCAAGACAGCAAGTGAGGATTCCAAAAAGATTTTGTGGTTGTTCATCTATGCAGGAATCTATGAACTAGCCAGCTTCTGTAAGTGCTGACTGCAAGTGATGGTTAAAAATTTGAATTCATGTTGCATGAACGTTTGCTACTACGTCTCAATTATATATTGCGCTTTTATACAGGCTCACAACTGGCCGTATGTCACAGTAGCCAAGCTCCGAACGACAGGTGAAAGCTGCATTTTTTAGTGAAAAAGAAATTCTGAAGCAGCTTGCACAATCTGCAATCTCTGCCTTGCAGCTTGTGAAGTAGTCATGAATTGCCAGGAGACTGCTGCAAGTGCAGAGTAAACTCAGAGTTTGTCACCATGTTTCAAGATCAAATCAAGAAATAGTGCATCAGCAACCTATTCTCAACCTCCAGCTCTGTGCAGCCATCCTTCTTTAGGGAACAATGCAGCTACCACTTATAGGATGCTGGCTCATTTTATGTGCAAGTGATCACCAACAGGACGTTATTTAATATTCAGCACTCTTGTTTGTGGCCAGCAATCAAGACAGCATGTGTGCGTTCCAAAAATATTTTGAGGTTCTTCATCTATACTGAAATCCATGAACTAGCCAGCTTCTGTAAGTGCTGACAGCAAGTCAAGATTAAAAATTTGCTTTCATGTTGCATGGACGTTTGCTGTTACCTCTCAATTTTATATTGCGTTCATACAGGCTGAAAGCTCGCCGTATGTCACAGGAGCCAAGCTCCGAACGTCAGACGAAAGCTGCATTTTTTAGTGGAAAGGAAATTCTGAAGCAGCTTTGCTCAATCGCCATCTCTGCCTTGGACCTTGTGAAGTAGCCATGAATTGCCAGGAGACTCTGCTGCAAGTCCAGAGTAAACATGGAGCTGGTCAACATTTTTCAAAATCAAATCAAGAAATAGTGTATCAGAACCTAATAAACCTCCAGCTCTGTGCAGCCATCCTTTTTTTAGGGAACAATGCAGCAACCGCATTTAGAATGCTGGCTTCATTTGAATTGCAATTGATCACATACAGGACGTTTTTTAATATTATGCGTTCTTATTTGTGGCCAGCAACAGCAAGCTTCTGTAAGTGTTGACTGCCAGTCGAGATTAAATATATGCATTCATGTTGCATGGACGTTTACTGTTACCTCTCAATTTTATATTGCGCTTTTATACAGGCTCAAAGCAGGCCGTATGTCAAAGGAGCCAAGCTCCGAACGACTGATGAAAGCTGCATTTTTTAGTTAAAAAAAATTTTGAAGCAAATTGCACAACTTCCATCTCTGCCTTGGACCTTGTGAAGTAGTCTTGAATTGCCAGGAGACTGCTGCAAGTGAAGAGTGAACATGGAGCTGGTCAACATTTTTCAAGATCAAATCAAGAAATAGTGCATCAGCAACCTGTTCTCAACCTCCCGCTCTGTGCAGCCATCCATATTTTAGGGAACAATGCACCTACCACATTTAGGATATGGGCTTAAATTGATGTGAAAGTGATCACCATAGGACGTTTTTTAATATTCAGCGTTCTTATTTGCGGAAAGCAATCAAGACAGCAAGTGAGCGTTCCAACAAAATTTTGAGGTTGTTCATTTATGCAGAAATCCATGAACTAGCCAGCTTCTGTAAATGCTGACTGCAAGTCAAGATTAAATATTTGCATTCATATTGCATGGACGTTTGCTGTTACCTCTCAATTTTATATTGCGCTTTTATACAGGCTGAAAGCTCGCCGTATGTCACAGGAGCCAAGCTCCGAACGACAGATGAAAGCTGCTTTTTTTAGTGAAAAAGAAATTCTGAAGCAGCTTTGCCCAAGCGCCATCTCTGCCTTGGACCTTGTGAAGTAGTCATGAATTGCCAGGAGACTCTGCTGCAAGTCCAGAGTAAACATGGAGCTGGTCAACATTTTTCAAGATCAAATCAAGAAATAGTGCATCAGAACCTATTAAACCTCCAGCTCTGTGCAGCCATCCTTTTTTTAGGAAACAATGCAGCTACCGCATTTCGAATGTTGGCTTCATTTGATGTGCAAGTGATCACAAACAGGACGTTTTTTTAATATTATGCATTCTCATTTGTGGCCAGCAACAGCAAGCTTCTGTAAGTGTTGACTACAAGTCAAGATTAAATATATGCATTCATGTTGCATGGACGTTTGCAGTTACCTCTCAATTTTATATTGCGCTTTTATACAGGCTCAAAGCTGGCCGGATGTCACAGGAGCCAAGCTCCGAACAACAGATGAAAGCTGCATTTTTTTAGTGAAAAAGAAATTTTGAAGCAATTTGCATAACTTACATCTGAGCCTTGGACCTTGTGAAGTAGTCATGAATTGCCAGGAGACACTGCTGCAAGTGCAGAATGAACACGGAGCTGGTCACCATTTTTCAAGAACATATCAAGAAATAGTGCATCAGCAACCTATTCTCAACCTACAGCTCTGTGCAGCCATTCTTTTTAAGGAACCATGCAGCAACCAGTTTTAGTATGTTGGCTTCATTTGATGTGCAAGTCATCACCAACAGGACGTTTTTAATAATCAGCATTCTTATTTGTGTCCAGCAATCAAGACAGCAAGTGAGCATTCCAAAAAGATTTTGAGGTTGTTCATCTATGCAGAAATCCATGACCTAGCCAGCTTCTGTAAGTGCTGTCTGCAAGTGAAGGTTAAAAATTTGATTTCATGTTGCATGGACGTTTGCTATTACGTCTCAATTTTGTATTGCGCTTTTATACAGGCTCACAACTGGCCGTATGTCACAGGAGCCAAGCTCCGAACGACAGGTGAAAGCTGCAGTTTTTAGAGGAAAAGAAATTCTGAAGCGGCTTGCAGAATCTGCAATCTCTGCCATGCAGCTTGTGAAGTAGTCATGAATTGAAAGGAGACTGCTGCAAGTGCAGAGTAAACACGGAGTTTGTCACCATTTTTGAAGATCAAATCAAGAAAAAGTGCATCAGCAACCTATTCTCAACCTCCAGCTCTGTGCAGCTATCCTTCTTTAGGGAACACTGCAGCTACCACTTTTAGGATGTTGGCTCATTTTATGTGCAAGTGATCACCAACAGAACGTTTTTTAATTTTCACCACTCCTATTTCTAGCCAGCAATCAAGACAGCAAGTGTGCGTTCCAAAAATATTATGAGGTTGTTCATCTATACAGAAATCCATGAACTAGCCAGCTTCTGTAAGTGCTGACTGCAAGTCAAGATTAAAATTTGCATTCATGTTGCATGGACGTTTGCTGTTACCTCTCAATTTTGTATTGCGTTTTTACAGGCTCAAAGCTCGCCGTATGTCACAGGAGCCAAGCTCCGAACGAGAGATGAAAGCTGCATTTTTAGTGGAAAAAAAATTCTGAAGCAGCTTTGCACAACCGCTATCTCTGCCTTGGACCTTGTGAAGTAGCCATGAATTGCCAAGAGACTGCTGCAAGTCCAGAATGAACATGGAACTGGGCAACATGTTTCAAGATCAAATCAAGAAATAGTGCATCAGAACTTATAAAACCTCCAGCTCTTTGAAGCCATCCTTTTTTTAGGGAACAATGCAGCTACCACCTTTAGAATGTTGGCTTCATTTGATGTGCAAGTGATCACAACAGGACGTTTTTTTATATTAAGCGTTCTTTTTTGTGGCCAGCAACAGCAAGCTTCTGTAAGTGCTGACTGCAAGTAAAGATTAAATATTTGCATTCATGTTGCATGGACGTTTACTGTTACTTCTCAATTTTATATTGCGCTTTTATACAGGCTCAGAGCAGGCCGTATGCCACAGGAGCCAAGCTCCGAATGACAGATGAAAGCTGCATTTTTTAGTGGAAAAGAAATTCTGAAGCAGCTTTGCACAACAGCTATCTCTGCCTTGGACCTTGTGAAGTAGTCATGAATTCCCAGAAGACTCTGCTGGAAGTGAAGAGTGAACATGGAGCTGGTCAAAATTTTTCAAGATCAAATCAAGTAATAGTGCATCAGCAACCTATTCTCAACCACGAGCTCTGTGCAGCCATCCTTTTTTAGGGAACAATGCCGCTACCACATTTAAGATGTCGGCTTCACTTGATGTGCAAGTGCTCACCAACAGGACGTTTTTTTAATATTCAGCGTTCTCATTTGCGGAAAGGAATCAAGAAAGCTAGGGAGCATTCCAAAAAGATTTTGAGGTTGTTCATCTATGCAGAAATTCATAAACTACCCAGGTTCTGTAAGTGCTGACTGCAGTTCAAGATTAAACATTTGTATTCATGTTGCATGGACGTTTGCTGTTACCTGTCAATTTTATGTTGCGTTTCTATACAGGCTCATAGCTGGCCGTATGTCAAAGGAGCCAAGCTCTAAAGGACAGATGAAAGCTGCATTTTTTAGTGAAAAAAAATTTTGAAGCAGCTTTGCACAACTGCCATCTCTGCCTCGGACATCGTGAAGTAATCATAAATTGCCAGGTCCAGAGTGAACATAGAGCTGGCCAACATTTTTCAAGATGAAATCAGAAATAGTGCATCAGCAACCTTTTCTAAACCTCCAGCTCTGTCCAGTTATCCTTTTTTAGGGAACAATGCAGCTACCACATTTAGGATGTTGGCTTCATTTGATGTGCAAGTGATCACCTTGCATCAGCAACCTATTCTAAACCTCCAGCTCTGTCCAGATATCTTTTTAGGGAACAATGCAGCTACCACATTTAAGATGTTGGCTTCATTTGATGTGCAAGTGATCACCAACAGGACGTTTTTATAATATTCTGCGTTCTTATTTGTGGCCAGCAATCAAGACAGCAAGTGAGCGTTCCAAAAAGATTTTGAGGTTGTTCATCTATGCAGAAATCCATGAACTAGCCAGCTTCTGTAAGTACTGACTGCAAGTGAAGGTTAAAAATTTGCATTCATGTTGCATGGACGTTTGCTATTGCCTCTCATTTTTATATTGCGCTTTTATACAGGCCCACAACTGGCCGTATGTCACAGGAGACAAGCTCTGAACGACAGGTGAAAGCTGCATTTTTCAGTGAAAAAGAAATTCTGAAGCAGCTTGCACAATCTGCAATTTCTGCCTTGGAGCTTGTGAAGTAGTCATGAATTGCTAGGAGACTGCTGCAAGTGCAGAGTGAACATGGAGCTTGTCACCATTTTTCAAAATCAAATCAAGAAATAGTGCATCAGCAAACTATTATCAACCTCCAGCTCTGAGCAGCCATCCTTCTTTAGGGAACACTGCAGCTACCAGTTTTAGGATGTTAGCTCATTTTATGTGTAAGTGATCACCAACAGGACGTTTTTAATATTCAGCACTCTTATTTGTAGCCAGCAATCAAGACAGCAAGTGTGCGGTCCAAAAATATTATGAGGTTGTTCATCTATACAGAAATCCATGAACTAGCCAGCTTCTGTAAGTGCTGACTGCAAGTCGAGATTAAAAATTTGCATTCATGTTGCATGGACGTTTGCTGTTACCTCTCAATTTTATATTGCGTTTATACAGGCTCAAAGCTCGCCGTATTTCAAAGGAGCCAAGCTCCGAACGACAGATGAAAGCTGCATTTTTCAGTGAAAAAGAAATTCTGAAGCAGCTTGCACAATCTGCAATTTCTGCCTTGGAGCTTGTGAAGTAGTCATGAATTGCTAGGAGACTGCTGCAAGTGCAGAGTGAACATGGAGCTTGTCACCATTTTTCAAAATCAAATCAAGAAATAGTGCATCAGCAAACTATTATCAACCTCCAGCTCTGAGCAGCCGTCCTTCTTTAGGGAACACTGCAGCTACCAGTTTTAGGATGTTAGCTCATTTTATGTGTAAGTAATCACCAACAGGACGTTTTTAATATTCAGCACTCTTATTTGTAGCCAGCAATCAAGACAGCAAGTGTGCGGTCCAAAAATATTTTGAGGTTGTTCATCTATACAGAAATCCATGAACTAGCCAGCTTCTGTAAGTGCTGACTGCAAGTCGAGATTAAAAATTTGCATTCATGTTGCATGGACGTTTGCTGTTACCTCTCAATTTTATATTGCGTTTATACAGGCTCAAAGCTCGCCGTATTTCAAAGGAGCCAAGCTCCGAACGACAGATGAAAGCTGCATTTTTCAGTGAAAAAGAAATTCTGAAGCAGCTTGCACAATCTGCAATTTCTGCCTTGGAGCTTGTGAAGTTGTAATGAATTGCTAGGAGACTGCTGCAAGTGCAGAGTGAACATGGAGGTTGTCACCATTTTTTAAGATCAAATCAAGAAATAGTGCATCAGCAAACTATTATCAACCTCCAGCTCTGAGCAGCCATCCTTCTTTAGGGAACACCGCAGCTACCACTTTTAGGATGTTAGCTCATTTTATGTGCAAGTGATCACCAACAGGACGTTTTTTAATATTCAGCACTCTTGTTTGTGGCCAGAATCAAGACAGCAAGTGTGCGTTCCAAAAATGTTTTGAGGTTGTTCATGTATGCAGAAATCCATGAACTAGCCAATTTCTGTAAGTGCTTACTGCAAGTCGATTAAATATTTGCATTCATGTTGCATAGATGTCTGCTGTTACCTCTCAATTTTATATTGCGCTTTTATACAGGCTCAAAGCTGGCCGTATGTCACAGCAGCCAAGCACCGAACGACAGATGAAAGCTGCATTATTTAAATGAAAAAGAAATTGTGAAGCAGCTTTGCACCTCGTGAAGTACCCCAGTAGCACAAATGGGGCTCTGTGGGCCCGGCACGGGCTGCCCATAGGGGCCCGACGTGGGATATGTGCGGGATTTGCAACTCGGCATCAGGGCTGCCCAGTTGGCTTACTGCATAGCCCCACATGGCTCCGCGCTGGATCCCCTTGGGCAGGCCCGTGCCGGGCTTCCGTGGGCTAGCCCGTGCCGGGCCTCTGTGGGCTAGCCCGTGCCGGGCCACCGTGGGCTGGCCCGTGCCGGGCCTTTGTGGGCTGGCCCGTGTCGGGCCTTTGTGGGCTGGCCCGTGTCGGGCCTCCGTGGGCTAGCCCGTACTGGGCACCCTTGGGCAAGCCCGTACTGGGCCCCTGTGGTTTAGCCGTTCTGGTCCCAGTGGGCTTTTTAGGTGATAACTTGCGGGAAGTCAACAAACGTAACCCATATAAAACCAATAGCTGTATGCCTTTGGGCCCACCGACCCAATTAGACTTAAGGCCCACCTTGCCAACCCAGAGAGGCTTTCTTCACTTCATCAGTATTTTTTGTGTACATGTTACTACTGAAATTACAATGCAAGTAAGAATGCTTCTTATTTATTTATTTGTTTTTGCAAGACATTTTGGGCATTCTTGCATACAAAGCCCCAAATACTGGGGTGAAGGGTCCGCCCCTTCATCCGAACTTTCCGACCACCATCCCAGTCTCTCGCCCCCAGCACGAACGCAGCCACTCTGTTGTTGCCTTCCATGGTGGCTGTTGGGGTTCTGCGCTGCACAGCAGATGTAAAAGTGAACAAATAAACACACACACCAAATTGATATTCAGTATGGTGGATAAAAATCACCTTCCAAAGTATTATAGTCGCATCTTTCAGGAAATGCTTCAAAGCCGTATGCAATGCTACAATGTGCAATGCTTGAAATATCAGCAAATTTCGTTTGCTGTTAATATCCGTAACCATAATAAACATAAATATCCATAATAAGAATAACCGAAAGGTGCATGAGATATTAAAGGAATATAGACACCTAAATTTATTGCGTGCTTTCTTCTGTACAATGATGCGTTAGATAATAAAATACATGGATTACCAGGTAGTACTTGCCTACAACCCCGCTAAATAATTTATAATCAAATGTCTTCTCTCATGCTGTTTTGGTTTCATCGACCGAACGCCGACTGTCGTCAAGTTGATGTTTTGGTCACATGATGCAACTAGAAAAACTAATACAATCACTGATATGTAGCTTTAATTGACTACGACATTTAATCCAGCCTCTTCCAAGACCTGGAATGAGAAAAATGACCTGTCAGCAATAATATAACCGGTTTTTTATGCCTTCTGTGAATTAAACACCATCTACATGTCGCAGTCATCGTTCGACTGATGAAACCGAAACAGCGTCAAGAAGAAATTAAATTGCAGAAAAACTGCACATTGCGCTAGTTGGTGTTGATCCATACAAAAGCGCAAACACACACGGACAATGTAAGAGACGAGACACACAAACCAGCGCTGAACTTACTACAGATTTTTTATTAGGAAGAAGCACGTCATATATACACACACGAAAAAACTGCGCACATGCGCAGTGTCAACAAGACTCCTAGTGCTAGTACAAGGAAAAAACTGCTTTAAAAGCACGTGAATATCTGTAGAACCACTACCCACTAAGTAGCATATTGATTTCTCGAAGCGATAATGTAACAGATGCATACTAACGCACCCATTACTTTTTCTGAAAATATGAAACGCCTCAGCTACTTCTCTAGTGTGCTGGTCAGAATGAGCGAACAAGACATCAGTATCGTCAAAAAAAATGGCGTACGTTTGCACGTGAAACAATGCTTAGCTAGGTTAGTTTCTTTCCTAAAGAATTAGTGTGCTCCATGAGCCGCACGTTAACGCAGCGGCCAATTCGACCTATGTAGGTAAGGCCACAGGACTGAGGGATTTGATATGCTACGCCAGTCTTCTCTTCTAGCCATCTATTTTCATGATTTATGTTGCAAGCATTTCTTCTGCGCCCTTCATGCTTTCTTTGAACTGCCGCCCCCACTCTCTAGCTTGTTATGTGCAGGGAACAGAACCTTTGCCCCATGCTTGCTTCCCACTCTTTTTAATCCGGTGCGATAGCGTGTGGACATATGGCATAACCCACTACCTTTCTTCTCCCTTCTTCCGAACCCTTTTCCAGCCCCGAGGTACTTGCAGACGATTTCAGCTCATGGAGGACTGTCTGCACTTGAAACGAGAACTGAGTCCCAGAAACCAGCTTACCTACATCTGTCTATTTGGGCTAAGAGACAGGACATCATTTTATGATAAGATTTCTTTACTGCCATGCCTAAGCATCCCGTAACGATGCCACTTTTTGCAAGCTTTGAATGAAAGGACCTGTAATTCGAAAGGGACTTTTCACTTCTAGGGGAATACTGCCAACAGACATGGTTGGGTTCGAAAGAGAATTTTAATTAAGGAACTGCAAGACTCTTTCTTGAGGGACTTCATGTGTGAACCTCAGCTCCAACCAATTACATGCAAAACTATGAACATTTGACACAAATTCGGGATTCACGGACCTAGCCAGCACCAGGTAATCATCCACATAACAGAAAATGCATATGCAATAACCGGCTAGATCAGTCTCAACTTTCATATCAACCCTGCTTAGATAAATGTTACTGAGAATGGGAGCTACCTTGGCACCTATGCACACATCCGATTTTTGCATATAAAGACGACCATCCCACTCAACAAACGTGTTACTCAGGTAGTAAGATAAGAGTTAAAGAAAGGATCCCATTGTGATTCCACACTCATTTTGGAACACGCATTCATCGCTCTCATCCGTAATACAATGCTGAACATACTGTATTAGTTCAAAGTGTGGAAGAGAATAAAACAAATCAACCACATCTACACTAAAACCATCACATAGTGCCCGCCTCTGATTTCAGAGGAAATCCGCTACTGCCTCAGAATTACAGTGGACGCCCAATAAACGAAACTCGGTTAAATGAAACTTACGGATAAACAAAATTAAGCAGGGTTACTTGGTTGGTTTCGTATATGTGCAGCAGTAAAATTCTTCGGATAATTGGAACACCACTAACGTGTTACCCTCGGCTAAACGGCACAAAAGTTAAAAATTTGGAATCCTCCTGAGCTTATTTGTGCTCGCATATGTCAGCGGCAGTCTCGCAACCATGAACAAATTCTTCGCAGCCAACGCTATAGCCGGGACAAGCCAATCCAGTAAGTCGCTTGATAATCTTGTTTTTGTTGTCGTTCTGCGTTAGGCCTACGTGCGACCGGTGTTGTCGTTGCGTCGACGTGATGGAAAGCGTTAAGAAGCGGCCGCACAAAGCGCTCTTGCTTGAAAAGAAGTTACAAATTCTGCAGGAGCTTGAGCGAAGTTCCCTTTCAAGAACAGAAGTTGCGAAGAAGTTCGACATCTCGAAGTCGACGCTTTCGCAGATCATGAAAAACAAAGACGTCATTCAAGGAGCTGTCAAGTCTGGGACCTTCGCTTCCAACCGGATGCGTATGAGGACGACACCGTATGAAGAACTTGAAAAGGTTCTTTTTCTGTGGTTTAAGCGTGCGCGGAGTGGCAGTTTTCCCATAAGCGGACCAATTTTGGAGCAAAAGGCGCGGGAGATAGCCCTGCAAATGGGGTTGAGAATTCCTGCGTCAGCGACGGATGGCTTAGCAGATTTAAAAAGCGCCATGGTCTAGTCTTCAAAGCCATCTCAGGAGAAAGTAATGCAGTGAATAGAGAAGTCTGCGCTGACTGGCAACGCGAACGGCTGCAGGAGATTTTAAACAGCTATGAGCCACGAGACGTATTCAACGTCGACGAGATGGGCCTCTTCTACAAGGAGCTTCCATCGAAGACTCTCGCCTACAGAGGCGAAGCATGTACAGGTGGGAAGCACAGCAAAGAGCGCATTACCGTGCTGGTGGGCGCTAATATGGCAGGCGATGAAAAGTTAAAGCTGCTGGTGGTAGGAAAATCGAGACACCCACGTTGCTTCAAGGGCATTTGAAATCTACCTATGGCCTACACTGCAAATGGGAGAGCATGGATGACAACAGCAATTTTCGAAAATTGGCTGCGGGAGGAGGACGCAAGGTTTACGAGACAGGGCAGGAAAGTTGTCTTCATCGTAGATAATTGCCCTGCCCATGGCCAGGTGGAAGGGCTGAAGTCCATAAGCCTTGAATTCCTCCCTGCCAATGCAACTGCTGTCATCCAACCAATGGACCAAGGAGTCATCTAGAACGTCAAGGTTCACTACCGCCGCCAACTGCTTCACCGCATGCTGCTTTGTGCTGACAGTGGAACGGATTGTGTCATTGACTTGCTGTCTGCTATCCACATATTGAACCGTGCCTGGGAACAAGTTCAGGCAACAACAGTGCAGAAGTGCTTCCACCATGCAGGCTTCGAAGCACACGATCCAATAGCCCATGAAGAGGCAGGTACTGCTGATGAAGAAGCAGACACTATACTTAATCAAATAGTGCCCTCTGCCCCTTTCTCACGACAAGACTATGAGGACATAGATGCAAATGTATGCACCTGTCG
Source organism: Amblyomma americanum (assembly GCF_052857255.1). Classification (NCBI taxonomy): domain Eukaryota; kingdom Metazoa; phylum Arthropoda; class Arachnida; order Ixodida; family Ixodidae; genus Amblyomma; species Amblyomma americanum. Next base: position 31,374,163 of record NC_135501.1, on the reverse strand, counting down.
CGAGGAAAGCCTTGAAGAAATTATTGCAGAAGTGCAAGCCGAGGACCACTCTTCCTCCAGTGATGAGTGCGAGGACCCTGTGCCCAGTGCGGTGCCAGACAGCGCAGCTAGGAATGCAGTTGCACTTTTGCTACAGTACTTTGAACGTGAAGGGAGCGCAGAATTTTCGCAAAGCCTTTCAAATATGCACAGTTACTTTGTTAAAAAGCAACTGAAGAATGTAAAACAGACCACAACTGATTCCTTTTTTCTTCACGCCCAGATCAGTAAGGGCTGGTGCAGTGTAAATAAATATTTCTACATGAAATATGTGTGCTTTGCTTAAATGCAACTTCTGATAAATGGAACACTTTGAATCCCCTTCATGTTCCGTTTAAGAGGAGTCCACTGTAGGTACGAGAAACGGATCCTTTACGCGAAGTGACGACAAATGTTTGCGAAGATAGATAGACACAAACAACTGCCAAGAATTGCGCTCAGATACGCTTGCCCGGAAACGAACTTTAAGCTTGTGCATCTTAGCACTAAAGAAAATTTCTACCACCGATACTGATGTCTTGTTCGCTCATTCTGACCAGCCCACTAGAGAAGTAGCTGAGGCGTTTCATATTATCAGAAAAAGTAATGGGTGCGTGAGTACATCATCTGTTACATTATCGCTTCGAGAAGTCAATATGCTACATAGTGGGTAGCGGTTCTGCAGATACACACATGCTTTTAAAGCGGTTTTTGCCTTTTACTAGCACTAGGAGTCTTGTTGACATCGCACATGTGCGCTGTTTTTCCGTGTGTATATATATGACGTGCTTCTTCCTAATAAAAAAAATCAGTTGTAAGATCAGTGCTGATTTGTGTGTCTCGTCTCTTGGTCCGTGTGTTGGCACTTTTGAACCACCACTATGCAATTAAATAATAAATTATTTAGTGGTCGTACATGTATAGAATGTCTAACGCATGGTTTGAAAGAAAAAAACGCACAAGCAAAAATTTGGTACCTATAGTCCTTTATATTTAGATGGCTACTCAGTAATTGATAACAGAAGTGCTGAAAACCGCACCAGGCAGATTGAAAGTAGCTTTTTCCTGCAATTAGATGGTGTGTTCACAAAGTGCCTATAACCTTCAGAAGATTCACATGTACTCACCAAAAATTGCGCTGTACAGCCGTAGGTTCCTAAATGCTTCTTTTTTGCCCCGCCCCTTCAATGTGTACATAAGGGCCACAGGAGTCTTCACTAGTCTTCATAATAATTTTTGTAGCCTCATCAGCTGGCTCACTCCCAATGAGAGCTAGCTTTTTGATCTGAAATAGATTATACAGATTATACAAAGTGAACTATGCCATGAAAACCATACATTGAACCATTCATAAGACTCCCTCTTCGAGGAACTATGTGCAAGTCAACAAAAAATCAGAAGGATGTAGAACAGGATAATACAGAGGACTCAGAGACCTATGATCACAGTGGTGTGACTCAGCTTAATGATAACAGAATTCTCTGTTGTCTTCTAAATGCCCATCTTTGCATCATCATATTAACTTCCTTTTATGCACGACTCAATGGCATACACTTCCCAAACAATAAGACAAGGAGGAAAAAGTGAAGCCATTACTTTAAGGCCACATTGAACCATGGCAAAATTGTAGTCTGGAGCTAAATGAGTGATGTAAGAACATAACCGTCAGCTGCCACTATGAACAGCAAGGCTAATGCTTGCGCTAATTTCTTGTAGTAGGCTAGATATTATATACAGCAAATCCTCTTTCAAATACACTTGTACAAAATGAAGCTTTCAGGTCTACAAATCCAAATGCAACATGAGGCAATTTCGAAGTCCCAACTTAATCTGAAGTGGACTCACCATATGTAGAGGGCTCAAATTAACCTACAGCTGAACAAAACACTATGCATCAAAATTATATTGAAAGGAATCAATACGTTGCCAGTAGTTCATAGGCACAATTCAAAGAAATGCCATATACCCAGTCGAAAAAAAACACCAGCCCGTTTCTGGTGTTCACACCAAACTGGCTTTTTTAGACACGAGTTCTGGTGTGACTTGTCTGGTGTTCCGACCAGACCAGGATTTTCAGACACGGGTCTTGATGTGGCGTAGTGTGGTGTGCTTTAGTGTGTTCTGGTCTGGTTTTCTGTGCTGTGACCCGGTTGTCTAATACCGGCTCTGGTGTGGTTTCGTTTGGTGTTTCCTGGTGTGGTCGATGTACCATTCGATTTGGTGTGGTTGGTATACCATAGAATGTCTTGATTCAGATGGTGTGAGTTTGGACATACTATCGTGAGAAAAATTAAGAGATCCCAGCGAATGCATGCCAAATGGTGTAAAACAGCAAGCACTCCTGATGTCGAGTCAGGTGCACTAACATCAGATGGCACCTGCACGCAGTTAGGCATAGTATGGCACACACTCGCAGCGTCATAATTTTCCACGATTGTACACTGGAGCATGCACATAACCACATCATTTCTGTTCTTGCCGAAGAGCAAGCACGTATCGTAAAGAAAGAAAAAATGCTCACATTTGCACAAAAGCGTCCTTTGCTTCATTGGTAGACAAAATTGGCAGTATAGTCAAGATGGAGGCCCCAAGCATCATAGCGTGCATCTTTTCTGGCAAAGTCGAATAGGTTGAATTTCTCTGATAGCAGCTTGACTCCAGCTGTGTAGCCACAATGCCTGAAGAACAACAGAACAAAATCACGAATTTGTGTGAAATACACTATAATAATCACGGTGCAAAGACAACCAGCAAATACTGCTATTAAATTTAGCTCAGTGGTGCAATTATACAGTACACATTCAATACGACTCGCAATGCCTCTACAGTAAATCAACTGGCTTCTGCTTTATAGTAAATCAATGCTACTCACATAAAGCAGCCCACTTGCATTAATTTGCTTGAAATCAGTATCTGGATGAGCAAGTATTTCACACTTTCATTCACACAGTACAACGATGAACATGGACAAGAGGGAAGAAACCGAAAAACACTTTGAGGTCCCTCCTCCCTTGCCCCTGTTCATCATCATGCTGTGTGAATGAAAATGTGAATTATTGCATTGTGTTTTTCTTTTGTATTCATAGCTAACTGCATATATTTACAATACAGTTGGGTACGCCTGCATCATAATCTGAATTCGTCATATTTTGGCATTGCAGCTGATATTGAGCATTACAGTCCTTCCAACACAGTCAGGCTTTCTGAGACAATCAACAGCACTCTAGCATCTCCGGTAATTTGATTCATTACCAGGCTCAGAGATACTAGTACTTGGTAGCCTAGAGAAATAAGTTGATATAGAAATTCTACTGCTGCAGAAAACAAAAATAAGAGAAATTAAGGAATTACAGCAATGAATACAAGATGCCCATAAAGATGGGCACAAAAAGGAGACAAGATGTAGTTCGACTAAAAAAAATATCTGATGCGAGTATATTTCAGGGTGACAAAATCCATGTATTGAGACTTTATGCGCACAGGGTGCAGAACTGTAAAGCACTGCATGGCTGGCTGCATCTATTTAGAACACCATTCCTCTTAATTTCTTCCAAAAAAGTGGCAGCAAATCATAAAAAGCCGACTGCGGAAATTTATTTTCAGCTGAATGCCACATACAAAATGACAAGGGTGGAATGTTAATGGTTCGAAAGGTAATCTTAAACAAGATGCGATGAACTCTGGCACTGGTAAAACCCCAACAGAAGCGCAAAAAAAAGCTGCCAGATTATTTTTCCTGCTGAATGTATTAAAACCAAAGCTGCCTGAGCGCACGAGTTTTGTTTAGGTATAGCTTGCTATGCACATCCTGAGCCTCTGGTGCAGTTGACTGCAGATTACCTGCAGACACTTGCACACATACAAAACCCACACTAGATTCTGCGTACTGTGCATTGCCCACTATAGTGCCTAGCACGCCCTGTCTTCCAGTGAGATGCACTTCTTTTGGTGCATCCAAGCGTTAAGGTTCCAGTTGTAAAAAATGTCTGAGTTGATTATGAGTTAAGTCAATAAGTTTAACAAGTTGACTGGTTCTAAGCAGGCAGACCACTTGCAAGATCCGCTTCTCACAGCAAGGCAGAAAACAATAATGGCTTCAGGACACTGTAGTGCAGGGCTCCAAATTAGTTTAGACCAAGTGGGGTTCGTTAAGCTTCGCTGACATTGTATGGCAGACCGGCGCCTTTTCCAAAGTAGCAATGTTTACTGCCACACATATACGTAACTCACTAGTCGCATGATTCCTCCCAACATGTACGCAACAAAATATTGCAACCGCTTCGAGCCATCTCTACAGGCCCCGCTGGGCCGTCCCTGCTAAGTGTGAAAAAAAGTGGCTAAGATATGCTTTGTCATATTCAATGCTACAAATTATTTTTACAAAGCATGCAGCAAAGCTAGCAAAAGAGTGCTCAAGCACACCTATGCTTGAGTAAAAAGTAGCCAAAATCTTTTTACATGTAAAATGAAGTAGCTGAAGTTAGAACATGACTTGTAAAACTGTATGCATAACAGCTAGACAAGAGAGCAGAGAAGGTAAGGGCAAACAGGGGTTCATTATGGGCTACATGATGGACTCTAACAGTCATTTCCATCATGGCATCTGACAGTTAAACAATAGGCCAGCTAGCATTCAATTCAAGCTCATTTTCATGCAAAATGCTTTCAGTGATGGCTACAAGTTATAACATACAAATTTTCGTTGTTAAGTAGAAGCAACCAGAGGATTTATGATGGCAAATGTGGCGGCACTCACGTATGCCTATACTGAATCAGCATCACTTAGGCCTCAGTAGCTAAAATCCAAGCCTCAGGGCAAATGACTGCTAAGTACCATCCATCTTCTGTTTCCAAGGCATGAGAAGTACATATTCGCTAAAAGTTGTTCATTATGAGTAATTTCACTGATTATGCACTGCCGCACTGAACATAGAGCCTAGGCTTTTAAGCTGCTTTTATCCTCACACAAGCTAACTGAACCCATCAATTAACCTCCTGTAAATAAACTTTCACATGAAGACATCTACAATTATTTGATCACGTCTTGTATGTCTTGCATTATCCTTTGTTTGGCGCTTTCATTATATAAACCACTAACAAACCTGAGTCGTAATTCTCACATACACTGATGGAGTGAGTATATGCCCCTGAGATAAATCCAGCTACAGCTAGCAATTACCTCTCAGTGCATCCATTTTTCACACTCCAGCGCACAAAAATACACGAACGAAGAGGATACACACCACGGACACCGGACATAATTTTTGTGCGCTAGAATGATGTCTCATAATTCTTCCCAGAACCGACTATCCCAGCCCTCTATTCTGAACCTTGTTGAGAACCTTTTCCTTGCCTTCCGCTGTCACCTCCTGAGCACTTGCCACTGGAACTGCATAGTACAACTGCTTCTGTTGACCAGATGGGAATGGCAGTTCTCTTGTGAAATACTGCATCCATTGGGATTCCATTCACGGTGTCATACATTGCCTTCTCTACCTTGAATTCAGATGCACCTAAAGGAAAAAGAACACGCATATAAAAATTCTTAGCCATATTTGCAGCCAGGAATATGATAATAATTGTATTTGTATGCTTCACAGCACCAACAGCAGTATGCTTTAACGCCTGTTGAAACAAGAAAGTAGAAACCATTTCGTTTATTACCAACACAAGACTTGCACCTTGATGTTGATGGTGTCATGCAATAGTGGTGAGTTCTGATAGGAGTGTGAAGTACAAAAGGCAACTGCTTGCTTCGAATTTTAGAACATGCAACTTTAACTGCACAATTATTGAAAAGGAATTGACTTCATCCTTGAAAATCGCAGATTAGTATGTGTGGTAGCAAATACTGAAAATAAAAATAGTAGGAGCACTGCCAGTGTTTAAATCAACACGCAGTGACTGGTTTGGTTTATATGGGTTTAACGTCCCAAAGCGACTCAGGCTATGAGAGACACCGTAATGAAGGGCTCCAGAAGTATCGACCACCTGGGGTTCTTTAGAGTGCTCTGACACCGCACAGTACACGGGCCTCAAGAATTTCGCCTTCATCGAAATTTGACCGCTGCGGCTGGGATTGAATTCGCGTCTTTCGGGCCAGCAGCCGAGTGCCATAAACACTCAGCAACCGCGGCGGCATCGCAGTGACTGCTAAGAGCAATTTTCTAATTGCAGTTCTTGCCCATGGCCTTGTCAAGCAAGGCACTAATGCCGTTTGACCTGCAGTAAATCTAATGTATCCTCAACATGCTGCCTAGTTAGCAAAGTTCTTGTAGTCAAAATTGAACGAAACATTACTTATTTTTTCAGCTAGAAGCGCATGAACTATTGAGTCCAAGGCAAACAACTTAGTGCCTTAGAATAGTGTTCAACGAGGGGCCCACACGCAGACACTTGACTTGCCACTGTTTCCTTATACAAAGTAATACAGGAGTGCATGGCCTGTGCTGTTCATGGTAAGAAATACAAAATATAAATAGAAACAAAACTGAAGTGCAAAGAAAAATTAGAGACAAGTTCTGTCATTACACCTTATGTGACACTAGAGAGTACCTATTCATAAAGAAGTAGTAAAATGGTCATTTTGAAATTTTGCACAATCATGAAATTGTCATGACCACAGTCATTATGCCTTTTCTTCACACAAAAGGTTTCCAGCGGCTCCAGTGCACTTCAGTTTCTTTTTAGTGCAGTGCCTTTAAAAGACAGAAATTGGTCAAGGACCACAAAATGGTAATAACTGTGTATCACCATTTTCATATCTATGCTTCATTACTTTTTAACACAACCTCCAATATGACCCACATGATTTGCTGCAGGAGCAGGATTCCAGTGTGCACCACTCACATTCAATGAAGGACCTGGCTGCCTTTTCCAAGTGTTATACTAATTTTCACAATGAAAGTGCCGTTGAGCGAGTTTGACAGCAAGCAAAAACATGATTTGAACCTAATAGCATAAGGAAATATTAAAGTGGTCCGTAACATTATGCTTGTAACAAAACAACTTCAGGTGTAAATACTCATCAAAGTTGCCATCAGATCTCAACTTTGGTGCGCTCATAAAGGGAAGGTGGGGTGCTTAGTTGTAATGACCAATTGTCACGGCTGGTACATTGTGCTACCTACTTCAATGATGAAGGATGTGACAAACTATCCTCCAAAATCTGACATCTGGCATAAAGGCTGAAAAGCAAAAGAAAATGAAGGACCACTAAGACCTGAAATTATTTCCTACTTGAACAGTTATGCACATCATAAAGAAAGCTGACAAACGGCACGAAGTTATACTGGTATTTTGGTCTCAGATGCTCGCTCATTTGAGCCTCAGTATCCTAACTAAAGCAATAAAAAAGACATGACTGTTGAAGGCATCATAAGCTCCTGTAAAGCTCATCAGCAGTGAGAAAAACAAATTCTAACCTTCATAATAATATAAAAGCCAACCAATGAGGCCACTGTGTCAGTCACCAACTAAGAGACAATGTACAAGCCATACACTGTAAATGCACAAACTCTACATGAGAGCAAAGCATGCCCTGCACTTGTGAAACAAATTTGTGTCAATGTAAGATTCTTGGCAACAGTAGGCATCACCATTAATGGCATGTGCTAAAAAGGAAGAGGGCACCTTAATGATGTTGTACAATTTAGAATTCAGCCTTTCAGTAAACTATATTTTGTCTAGTACCATGAGCACCGTCAGAGGAGAAGGCAAAAATGAAAGGAAAGCTGCCAGCTGTCATGAGGCCTGCCACAAAAAAAAACTGAACAGAAGTGGTGCACAAACAAAAAAGAAGGGATAAACTATGCGATTACACAACACAGAATAACACAAGAAAACAGGGCCCTACAAATGAATGAAAAGAGAACAACAAAAAGAAGGTAAGCAGTACTGAACACTGCTAACTCTGCAAATTGAGAACAGTGAAATAGAAAACACCTAAAAAATAAGTTTCAAGGACTATAAAAATGCAACTTTGGTCACATATTTTTTTAAACGCTGCATTAGACATTAGAATACACATCCCCAAATGGTATTTGCCTATCATTAAATAATTTATAATTCCATTTCCTTCTCTGATGTTGTTTAGGCTTGATCAGCCAAATGATGGCTGTGATGCCTAGTTGGCCTTTAGGTCTGCTGAGGCATAGAAAAGGCTACAATATAAATGTTGATATGCAGTTTTAATTCACTACAACACCTAAAACAGCCTGTTTCAAAAGCTGGAATGACAACAAATGCCATAGCAGCAGTTATATTACCAGTTTTCTTGCTTTTGCCATGACCTGAAAACCAACTACACGTCGCAGCCATCGTTCGGTTGATAATACTGAAACAACAAAGAGAAAGATAATTATAAATTATTTACCAGTCATAGAGCAAATATCACGGGGTGGTCCATGTACAGGTGCGGACAGAAGTAAACAGAGCGTGCCACACAAGAACTGCGTGTCAGCGCCGCCTAGCCAAACCAGACGAGAGCTGGAAATCGCCACGCGCATGTGCAGGCCCGCTTCCGGCGCGACCCTCTCAATGCTCCGCTTGCCTCGCATTCGTCCGGCGTCTGTGTCGTGCTGATGATGATCATGATTGGATGGTCGTGCTCTGTGTAGCTAGCGAACATTTCGGAAAACAAAGACCGCTGTCTTGATAAGGCAAATTGCGAGGGGACAGCTCTACCATTAAGCCGCTTCGTTTGAGACAGCTGGAGGCATGTTTGCGCCGCAAACAACCCGCATGTTTCGAACTTTTGCTGCCGCTGTGACTCTGCTGCGTCTCACTCGCAAGCAAACGCGCTCGAAACACTCGGCATGCTGCCGCAGTTTTGTGTTAATTTTCTACAGTTATCACTGATTCGCTTGTTCCTACCAGGCGCTGACGCAGCGCTAGTGTATGCACCCTGCCTGTCTCCCCCGAAACAAACTGCCCCTATAATGGATCCTGCTCTTATCACCACTGAGACAGTGCGCTGCGTATCGCGCTGTCATGTGCGGAGCAGAGCTCATGGTAATCACTTTGCATGCACCTTTGGATCTTAGGATGACTACAAGCACCCGCTGTCTCACCCACATGAATGCCGCGGCAGCTGTGCGTCACTGTTTCGCGCCCCGCGTACGAAATTTGGCATGTAAGTATCCGTGATCGCCCACTAATCAGAGTATGAGCCACGACAGAACCCAGCAAGTGATCCAAACTCTTCTGTACGAGCTGTATTACTTCACAGCTACCGGTTACATATAGACATTGGTCTGTTTGAGAATATAGGTGTGAAAACCCAACAGCTGCATCCAGCACATTTGGAAGCAGTCACTATCCTTGAGACGCTGGATCGCGCTGCAAAAAGCGCCAAGAGCGGCGGTTTCATCTTCTTTTAAGCTTACCTCCTAGGCGAGGTTCCAATGCAGGAGCACTGTGGTGCAGTACAGACACACAGGGCGCATGCTTTGCCACTCCGTCGGTTCCTCGTAGCAGCAAGCCGAAAATGAACAATAACTGTATAAAAGATCCCGAAACTGCAGTGGTGGATCGAGTGCTTTTGAGTTTATTTGGTCTATAGCGAGATGGAAATGAATCCCAGAAGCAACTAAAGTTCGAAGGACGCGCTCTATTTGCAATGGAAACGCGCCACAGCTGTCACAGATGCAACGACATAATGATAGCGTCGCCCCCGCGGGATTTTTGGCTTCAAGGCAGCGGTGTGTGCGCTCCGAAATGCCCGCTCGCTACTAAGGGCGCAACCATCTGATCATAACCATCATCAGCGTGACCCTGACTACGGCCGAATGAGAGGCGAGCGGAGCAATGAGAGTTGCGCTGGTAGGGGGCCTGCATATGCGTGTCGCGATTTTGAGCTTACGTGTGGTTTTGCTAGGCGGCGCTGAAAAGCAGTTCTTTCTTGTGCGGCGCGCTTCTTTTACTTCTGTCCGCGCCTGCACATTAATGTCTAAGGCATTTGAAAAAAGACGCAAGCAAACATCTGGTGTCCATAGTATATGCAGTTTCTTTAGAGCTTTGTTGAACTATGATATCAGGTAGCATGCCGAAAGGCTGAGTCAAACAGGTCACTACAAGCTCCTAATTTCCTGTAAGTGTAACAGAGCAAGTATATTCACTGAACTTGCACAGTGTCATCACCAAGCAAGTGAAATGGCAAAAAAAAATCAGAACTGACCAAGATAATCACAGAGGTAACAATTTATGGTGAACATTCACCTTTTTTCACTTAGCACTTTTAGCTTTTTTGTGCACAGGCTATAGTTCAACAGACCTTGAAGTAGTTTGCAGTAGACGGTGCTTATTTTCCACTCAGATCTAGAGGCAGTAAAAATATTGCAACTACAGTGAAAAGTTCATTTAACAGTACCTCTTGCTGGACTAGTTGGTGTAACATTGTGTAACAAAAGTAAAAACAGCGCGAATGTTTACATAAACAACACAGAAAGAACAGACAGGACGGGCGCTGTCCTGTCTGTTCTTTCTGTGTGGTTTGTGTAAAAATTAGCGCTGTTTTTACTTTCGTTATACAGTGAGAGCCCACAGAAGAGAAGCTGCCAAGCTTTAAGTCCAATTAATGTTTCTCATCTTTGAGGTGCATTCATAGCTGCACTATATAACACCATTCATATTCTTTTCATCAAGTGAAATAAAACGTATTTGCTGGGCCAGTCTCTGAGGAGTGCCATGTGACACCGGCATTACTGCAGAAGCTTGACATGGTTATCCTTCTACTATGAGTGTCTATGAGGAGTGCCATGGCAGATGGATACTAGAGGAAAAAAGAATAAAAGCATTGTTCTCATGCTGTAATATCACCTTAGAATGCTGCCCTGTAGCCCATTACTTCATATTGGCATTTCTTAAAGCCTGGCTGCATTGAAGGGGGTCTCTAGTGACTCGAGAACGGGTGGGGAGGGAACTAGAGAGGGAGAGAGAGAAAGCGGCTGAGCTGAGGCTATGCCATTGTGCTCGCTGTTGCTTTGTAGGCTTGGAGTTGAGCGGCCAGCTCTGGACTCAATCGTGGTATGAGGGTGCGGGTTTCCCTTTTTCTTTCACCCTGTGTGTTGTGCTGTCAACGTTGCATTTTTTGCGTTTTGGCTATAAGAATACGTGTTAATGATTCTTGCTAAAAATCACCACGAAATTTTAGAAACGACAGGAGAAATGTTTCAACCACCACTAACAAGAAAAAGAAAATTGGTTGATTGCTTCGGATTCATACGCTCCTTATAAGCATTCTAGTACAGGAAGTCTCAGATTCCTCGCTAGTTCTGTAAGGGTTCCGAGGCCAGCCGAGACACCCCTGTTTATAAGCACTGCTTCTTTCTGAGCATGAAACTGGAACTATCTGATGATGAGCTATTGAGAAGAGACACACACGTTATTTTGAATAGGGGAATGCCAATACATGCCATCAACGTTCTGGTCCAAAGCAGACATTGCAACACACTGATCTCAATGCAGAGGTGAAAAAAAACAGATCTGAGAAAACTCGACGCATACTTGTGCTCTGCAATGTATGCTGAACAGGCACAGAAAAGAACAGCCCCAAATCTCGACAGTGAAGACATCTTCTCCGATGAAGCTCTTTTCAGACCTCTTCATTACTGAAGAGAAGGCACTTCACCTGCATAACATAACTTCCAGCTGTGTATTTTGCACCCACAATGCCTGGCACTTCCTGATAATTATTTGTATTGCTGGCATTTCACACAACCACATGAAAATGTGTAAACAGCCAAACTTCAAATACATAACGCCACTTGCCCACACTAGTTTTTATGATCAGCTCTGTACTACTTAGGTTATTTAAAACAACTTAATTTGAAAGGGTTACAAAGCGCTCTTTTTCTATGGCTACTTCTTCGTCATCATTTAGCAATGACTTTTATTCACGGCCGCCAGCAACTAAAAGAACTTTACAGCTGCAGGCAACGGTACCAATGTTAGAAAAGTGATCGAGCAGGCAGCTACCTGTTGTGGTATCGCAGTGACACGTCGCTTCAATTCACTCAGTCGCTTGCATGCCTTGACGCGTCACACCCCTCCCACTCTGAGCTTGACAGCTGGTGTAATCGGCTCGTAGAGGTGTGTTCTAACCTTAAGACGCCACATCAGATTACTATAAAGACGCACATACGCGTAGCGAATAACAGAACGCTAAACAGACCGAGCGGCGCACGCTATCGGCAATTCGCAACGGGCCGATACTGGCGTCAAAAACACGCTTGCAGGCAGTGCACCATCACGCCCCACGTCGAATAATGAACAGGAAGTCGGGCAGCCACCTTAACAAAAGCCCAAAACATAGTCACGCGCCTTGCTGGGCGGTATACAATTGCCACATTTACATTTAGGACTCCTACGCGAGCCTGCCATTCAGCAAACGCATCTATGCATACACCTCGGCGCTCGCGTCGCAACGCATACACTGTGAACACTGACGGACCAGCAGTTTGATGATTCGATGTGGAATGCACTTTGCTGCCGCGGAAACAACCAGTGACTCACACGCAATGCCGAAGGGAAACGAACAGGACAGAGCTGACAGAGCCTCGTCCCTTCCGCTCCTTCTCGCCTTTGCGCTCGCTCGTTTATTTTCGCGGTCACAAATTGCACGCACTCTTGCGCTACAATATGGGTCTCACCTGGAAACGAAGACTACGAATTCCAGTAACAGCTTTCTTCTCTTCCTTTGCGGCTGCTATGGTTGAAGTCGAACGTGTTGTGGAAACGAGGACTCGACGCATTCCAGTAACCGCTTTCTTCTCTTGCTTCGCGGTTGCTACGGTTGAAGCCGAACGTGTTGTCAATATGAAACGGCTCCATGCTTCTCGGCGTGGTCACTTTTCACAACGTACGCGAACGGCTGCATTGCTGACACGCGGCGCAAGCTACTATAAGCAAAAAATCCAAACGGAAGTTTGAAGGAACGATTTTGAAATCAGACACAAACAGCACACGAACAGCAGCAGCACGGAGCACGGCACGGCGCGGCGTAAGGCCTAGCCGGATATCACTCCGGAAATGCACCGAGGGAGAGGAGGGGAGGAGGGTGTGCTGCGTCCTGCCACGTGACCTGGCAGCAGCGCGCTGGATTTGAACGGCGTTGGGAAGCACGCTAGGCGCTGGCGCGTGGCTATTAGCGTGGCGTCATGGTAAATATATACTGCAAACTGTTACAAAATTGCAGCTAGACTAAGGCGCTCCGCGCCTCCGTGCATCATTGCCGTGCAGTTTTCATGTCAAAAGCAGGCGACAATGTTTCAGCTCCTTGCAGAACAACTTTACATACTGTTTTCTTAGCTTTTCTCTTTTCTTTCTGGTCTTTTGCCGACCGGATTAAAGAGCTTTCACTGCATATTTTTTAGCACAGCACTAAGTTTCTCGTAAACCACATTTCGCCTTATGCTACAAAGATATGATCTGCAGAACAAGTCTGCTTTACTCAACTTCAAAAAAAAAAGGTTAATCTCAAAGGTGCTATTGTAGATTTCAACGAAATGTGTATTACTGCAAAATCTCATTAAATCGAACACCAAGGGACCATAAAAAGTTCAAATTATCAAATGACCTCCAACAAAACTGACAAGAACCATTTGTACCAGGGTATAGGTCGGAAGAGGGCACCGCCTCAGTTATTGCTGGCAGCCGGAATTCGTCTACCTATATGCTTTGCCATTTTGAAGCGCATATAACTTAAATTACATGCTTAATTGCATATTCTATGCAGAATATATTTAGCTTGAAGGCGGGAATGCAAGCTATTTGCCCACATTCGTCTGGCTTCATCAACGTGCTGAGTGGCAGCCCATATACTGAGCATATATATATATATATATATATATATATATATATATATATATATATATATATATATATATATATATATATGCCTGCACTTCACCCATGCGCCCATGCTCCAACGCTGTGGTACCCATGCAGCCCTTTTACATGTAATGTAGGATATGCAGCAAGGCTAATGTAAGTGGAACTACATGTCCATAGGTGTCGCCGGGCAACGATCGGTAACATTACACGTTATGTTTCTGCACCGCAAACATCAGAATAATCGACGCAGGACTTACGAAGGATACAGGCTGAAATATACTCCTGCTTCCACACACAGTGTCGTCAGAGTGATGCACGGCAAGCCCCCATCGCGGTTGCCCGCAATTCACCGTCGTATAGCCCAGGTTCACGCACACACATTTTGTCACTGCCTAGTACACACATAGCCCTTTTCTACCAGATATGCAGGGAATGTGTGGGAATGGCTGATATAGGCCCATGCGCCGTCCACGTATTTTCTACGCAGTGCCTTTGTAGGCTGTAGGCGGGAATATTGTATGTTTGCCCACACGCAGCTAGCCTCCTTGGATCCTTGAGGGTGCTGCAGGGGCCGCCTCTATTGGGTTTGCCCGCACTTCACCATTATGTAACCCTATATTTTATGCACACGAACTGCATGCAGCCCATGCTTAGCCCTTCCATACCCTGGTTAGTATAAAGGCGGGGAATAAGCGGAAATGACAAATGTGCCCACGCCTAGCCCATGCGGGACCACTGTAGGCGTTGCTCAGACAGCCCAAACTGCATGCCTACAACGCTTCGCCGCTGTGCAGCCCAAAGTTTAGCCCCTGTATTTTCCACACAGGACCCATGTAGGGCGAAGGCGGGAATACTATCTCTCTGCCCACACAAAACCACCGTGGCTCCCTCAAGGCGCTGCACGGGCAGCCCCAAGAGGGGCTGCCCACACTGAACCATTATAGAGACCGCACTGTTGCCCGCATGTATCTGTGGTGACATGCATACAGCCCATACTTAGCCCTTTCATACCCTGTTTAGGATAGAGGCGCGGAGAATATGCGGAAATGACAAATGTGCCCACGCCTAGCCCATGCGGGACCAATGTAGGCATTGCTCAGACAGCCCAAAGTGCATGCCTACAACGCTTCGCCGCTGTGCAGCCCAAAGTTTAGCCACTGTATTTTCCACACAGGACCCATGTAGGGCGAAGGCGGGAATACTATCTCTCTGCCCACACAAAACCACCGTGGTTCCCTCAAGGCGCTGCAGGGGCAGAACCAAGAGGGGCTGCCCACACTTCGCCATGATAGAGCCCGCACTGTTGCCCGCATGTTTCTGTGGTAGGACCAAGGTGGGCTGGCCGCTCTTTTTAAGCCCATGCGTAGCTGACGAGGGGCCCACTCAGGCATAAAATGGGCAACCCAAAACTTTTTTGCCAGCATTGAGCCCACGAGGGACCCATGTAGGTTTATTGCGGGCAGCCTCCAGCCCTCATTGCCCATGTCGGGCCCGCATGGGCCCGCCACCTTGTGCTACTGGGGTAGTCATGAATTGCCAGGAGACACTGCTGCAAGTGCAGAGTGAACACGGAGCTGGTCACCATTTTTCAAGAACAAATCAAGAAATAGTGCATCAGCAACCTATTCTCAACCTACAGCTCTGTGCAGCCATTCTTTTTTAAGGAACCTCGCAGCTACCACTTTTAGGATGTTGGCTTCATTTGATGTGTATGTCATCACCAACAGGACGTTTTTAATATTCAGAATTCTTATTTGTGGCCAGCAATCAAGACAGCAAGTGAGCATTCCAAAAAGATTTTGAGGTTGTTCATCTATGCAGAAATCCATGACCAAGCCACCTTCTGTAAGTGCTCATTGCAAGTGAAGGTTAAAAATTTGATCTCATGTTGCATGGACGTTTGCTATTACGTCTCAATTTTATATTGCGCTTTTACACAGGCTCGCAACTGGTCGTATGTCACAGGAGGCAATCTCCGAACGACAGGTGAAAGCTGCATTTTTTAGTGAAAAACAAATTCTGAAGCAGCTTGCACAATCTGCAATCTCTGCCTTGCAGCTTGTGAAGTAGTCATGAATTGCCAGGAGACTGCTGCAAGTCCAGAGTAAACTCGGAGTTTGTCACCATTTTTCAAGATCAAATCAAGAAGTAGTGCATCAGCAACCTATTCTCAACGTCCAGCTCTGCGCAGCTATCCTTCTTTAGGGAACACTGCAGCTGCCACTTTTAGGATGTTGGCTCATTTTATGTGCAAGTGATCACCAACAGGACGTTTTTTATTATTCACCACTCTTATTTCTGGCCAGCAATCAAGACAGCAAGTGTGCGTTCCAAAAATATTATGAGGTTGTTCATCTATACAGAAATTCATGAACTAGCCAGCTTCTGTAAGTGCTGACTGCAAGTCAAGATTAAAAATTTGCATTCATGTTGCATGGACGTTTGCTGTTACCTCTCAATATTGTTTTGCGTTTATACAGGCTCAAAGCTCGCCGTATGTCACAGAAGCCAAGCTCCGAACGAGAGATGAAAGCTGCATTTTTTAGTGGAAAAGAAATTCTGAAGCAGCTTTGCACAACCGCTATCTCTGCCTTGGACCTTTTGAAGTAACCATGAATTGCCAGGCGACTGCTGCAAGTCCAGAATGAACATGGAGCTGGGCAACATTTTTCATGATCAAATCAAGAAATAGTGCATCAGAACCTATAAAACCTCCAGCTCTGTGCTGCCATCCTTTTTTAAGGAACAATGCAGCTACCACATTTAGAATGTTGGTTTCATTTCATGTGCAAGTGATCACAACAGGACGTTTTTTTTATATTAAGCGTTGTTATTTGTCGCCAGCAACAGCAAGCTTCTGTAAGTGCTGACTGCAAGTCAAGATTAAATATTTGCATTCATGTTACATGGACGTTTACTGTTACTTCTCAATTTTATATTGCGCTTTTATACAGGCCCAGAGCAGGCCGTATGTCACAGGAGTCAAGCTCTGAACGACAGAGGAAAGCTGCAATTTTTAGTGAAAAAGAAATTTTGAAGCAGCTTTGCACAACTCCCATCTCTGCCTAGGACCTTGTGAAGTAGTCTTGAAGTGCCAGGAGACTGCTGCAAGTGCAGAGTGAACATGGAGCTGGTCAACATTTTTCAAGATCAAATCAAGAAATAGTGCATCAGCAACCTATTCTCAACCTCCCGCTCTGTGCAGCCATCCTTTTTTTAGGGAACAATGCACCTACCACATTTAGGATGTGGGCTTCATTTGATGTGCAAGTGATCACCACAGGACGTTTTTTTAATATTCAGCGTTATTACTTGTGGAAAGCAATCAAGACAGCAAGTGTGCGTTCCAAAAATATTTTGAGGTTGTTCATCTATACAGAAATCCATGAACTAGCCAGCTTCTGTAAATGCTGACAGCAAGTCAAGATTAAAACTTTGCATTCATGTTGCATGGACGTTTGCTGTTACCTCTCAATTTTATATTGCGTTCATACAGGCTGAAAGCTCGCCGTATGTCACAGGAGCCAAGCTCCGAACGACAGATGAAAGCTGCTTTTTTTAGTGAAAAAGAAATTCTGAAGCAATTTGCATAACTTACATCTCAGCCTTGGACCTTGTGAAGTAGTCATGAATTGCCAGGAGACACTGCTGCAAGTGCAGAATGAACACGGAGCTGGTCACCATTTTTCAAGAACAAATCAAGAAATAGTGCATCAGCAACCTATTCTCAACCTACAGCTCTGTGCAGCCATTCTTTTTAAGGAACCATGCAGCTACCAGTTTTAGTATGTTGGCTTCATTTGATGTGCAAGTCATCACCAACAGGACGTTTTTAATAATCAGCATTCTTATTTGTGTCCAGCAATCAAGACAGCAAGTGAGCATTCCAAAAAGATTTTGAGGTTGTTCATCTATGCAGAAATCCATGACCTAGCCAGCTTCTGCAAGTGCTGTCTGCAAGTGAAGGTTAAAAATTTGATTTCATGTTGCATGGACGTTTGCTATTACGTCTCAATTTTGTATTGCGCTTTTATACAGGCTCACAACTGGCCGTATGTCACAGGAGCCAAGCTCCGAACGACAGGTGAAAGCTGCAGTTTTTAGTGGAAAAGAAATTCTGAAGCGGCTTGCAGAATCTGCAATCTCTGCCATGCAGCTTGTGAAGTAGTCATGAATTGCCAGGAGACTGCTGCAAGTGCAGAGTAAACTCGGAGTTTGTCACCATTTTTGAAGATCAAATGAAGAAAAAGTGCATCAGCAACCTATTCTCAACCTCCTGCTCTGTGCAGCCATAATTTTTTAGGGAACACTGCAGCTACCACTTTTAGGATGTTGGCTCATTTTATGTGCAAGTGATCACCAACAGAACGTTTTTTAATTTTCACCACTCTTATTTCTAGCCAGCAATCAAGACAGCAAGTGTGCGTTCAAAAATATTATGAGGTTGTTCATCTATACAGAAATCCATGAACTAGCCAGCTTCTGTAAGTGCTGACTGCAAGTCAAGATTAAAATTTGCATTCATGTTGCATGGACGTTTGCTGTTACCTCTCAATTTTGTATTGCATTTTTACAGGCTCAAAGCTCGCCGTATGTCACAGGAGCCAAGCTCCGAACGAGAGATGAAAGCTGCATTTTTGTGGAAAAAAAATTCTGAAGCAGCTTTGCACAACCGCTATCTCTGCCTTGGACCTTGTGAAGTAGCCATGAATTGCCAAGAGACTGCTGCAAGTCCAGAATGAACATGGAACTGGGCAACATTTTTCAAGATCAAATCAAGAAATAGTGCATCAGAACATATAAAACCTCCAGCTCTTTGAAGCCATCCTTTTTTAGGGAACAATGCAGCTACCACATTTAGAATGTTGGCTTCATTTGATGTGCAAGTGATCACAACAGGACGTTTTTTTATATTAAGCGTTCTTTTTTGTGGCCAGCAACAGCAAGCTTCTGTAAGTGCTGACTGCAAGTAAAGATTAAATATTTGCATTCATGTTGCATGGACGTTTACTGTTACTTCTCAATTTTATATTGCGCTTTTATACAGGCTCAGAGCAGGCCGTATGCCACAGGAGCCAAGCTCCGAATGACAGATGAAAGCTGCATTTTTTAGTGGAAAAGAAATTCTGAAGCAGCTTTGCACAACAGCTATCTCTGCCTTGGACCTTGTGAAGTAGTCATGAATTCCCAGAAGACTCTGCTGGAAGTGAAGAGTGAACATGGAGCTGGTCAAAATTTTTCAAGATCAAATCAAGTAATAGTGCATCAGCAACCTATTCTCAACCACGAGCTCTGTGCAGGCATCCTTTTTTAGGGAACAATGCCGCTACCACATTTAAGATGTCGGCTTCACTTGATGTGCAAGTGCTCACCAACAGGACGTTTTTTTAATATTCAGCATTCTCAGTTGTGGAAAGGAATCAAGAAAGCTAGGGAGCATTCCAAAAAGATTTTGAGGTTGTTCATCTATGCAGAAATTCATAAACTACCCAGTTTCTGTAAGTGCTGACTGCAAGTCAAGATTAAAAATTTGTATTCATGTTGCATGGACGTTTGCTGTTACCTGTCAATTTTATGTTGCGTTTCAATACAGGCTCATAGCTGGCCGTATGTCAAAGGAGCCAAGCTCTAAAGGACAGATGAAAGCTGCATTTTTTAGTGAAAAAAAATTTTGAAGCAGCTTTGCACAACTGCCATCTCTGCCTCGGACATCGTGAAGTAATCATAAATTGCCAGGTCCAGAGTGAACATAGAGCTGGCCAACATTTTTCAAGATGAAATCAGAAATAGTGCATCAGCAACCTTTTCTAAACCTCCAGCTCTGTCCAGTTATCCTTTTTTTAGGGAACAATGCAGCTACCACATTTAGGATGTTGGCTTCATTTGATGTGCAAGTGATCACCTTGCATCAGCAACCTATTCTAAACCTCCAGCTCTGTCCAGTTATCCTTTTTTTAGGGAACAATGCAGCTACCACATTTAAGATGTTGGCTTCATTTGATGTGCAAGTGATCACCAACAGGACGTTTTTATAATATTCTGCGTTCTTATTTGTGGCCAGCAATCAAGACAGCAAGTGAGCGTTCCAAAAAGATTTTGAGGTTGTTCATCTATGCAGAAATCCATGAACTAGCCAGCTTCTGTAAGTACTGACTGCAAGTGAAGGTTAAAAATTTGCATTCATGTTGCATGGACGTTTGCTATTGCCTCTCATTTTTATATTGCGCTTTTATACAGGCCCACAACTGGCCGTATGTCACAGGAGACAAGCTCTGAACGAAAGGTGAAAGCTGCATTTTTCAGTGAAAAAGAAATTCTGAAGCAGCTTGCACAATCTGCAATTTGTGCCTTGGAGCTTGTGAAGTAGTCATGAATTGCTAGGAGACTGCTGCAAGTGCAGAGTGAACATGGAGGTTGTCACCATTTTTCAAGATCAAATCAAGAAATAGTGCATCAGCAAACTATTATCAACCTCCAGCTCTGAGCAGCCATCCTTCTTTAGGGAACACCGCAGCTACCACTTTTAGGATGTTAGCTCATTTTATGTGCAAGTGATCACCAACAGGACGTTTTTTAATATTCAGCACTCTTGTTTGTGGCCAGAATCAAGACAGCAAGTGTGCGTTCCAAAAATGTTTTGAGGTTGTTCATGTATGCAGAAATCAATGAACTAGCCAATTTCTGTAAGTGCTTACTGCAAGTCAAGATTAAACATTTGCATTCATGTTGCATAGATGTCTGCTGTTACCTCTCAATTTTATATTGCGCTTTTATACAGGCTCAAAGCTGGCCGTATGTCACAGCAGCCAAGCACCGAACGACAGATGAAAGCTGCATTATTTAAATGAAAAAAGAATTGTGAAGCAGCTTTGCACCTCGTGAAGTACCCCGTAGCACAAATAAGGCTCTGAACGGCGGGCCCTTGTGGGCCCGGCACGGGCTGCCCATCGGGGCCCGACGTGGGATATGTGCGGGATTTGCAACTCGGCATCAGGGCTGCCCAGTTGGCTTACTGCATAGCCCCACATGGCTCCGCGCTGGATCCCCTTGGGCAGGCCCGTGCCGGGCCTCCGTGGGCTAGCCCGTGCCGGACCTCTGTGGGCTAGCCCGTGCCACCGTGGGCTGGCCCGTGCTGGGCCTTTGTGGGCTGGCCCGTGTCGGGCCTTTGTGGGCTGGCCCGTGTCGGGCCTTTGTGGGCTGGCCCGTGTCGGGCCTCCGTGGGCTAGCCCGTACTGGGCACCCGTGGGCAAGCCCGTACTGGGCCCCTGTGGTTTAGCCGTTCTGGTCCCAGTGGGCTTCTTAGGTGATAACTTGCGGGAAGTCAACAAACGTAACCCATATAAAACCAATAGCTGTATGCCTTTGGGCCCACCGACCCAATTAGACTTAAGGCTCACCTTGCCAACCCAGAGAGGCTTTCTTCACTTCATCAGTATTTTTTGTGTACATGTTACTACTGAAATTACAATGCAAGTAAGAATGCTTCTTATTTATTTATTTGTTTTTGCAAGACATTTTGGGCATTCTTGCATACAAAGCCCCAAATACTGGGGTGAAGGGTCCGCCCCTTCATCCGAACTTTCCGACCACCATCCCAGTCTCTCGCCCCCAGCACGAACGCAGCCACTCTGTTGTTGCATTCCATGGTGGCTGTTGGGATTCTGCGCTGCATAGCAGATGTAAAAGTGAACAAATAAACACACACACCAAATTGATATTCAGTATGGTGGATAAAAATCACTTTCCAAAGTATTATAGTCACATCTTTCAGGAAATGCTTCAAAGCCGTATGCAATGCTACAATGTGCAATGCTTGAAATATCAGCAAATTTCGTTTGCTGTTAATATCCGTAACCATAATAAACATAAATATCCATAATAAGAATAACCGAAAGGTGCATGAGATATTAAAGGAATATAGACACCTAAATTTATTGCGTGCTTTCTTCTGTACAATGATGCGTTAGATAATAAAATACATGGATTACCAGGTAGTACTTGCCTACAACCCCGCTAAATAATTTATAATCGAATTTCTTCTCTCATGCTGTTTTGGTTTCATCGACCGAACGCCGACTGTCGTCAAGTTGATGTTTTGGTCACATGATGCAACTAGAAAAACTAACACAATCACTGATATGTAGCTTTAATTGACTACGACATTTAATCCAGCCTCTTCCAAGACCTGGAATGAGAAAAATGACCTGTCGGCAATATTATAACCGGTTTTTTATGCCTTCTGTGAATTAAACACCATCTACATGTCGCAGTCATCGTTCGACTGATGAAACCGAAACAGCGTCAAGAAGAAATTAAATTGCAGAAAAACTGCACATTGCGCTAGTTGGTGTTGATCCATACAAAAGCGCAAACACACACGGACAATGTGAGAGACGAGACACACAAACCAGCGCTGAACTTACTACAGATTTTTTATTAGGAAGAAGCACGTCATATATACACACACGAAAAAACAGCGCACATGCGCAGTGTCAACAAGACTCCTAGTGCTAGTACAAGGAAAAAACTGCTTTAAAAGCACGTGAATATCTGTAGAACCACTACCCACTAAGTAGCATATTGATTTCTCGAAGCGATAATGTAACAGATGCATACTAACGCACCCATTACTTTTTCTGAAAATATGAAACGCCTCAGCTACTTCTCTAGTGCGCTGGTCAGAATGAGCGAACAAGACATCAGTATCGTCAAAAAAAATGGCGTACGTTTGCACGTGAAACAATGCTTAGCTAGGTTAGTTTCTTTCCTAAAGAATTAGTGTGCTCCGAGAGCCGCACGTTAACGCAGCGGCCAATTCGACCTATGTAGGTAAGGCCACAGGACTGAGGGATTTGATATGCTACGCCAGTCTTCTCTTCTAGCCATCTATTTTCATGATTTATGTTGCAAGCATTTCTTCTGCGCCCTTCATGCTTTCTTTGAACTGCCGCCCCCACTCTCTAGCTTGTTATGTGCAGGGAACAGAACCTTTGCCCCATGCTTGCTTCCCACTCTTTTTAATCCGGTGCGATAGCGTGTGGACATATGGCATAACCCACTACCTTTCTTCTCCCTTCTTCCGAACCCTTTTCCAGCCCCGAGGTACTTGCAGACGATTTCAGCTCATGGAGGACTGTCTGCACTTGAAACGAGAACTGAGTCCCAGAAACCAGCTTACCTACATCTGTCTATTTGGGCTAAGAGACAGGACATCATTTTATGATAAGATTTCTTTACTGCCATGCCTAAGCATCCCGTAACGATGCCACTTTTTGCAAGCTTTGAATGAAAGGACCTGTAATTCGAAAGGGACTTTTCACTTCTAGGGGAATACTGCCAACAGAGATGGTTGGGTTCGAAAGAGAATTTTAATTAAGGAACTGCAAGACTCTTTCTTGAGGGACTTCATGTGTGAACCTCAGCTCCAACCAATTACATGCAAAACTATGAACATTTGACACAAATTCGGGATTCACGGACCTAGCCAGCACCAGGTAATCATCCACATAACAGAAAATGCATATGCAATAACCGGCTAGATCAGTCTCAACTTTCATATCAACCCTGCTTAGATAAATGTTACTGAGAATGGGAGCTACCTTGGCACCTAGCACACATCCGATTTTTGCATATAAAGACGACCATCCCACTCAACAAACGTGTTACTCAGGTAGTAAGATAAGAGTTAAAGAAAGGATCCCATTGTGATTCCACACTCATTTTGGAACACGCATTCATCGCTCTCATCCGTAATACAATGCTGAACATACTGTATTAGTTCAAAGTGTGGAAGAGAATAAAACAAATCAACCACATCTACACTAAAACCATCACATAGTGCCCGCCTCTGATTTCAGAGGAAATCCGCTACTGCCTCAGAATTACAGTGGACGCCCAATAAACGAAACTCGGTTAAATGAAACTTACGGATAAACAAAATTAAGCAGGGTTACTTGGTTGGTTTCGTATATGTGCAGCAGTAAAATTCTTCGGATAATTGGAACACCACTAACGTGTTACCCTCGGCTAAACGGCACAAAAGTTAAAAATTTGGAATCCTCCTGAGCGTATTTGTGCTCGCATATGTCAGCGGCAGTCTCGCAACCATGAAGAAATTCTTCGCAGCCAACGCTATAGCCGGGACAAGCCAATCCAGTAAGTCGTTGATAATCTTGTTTTTGTTGTCGTTCTGCGTTAGGCCTACGTGCGACCGGTGTTGTCGTTGCGTCGACGTGATGGAAAGCGTTAAGAAGCGGCCGCACAAAGCGCTCTTGCTTGAAAAGAAGTTACAAATTCTGCAGGAGCTTGAGCGAAGTTCCCTTTCAAGAACAGAAGTTGCGAAGAAGTTCGACATCTCGAAGTCGACGCTTTCGCAGATCATGAAAAACAAAGACGTCATTCAAGGAGCTGTCAAGTCTGGGACCTTCGCTTCCAACCGGATGCGTATGAGGACACCGTATGAAGAACTTGAAAAGGTTCTTTTTCAGATTCAGATTCAGATTTATTTCAACAACACTTGGTTGCCGAGGAGGCGAACAAAAAGGCAATCAAAAGTTGCCTGACGAAGCGTCCGCCCCCTTTACACTCTACAACTGAGCAGTGGGCAGGTTTAACCAAAGAAAAACAGATCGTGCGCGGAGTGGCAGTTTTCCCATAAGTGGACCAATTTTTAAGCAAAAGGCGCGGGAGATAGCCCTGCAAATGGGGTTGAGAATTCCTGCGTCAGCGACGGATGGCTTAGCAGATTTAAAAAGCGCCATGGTCTAGTCTTCAAAGCCATCTCAGGAGAAAGTAATGCAGTGAATAGAGAAGTCTGCGCTGACTGGCAACGCGAACGGCTGCAGGAGATTTTAAACAGCTATGAGCCACGAGACGTATTCAACGTCGACGAGATGGGCCTCTTCTACAAGGAGCTTCCATCGAAGACTCTCGCCTACAGAGGCGAAGCATGTACAGGTGGGAAGCGCAGCAAAGAGCGCATTACCGTGCTGGTGGGCGCTAATATGGCAGGCGATGAAGAGTTAAAGCTGCTGGTGGTAGGAAAATCGAGACACCCACGTTGCTTCAAGGGCATTTGAAATCTACCTATGGCCTACACTGCAAATGGGAGAGCATGGATGACAACAGCAATTTTCGAAAATTGGCTGCGGGAGGAGGACGCAAGGTTTACGAGACAGGGCAGGAAAGTTGTCTTCATCGTAGATAATTGCCCTGCCCATGGCCAGGTGAAAGGGCTGAAGTCCATCAGCCTTGAATTCCTCCCTGCCAATGCAACTGCTGTCATCCAACCAATGGACCAAGGAGTCATCTAGAACGTCAAGGTTCACTACCGCCGCCAACTGCTTCACCGCATGCTGCTTTGTGCTGACAGTGGAACGGATTGTGTCATTGACTTGCTGTCTGCTATCCACATATTGAACCGTGCCTGGGAACAAGTTCAGGCAACAACAGTGCAGAAGTGCTTCCACCATGCAGGCTTCGAAGCACACGATCCAATAGCCCATGAAGAGGCAGGTACTGCTGATGAAGAAGCAGACACTATACTTAATCAAATAGTGCCCTCTGCCCCTTTCTCACGACAAGACTATGAGGACATAGATGCAAATGTATGCACCTGTCGCGAGGAAAGCCTTGAAGAAATTATTGCAGAAGTGCAAGCCGAGGACCACTCTTCCTCCAGTGATGAGTGCGAGGACCCTGTGCCCAGTGCGGTGCCAGACAGCGCAGCTAGGAATGCAGTTGCACTTTTGCTACAGTACTTTGAACGTGAAGGGAGCGCAGAATTTTCGCAAAGCCTTTCAAATATGCACAGTTACTTTGTTAAAAAGCAACTGAAGAATGTAAAACAGACCACAACTGATTCCTTTTTTCTTCACGCCCAGATCAGTAAGGGCTGGTGCAGTGTAAATAAATATTTCTACATGAAATATGTGTGCTTTGCTTAAATGCAACTTCTGATAAATGGAACACTTTGAATCCCCTTCATGTTCCGTTTAAGAGGAGTCCACTGTAGGTACGAGAAACGGATCCTTTACGCGAAGTGACGACAAATGTTTGCGAAGATAGATAGACACAAACAACTGCCAAGAATTGCGCTCAGATACGCTTGCCCGGAAACGAACTTTAAGCTTGTGCATCTTAGCACTAAAGAAAATTTCTACCACCGATACTGATGTCTTGTTCGCTCATTCTGACCAGCCCACTAGAGAAGTAGCTGAGGCGTTTCATATTATCAGAAAAAGTAATGGGTGCGTGAGTACATCATCTGTTACATTATCGCTTCGAGAAGTCAATATGCTACATAGTGGGTAGCGGTTCTGCAGATACACACATGCTTTTAAAGCGGTTTTTGCCTTTTACTAGCACTAGGAGTCTTGTTGACATCGCACATGTGCGCTGTTTTTCCGTGTGTATATATATGACGTGCTTCTTCCTAATAAAAAAAATCAGTTGTAAGATCAGTGCTGATTTGTGTGTCTCGTCTCTTGGTCCGTGTGTTGGCACTTTTGAACCACCACTATGCAATTAAATAATAAATTATTTAGTGGTCGTACATGTATAGAATGTCTAACGCATGGTTTGAAAGAAAAAAACGCACAAGCAAAAATTTGGTACCTATAGTCCTTTATATTTAGATGGCTACTCAGTAATTGATAACAGAAGTGCTGAAAACCGCACCAGGCAGATTGAAAGTAGCTTTTTCCTGCAATTAGATGGTGTGTTCACAAAGTGCCTATAACCTTCAGAAGATTCACATGTACTCACCAAAAATTGCGCTGTACAGCCGTAGGTTCCTAAATGCTTCTTTTTTGCCCCGCCCCTTCAATGTGTACATAAGGGCCACAGGAGTCTTCACTAGTCTTCATAATAAGTTTTGTAGCCTCATCAGCTGGCTCACTCCCAATGAGAGCTAGCTTTTTGATCTGAAATAGATTATACAGATTATACAAAGTGAACTATGCCATGAAAACCATACATTGAACCATTCATAAGACTCCCTCTTCGAGGAACTATGTGCAAGTCAACAAAAAATCAGAAGGATGTAGAACAGGATAATACAGAGGACTCAGAGACCTATGATCACAGTGGTGTGACTCAGCTTAATTATAACAGAATTCTCTGTTGTCTTCTAAATGCCCATCTTTGCATCATCACATTAACTTCCTTTTATGCACGACTCAATGGCATACACTTCCCAAACAATAAGACAAGGAGGAAAAAGTGAAGCCATTACTTTAAGGCCACATTGAACCATGGCAAAATTGTAGTCTGGAGCTAAATGAGTGATGTAAGAACATAACCGTCAGCTGCCACTATGAACAGCAAGGCTAATGCTTGTGCTAATTTCTTGTAGTAGGCTAGATATTATATACAGCAAATCCTCTTTCAAATACACTTGTACAAAATGAAGCTTTCAGGTCTACAAATCCAAATGCAGCATGAGGCAATTTCGAAGTCCCAACTTAATCTGAAGTGGACTCACCATATGTAGAGGGCTCAAATTAACCTACAGCTGAACAAAACACTATGCATCAAAATTATATTGAAAGGAATCAATACGTTGCCAGTAGTTCATAGGCACAATTCAAAGAAATGCCATATACCCAGTCGAAAAAAAACACCAGCCCGTTTCTGGTGTTCACACCAAACTGGCTTTTTTAGACACGAGTTCTGGTGTGACCATGTCTGGTGTTCCGTCCAGACCAGGATTTTCAGACACGGGTCTTGATGTGGCGTAGTGTGGTGTGCTTTAGTGTGTTCTGGTCTGGTTTTCTGTGCTGTGACCCGGTTGTCTAATACCGGCTCTGGTGTGGTTTCGTTTGGTGTTTCCTGGTGTGGTCGATGTACCATTCGATTTGGTGTGGTTGGTATACCATAGAATGTCTTGATTCAGATGGTGTGAGTTTGGACATACTATCGTGAGAAAAATTAAGAGATCCCAGCGTATGCATGCCAAATGGTGTAAAACAGCAAGCACTCCTGATGTCGAGTCAGGTGCACTAACATCAGATGGCACCTGCACGCAGTTAGGCATAGTATCGCACACACTCGCAGCGTCATAATTTTCCACATGATTGTACACTGGAGCATGCACATAACCACATCATTTCTGTTCTTGCCGAAGAGCAAGCACGTATCGTAAAGAAAGAAAAAATGCTCACATTTGCACAAAAGCGTCCTTAGCTTCATTGGTAGACAAAATTGGCAGTATAGTCAAGATGGAGGCCCCAAGCATCATAGCGTGCATCTTTTCTGGCAAAGTCGAATAGGTTGAATTTCTCTGATAGCAGCTTGACTCCAGCTGTGTAGCCACAATGCCTGAAGAACAACAGAACAAAATCACGAATTTGTGTGAAATACACTATATTATTCACGGTGCAAAGACAACCAGCAAATACTGCTATTAAATTTAGCTCAGTGGTGCAATTATACAGTACACATTCAATACGACTCGCAATGCCTCTACAGTAAATCAACTGACTTCTGCTTTATAGTAAATCAATGCTACTCACATAAAGCAGCCCACTTGCATTAATTTGCTTGAAATCAGTATCTGGATGAGCAAGTATTTCACACTTTCATTCACACAGTACAACGATGAACATGGACAAGAGGGAAGACACCGAAAAACACTTTGAGGTCCCTCCTCCCTTGCCCCTGTTCATCATCATGCTGTGTGAATGAAAATGTGAATTATTGCGTTGTGTTTTTCTTTTGTATTCATAGCTAACTGCATATATTTACAATACAGTTGGGTACGCCTGCATCATAATCTGAATTCGTCATATTTTGGCATTGCAGCTGATATTGAGCATTACAGTCCTTCCAACACAGTCAGGCTTTCTGAGACAATCAACAGCACTCTAGCATCTCCGGTAATTTGATTCATTACCAGGCTCAGAGATACTAGTACTTGGTAGCCTAGAGAAATAAGTTGATATAGAAATTCTACTGCTGCAGAAAACAAAAATAAGAGAAATTAAGGAATTACAGCAATGAATACAAGATGCCCATAAAGATGGGCACAAAAAGGAGAGAAGATGTAGTTCGACTAAAAAAAATATCTGATGCGAGTATATTTCAGGGTGACAAAATCCATGTATTGAGACTTTATGCGCACAGGGTGCAGAACTGTAAAGCACTGCATGGCTGGCTGCATCTATTTAGAACACCACTCCTCTTAATTTCTTCCAAAAAAGTGGCAGCAAATCATAAAAAGCCGACTGCGGAAATTTATTTTCAGCTGAATGCCACATACAAAATGACAAGGGTGGAATGTTAATGATTCGAAAGGTAATCTTAAACAAGATGCGATGAACTCTGGCACTGGTAAAACCCCAACAGAAGCGCAAAAAAAAGCTGCCAGATTATTTTTCCTGCTGAATGTATTAAAACCAAAGCTGCCTGAGCGCACGAGTTTTGTTTAGGTATAGCTTGCTATGCACATCCTGAGCCTCTGGTGCAGTTGACTGCAGATTACCTGCAGACACTTGCACACATACAAAACCCACACTAGATTCTGCGTACTGTGCATTGCCCACTATAGTGCCTAGCACGCCCTGTCTTCCAGTGAGATGCACTTCTTTTGGTGCATCCAAGCGTTAAGGTTCCAGTTGTAAAAAATGTCTGAGTTGATTATGAGTTAAGTGAATAAGTTTAACAAGTTGACTGGTTCTAAGCAGGCAGACCACTTGCAAGATCCGCTTCTCACAGCAAGGCAGAAAACAATAATGGCTTCAGGACACTGTAGTGCAGGGCTCCAAATTAGTTTAGACCAAGTGGGGTTCGTTAAGCTTCGCTGACATTGTATGGCAGACCGGCGCCTTTTCCAAAGTAGCAATGTTTACTGCCACACATATACGTAACTCACTAGTCGCATGATTCCTCCCAACATGTACGCAACAAAATATTGCAACCGCTTCGAGCCATCTGTACAGGCCCTGCTGGGCCGTCCCTGCTAAGTGTGAAAAAAAGTGGCTAAGATATGCTTTGTCATATTCAATGCTACAAATTATTTTTACAAAGCATGCAGCAAAGCTAGCAAAAGAGTGCTCAAGCACACCTATGCTTGAGTAAAAAGTAGCCAAAATCTTTTTACATGTAAAATGAAGTAGCTGAAGTTAGAACATGACTTGTAAAACTGTATGCATAACAGCTAGACAAGAGAGCAGAGAAGGTAAGGGCAAACAGGGGTTCATTATGGGCTACATGATGGACTCTAACAGTCACTTCCATCATGGCATCTGACAGTTAAACAATAGGCCAGCTAGCATTCAATTCAAGCTTATTTTCATGCAAAATGCTTTCAGTGATGGCTACAAGTTATAACATACAAATTTTCGTTGTTAAGTAGAAGCAACCAGAGGATTTATGATGGCAAATGTGGCGGCACTCACGTATGCCTATACTGAATCAGCATCACTTAGGCCTCAGTAGCTAAAATCCAAGCCTCAGGGCAAATGACTGCTAAGTACCATCCATCTTCTGTTTCCAAGGCATGAGAAGTACATATTCTCTAAAAGTTGTTCATTATGAGTAATTTCACTGATTATGCACTGCCGCACTGAACATAGAGCCTAGGCTTTTAAGCTGCTTTTATCCTCACACAAGCTAACTGAACCCATCAATTAACCTCCTGTAAATAAACTTTCACATGAAGACATCTACAATTATTTGATCACGTCTTGTATGTCTTGCATTATCCTTTGTTTGGCGCTTTCATTATATAAACCACTAACAAACCTGAGTCGTAATTCTCACATACACTGATGGAGTGAGTATATGCCCCTGAGATAAATCCAGCTACAGCTAGCAATTACCTCTCAGTGCATCCATTTTTCACACTCCAGCGCACAAAAATACACGAACGAAGAGGATACACACCACGGACACCGGACATAATTTTTGTGCGCTAGAATGATGTCTCATAATTCTTCCCAGAACCGACTATCCCAGCCCTCTATTCTGAACCTTGTTGAGAACCTTTTCCTTGCCTTCCGCTGTCACCTCCTGAGCACTTGCCACTGGAACTGCATAGTACAACTGCTTCTGTTGACCAGATGGGAATGGCAGTTCTCTTGTGAAATACTGCATCCATTGGGATTCCATTCACGGTGTCATACATTGCCTTCTCTACCTTGAATTCAGATGCACCTAAAGGAAAAAGAACACGCATATAAAAATTCTTAGCCATATTTGCAGCCAGGAATATGATAATAATTGTATTTGTATGCTTCACAGCAACAACAGCAGTATGCTTTATTGCCTGTTGAAACAAGAAAGTAGAAACCATTTCGTTTATTACCAACACAAGACTTGCACCTTGATGTTGATGGTGTCATGCAATAGTGGTGAGTTCTGATAGGAGTGTGAAGTACAAAAGGCAACTGCTTGCTTCGAATTTTAGAACATGCAACTTTAACTGCACAATTATTGAAAAGGAATTGACTTCATCCTTGAAAATCGCAGATTAGTATGTGTGGTAGCAAATACTGAAAATAAAAATAGTAGGAGCACTGCCAGTGTTTAAATCAACACGCAGTGACTGGTTTGGTTTATATGGGTTTAACGTCCCAAAGCGACTCAGGCTATGAGAGACACCGTAATGAAGGGCTCCAGAAGTATCGACCACCTGGGGTTCTTTAGAGTGCTCTGACACCGCACAGTACACGGGCCTCAAGAATTTCGCCTTCATCGAAATTTGACCGCTGCGGCCGGGATTGAATTCGCGTCTTTCGGGCCAGCAGCCGAGTGCCATAACCACTCAGCAACCGCGGCGGCATCGCAGTGACTGCTAAGAGCAATTTTCTAATTGCAGTTCTTGCCCATGGCCTTGTCAAGCAAGGCACTAATGCCGTTTGACCTGCAGTAAATCTAATGTATCCTCAACATGCTGCCTAGTTAGCAAAGTTCTTGTAGTCAAAATTGAACGAAACATTACTTATTTTTTCAGCTAGAAGCGCATGAACTATTGAGTCCAAGGCAAACAACTTAGTGCCTTAGAATAGTGTTCAACGAGGGGCCCACACGCAGACACTTGACTTGCCACTGTTTCCTTATACAAAGTAATACAGGAGTGCATGGCCTGTGCTGTTCATGGTAAGAAATACAAAATATAAATAGAAACAAAACTGAAGTGCAAAGAAAAATTAGAGACAAGTTCTGTCATTACACCTTATGTGACACTAGAGAGTACCTATTCATAAAGAAGTAGTAAAATGGTCATTTTGAAATTTTGCACAATCATGAAATTGTCATGAGCACAGTCATTATGCCTTTTCTTCACACAAAAGGTTTCCAGCGGCTCCAGTGCACTTCAGTTTCTTTTTAGTGCAGTGCCTTTAAAAGACAGAAATTGGTCAAGGACCACAAAATGGTAATAACTGTGTATCACCATTTTCATATCTATGCTTCATTACTTTTTAACACAACCTCCAATATGACCCACATGATTTGCTGCAGGAGCAGGATTCCAGTGTGCACCACTCACATTCAATGAAGGACCTGGCTGCCTTTTCCAAGTGTTATACTAATTTTCACAATGAAAGTGCCGTTGAGCGAGTTTGACAGCAAGCAAAAACATGATTTGAACCTAATAGCATAAGGAAATATTAAAGTGGTCCGTAACATTATGCTTGTAACAAAACAACTTCAGGTGTAAATACTCATCAAAGTTGCCATCAGATCTCAACTTTGGTGCGCTCATAAAGGGAAGGTGGGGTGCTTAGTTGTAATGACCAATTGTCACGGCTGGTACATTGTGCTACCTACTTCAATGATGAAGGATGTGACAAACTATCCTCCAAAATCTGACATCTGGCATAAAGGCTGAAAAGCAAAAGAAAATGAAGGACCACTAAGACCTGAAATTATTTCCTACTTGAACAGTTATGCACATCATAAAGAAAGCTGACAAACGGCACGAAGTTATACTGGTATTTTGGTCTCAGATGCTCGCTCATTTGAGCCTCAGTATCCTAACTAAAGCAATAAAGAAGACATGACTGTTGAAGGCATCATAAGCTCCTGTAAAGCTCATCAGCAGTGAGAAAAACAAATTCTAACCTTCATAATAATATAAAAGCCAACCAATGAGGCCACTGTGTCAGTCACCAACTAAGAGACAATGTACAAGCCATACACTGTAAATGCACAAACTCTACATGAGAGCAAAGCATGCCCTGCACTTGTGAAACAAATTTGTGTCAATGTAAGATTCTTGGCAACAGTAGGCATCACCATTAATGGCATGTGCTAAAAAGGAAGAGGGCACCTTAATGATGTTGTACAATTTAGAATTCAGCCTTTCAGTAAACTATATTTTGTCTAGTACCATGAGCACCGTCAGAGGAGAAGGCAAAAATGAAAGGAAAGCTGCCAGCTGTCATGAGGCCTGCCACAAAAAAAAACTGAACAGAAGTGGTGCACAAACAAAAAAGAAGGGATAAACTATGCGATTACACAACACAGAATAACACAAGAAAACAGGGCCCTACAAATGAATGAAAAGAGAACAACAAAAAGAAGGTAAGCAGTACTGAACACTGCTAACTCTGCAAATTGAGAACAGTGAAATAGAAAACACCTAAAAAATAAGTTTCAAGGACTATAAAAATGCAACTTTGGTCACATATTTTTTTAAACGCTGCATTAGACATTAGAATACACGAATCCCCAAATGGTATTTGCCTATCATTAAATAATTTATAATTCCATTTCCTTCTCTGATGTTGTTTAGGCTTGATCAGCCAAATGATGGCTGTGATGCCTAGTTGGCCTTTAGGTCTGCTGAGGCATAGAAAAGGCTACAATATAAATGTTGATATGCAGTTTTAATTCACTACAACACCTAAAACAGCCTGTTTCAAAAGCTGGAATGACAACAAATGCCATAGCAGCAGTTATATTACCAGTTTTCTTGCTTTTGCCATGACCTGAAAACCAACTACACGTCGCAGCCATCGTTCGGTTGATAATACTGAAACAACAAAGAGAAAGATAATTATAAATTATTTACCAGTCATAGAGCAAATATCACGGGGTGGTCCATGTACAGGTGCGGACAGAAGTAAACAGAGCGTGCCACACAAGAACTGCGTGTCAGCGCCGCCTAGCCAAACCAGACGAGAGCTGGAAATCGCCACGCGCATGTGCAGGCCCGCTTCCGGCGCGACCCTCTCAATGCTCCGCTTGCCTCGCATTCGTCCGGCGTCTGTGTCGTGCTGATGATGATCATGATTGGATGGTCGTGCTCTGTGTAGCTAGCGAACATTTCGGAAAACAAAGACCGCTGTCTTGATAAGGCAAATTGCGAGGGGACAGCTCTACCATTAAGCCGCTTCGTTTGAGACAGCTGGAGGCATGTTTGCGCCGCAAACAACCCGCATGTTTCGAACTTTTGCTGCCGCTGTGACTCTGCTGCGTCTCACTCGCAAGCAAACGCGCTCGAAACACTCGGCATGCTGCCGCAGTTTTGTGTTAATTTTCTACAGTTATCACTGATGATTCGCTTGTTCCTACCAGGCGCTGACGCAGCGCTAGTCTATGCACCCTGCCTGTCTCCCCCGAAACAAACTGCCCCTATAATGGATCCTGCTCTCATCACCACTGAGACAGTGCGCTGCGTATCGCGCTGTGATGTGCGGAGCAGAGCTCATGGTAATCACTTTGCATGCACCTTTGGATCTTAGGATGACTACAAGCACCCGCTGTCTCACCCACATGAATGCCGCGGCAGCTGTGCGTCACTGTTTCGCGCCCCGCGTGCGAAATTTGGCATGTAAGTATCCGTGATCGCCCACTAATCAGAGTATGAGCCACGACAGAACCCAGCAAGTGATCCAAACTCTTCTGTACGAGCTGTATTACTTCACAGCTACCGGTTACATATAGACATTGGTCTGTTTGAGAATATAGGTGTGAAAACCCAACAGCTGCATCCAGCACATTTGGAAGCAGTCACTATCCTTGAGACGCTGGATCGCGCTGCAAAAAGCGCCAAGAGCGGCGGTTTCATCTTCTTTTAAGCTTACCTCCTGGCGAGGTTCCAATGCAGGAGCACTGTGGTGCAGTACAGACACACAGGGCGCATGCTTTGCCACTCCGTCGGTTCCTCGTAGCAGCAAGCCGAAAATGAACAATAACTGTATAAAAGATCCCGAAACTGCAGTGGTGGATCGAGTGCTTTTGAGTTTATTTGGTCTATAGCGAGATGGAAATGAATCCCAGAAGCAACTAAAGTTCGAAGAACGCGCTCTATTTGCAATGGAAACGCGCCACAGCTGTCACAGATGCAACGACATAATGATAGCGTCGCCCCCGCGGGATTTTTGGCTTCAAGGCAGCGGTGTGTGCGCTCCGAAATGCCCGCTCGCTACTAAGGGCGCAACCATCTGATCATAACCATCATCAGCGTGACCCTGACTACGGCCGAATGAGAGGCGAGCGGAGCAATGAGAGTTGCGCTGGTAGGGGGCCTGCATATGCGTGTCGCGATTTTGAGCTTACGTGTGGTTTTGCTAGGCGGCGCTGAAAAGCAGTTCTTTCTTGTGCGGCGCGCTTCTTTTACTTCTGTCCGCGCCTGCACATTAATGTCTAAGGCATTTGAAAAAAGACGCAAGCAAACATCTGGTGTCCATAGTATATGCAGTTTCTTTAGAGCTTTGTTGAACTATGATATCAGGTAGCATGCCGAAAGGCTGAGTCAAACAGGTCACTACAAGCTCCTAATTTCCTGTAAGTGTAACAGAGCAAGTACATTCACTGAAATTGCACAGTGTCATCACCAAGCAAGTGAAATGGCAAAAAAAAAATCAGAACTGACCAAGATAATCACAGAGGTAACAAT
The DNA here is from genome assembly GCF_052857255.1 of Amblyomma americanum. Classification (NCBI taxonomy): domain Eukaryota; kingdom Metazoa; phylum Arthropoda; class Arachnida; order Ixodida; family Ixodidae; genus Amblyomma; species Amblyomma americanum. The sequence continues at coordinate 31,338,465 of NC_135501.1, read as the reverse complement.
TTATGGTGAACATTCACCTTTTTTCACTTAGCACTTTTAGCTTTTTTGTGCAAAGGCTATAATTCAACAGACCTTGAAGTAGTTTGCAGTAGACGGTGCTTATTTTCCACTCAGATCTAGAGGCAGTAAAAATATTGCAACTACAGTGAAAAGTTCATTTAACAGTACCTCTTGCTGGACTAGTTGGTGTAACATTGTGTAACAAAAGTAAAAACAGCGCGAATGTTTACATAAACAACACAGAAAGAACAGACAGGACGGGCGCTGTCCTGTCTGTTCTTTCTGTGTGGTTTGTGTAAAAATTAGCGCTGTTTTTACTTTCGTTATACAGTGAGAGGCCACAGAAGAGAAGCTGCCAAGCTTTAAGTCCAATTAATGTTTCTCATCTTTGAGGTGCATTCATAGCTGCACTATATAACACCATTCATATTCTTTTCATCAAGTGAAATAAAACGTATTTGCTGGGCCAGTCTCTGAGGAGTGCCATGTGACACCGGCATTACTGCAGAAGCTTGACATGGTTATCCTTCTACTATGAGTGTCTATGAGGAGTGCCATGGCAGATGGATACTAGAGGAAAAAAGAATAAAAGCATTGTTCTCATGCTGTAATATCACCTTAGAATGCTGCCCTGTAGCCCATTACTTCATATTGGCATTTCTTAAAGCCTGGCTGCATTGAAGGGGGTCTCCAGTGACTCGAGAACGGGTGGGGAGGGAACTAGAGAAAGCGGCTGAGCTGAGGCTATGCCATTGTGCTCGCTGTTGCTTTGTAGGCTTGGAGTTGAGCGGCCAGCTCTGGACTCAATCGTGGTATGAGGGTGCGGGTTTCCCTTTTTCTTCCACCCTGTGTGTTGTGCTGTCAACGTTGCATTTTTTGCGTTTTGGCTATAAGAATACGTGTTAATGATTCTTGCTAAAAATCACCACGAAATTTTAGAAACGACAGGAGAAATGTTCCAACCACCACTAACAAGAAAAAGAAAATTGGTTGATTGCTTCGGATTCATACGCTCCTTATAAGCATTCTAGTACAGGAAGTCTCAGATTCCTCGCTAGTTCTGTAAGGGTTCCGAGGCCAGCCGAGACACCCCTGTTTATAAGCACTGCTTCTTTCTGAGCATGAAACTGGCACTATCTGATGATGAGCTATTGAGAAGAGACACACACGTTATTTTGAATAGGGGAATGCCAATACAAGCCATCAACGTTCTGGTCCAAAGCAGACATTGCAACACACTGATCTCAATGCAGAGGTGAAAAAAAACAGATCTGAGAAAACTCGACGCATACTTGTGCTCTGCAATGTATGCTGAACAGGCACAGAAAAGAACAGCCCCAAATCTCGACAGTGGAGACATCTTCTCCGATGAAGCTCTTTTCAGACCTCTTCATTACTGAAGAGAAGGCACTTCACCTGCATAACATAACTTCCAGCTGTGTATTTTGCACCCACAATGCCTGGCACTTCCTGATAATTATTTGTATTGCTGGCATTTCACACAACCACAAGAAAATGTATAAACAGCCAAACTTCAAATACATAACGCCACTTGCCCACACTAGTTTTTATGATCAGCTCTGTACTACTTAGGTTATTCAAAACAACTTAATTTGAAAGGGTTACAAAGCGCTCTTTTTCTATGGCTACTTCTTCGTCATCATTTAGCAATGACTTTTATTCACGGCCGCCAGCAACTAAAAGAACTTTACAGCTGCAGGCAACGGTACCAATGTTAGAAAAGTGATCGAGCAGGCAGCTACCTGTTGTGGTATCGCAGTGACACGTCGCTTCAATTCACTCAGTCGCTTGCATGCCTTGACGCGTCACACCCCTCCCACTCTGAGCTTGACAGCTGGTGTAATCGGCTCGTAGAGGTGTGTTCTAACCTTAAGACGCCACATCAGATTACTATAAAGACGCACATACGCGTAGCGAATAACAGAACGCTAAACAGACCGAGCGGCGCACGCTATCGGCAATTCGCAACGGGCCGATACTGGCGTCAAAAACACGCTTGCAGGCAGTGCACCATCACGCCCCACGTCGAATAATGAACAGGAAGTCGGGCAACCACCTTAACAAAAGCCCAAAACATAGTCACGCGCCTTGCTGGGCGGTATACAATTGCCACATTTACATTTAGGACTCCTACGCGAGCCTGCCATTCAGCAAACGCATCTATGCATACACCGGCGCTCGCGTCGCAACGCATACACTGTGAACACTGACGGACCAGCAGTTTGATGATTCGATGTGGAATGCACTTTGCTGCCGCGGAAACAACCAGTGACTCACACGCAATGCCGAAGGGAAACGAACAGGACAGAGCTGACAGAGCCTCGTCCCTTCCGCTCCTTCTCGCCTTTGCGCTCGCTCGTTTATTTTCGCGGTCACAAATTGCACGCACTCTTGCGCTACAATATGGGTCTCACCTGGAAACGAAGACTCTACGAATTCCAGTAACAGCTTTCTTCTCTTCCTTTGCGGCTGCTATGGTTGAAGTCGAACGTGTTGTGGAAACGAGGACTCGACGCATTCCAGTAACCGCTTTCTTCTCTTGCTTCGCGGTTGCTACGGTTGAAGCCGAACGTGTTGTCAATATGAAACGGCTCCATGCTTCTCGGCGTGGTCACTTTTCACAACGTACGCGAACGGCTGCATTGCTGACACGCGGCGCAAGCTACTATAAACAAAAAATCCAAACGGAAGTTTGAAGGAACGATTTTGAAATCAGACACAAACAGCACACGAACAGCAGCAGCACGGAGCACGGCACGGCGCGGCGTAAGGCCTAGCCGGATATCACTCCGGAAATGCACCGAGGGAGAGGAGGGGAGGAGGGTGTGCTGCGTCCTGCCACGTGACCTGGCAGCAGCGCGCTGGATTTGAACGGCGTTGGGAAGCACGCTAGGCGCTGGCGCGTGGCTATTAGCGTGGCGTCATGGTAAATATATACTGCAAACTGTTACAAAATTGCAGCTAGACTAAGGCGCTCCGCGCCTCCGTGCATCATTGCCGTGCAGTTTTCATGTCAAAAGCAGGCGACAATGTTTCAGCTCCTTGCAGAACAACTTTACATACTGTTTTCTTAGCTTTTCTCTTTTCTTTCTGGTCTTTTGCCGACCGGATTAAAGAGCTTTCACTGCATATTTTTTAGCACAGCACTAAGTTTCTCGTAAACCACATTTCGCCTTATGCTACAAAGATATGATCTGCAGAACAAGTCTGCTTTACTCAACTTCAAAAAAAAAAAGGTTAATCTCAAAGGTGCTATTGTAGATTTCAACGAAATGTGTATTACTGCAAAATCTCATTAAATCGAACACCAAGGGACCATAAAAAGTTCAAATTATCAAATGACCTCCAACAAAACTGACAAGAACCATTTGTACCAGGGTATAGGTCGGAAGAGGGCACCGCCTCAGTTATTGCTGGCAGCCGGAATTCGTCTACCTATATGCTTTGCCATTTTGAAGCGCATATAACTTAAACTACATGCTTAATTGCATATTCTATGCAGAATATATTTAGCTTGAAGGCGGGAATGCAAGCTATTTGCCCACATTCGTCTGGCTTCATCAACGTGCTGAGTGGCAGCCCATATACTGAGCATATATATATAAATATATATATATATATATATATATATATATATATATATATATATATATATATATATATATATATATATATATATATATATATATATATATATATATATATGCCTGCACTTCACCCATGCGCCCATGCTCCAACGCTGTGGTACCCAAGCAGCCCTTTTACATGTAATGTAGGATATGCAGCAAGGCTAATGTAAGTGGAACTACATGTCCATAGGTGTCGCCGGGCAACGATCGGTAACATTACACGTTATGTTTCTGCACCGCAAACATCAGAATAATCGACGCAGGACTTACGAAGGCTACAGGCTGAAATATACTCCTGCTTCCACACACAGTGTCGTCAGAGTGATGCACGGCAAGCCCCCATCGCGGTTGCCCGCAATTCACCGTCGTATAGCCCAGGTTCACGCACACACATTTTGCCACTGCCTAGTACACACATAGCCCTTTTCTACCAGATATGCAGGGAATGTGTGGGAATGGCTGATATAGGCCCATGCGCCGTCCACGTATTTTCTACGCAGTGCCTTTGTAGGCTGTAGGCGGGAATATTGTATGTTTGCCCACACGCAGCTAGCCTCCTTGGATCCTTGAGGGTGCTGCAGGGGCCGCCTCTATTGGGTTTGCCCGCACTTCACCATTATGTAACCCTATATTTTATGCACACGAACTGCATGCAGCCCATGCTTAGCCCTTCCATACCCTGGTTAGTATAAAGGCGGGGAATAAGCGGAAATGACAAATGTGCCCACGCCTAGCCCATGCGGGACCACTGTAGGCGTTGCTCAGACAGCCCAAACTGCATGCCTACAACGCTTCGCCGCTGTGCAGCCCAAAGTTTAGCCCCTGTATTTTCCACACAGGACCCATGTAGGGCGAAGGCGGGAATACTATCTCTATGCCCACACAAAACCACCGTGGCTCCCTCAAGGCGCTGCACGGGCAGCCCCAAGAGGGGCTGCCCACACTGAACCATTATAGAGACCGCACTGTTGCCCGCATGTATCTGTGGTGACATGCATACAGCCCATACTTAGCCCTTTCATACCCTGTTTAGGATAGAGGCGCGGAGAATATGCGGAAATGACAAATGTGCCCACGCCTAGCCCATGCGGGACCAATGTAGGCATTGCTCAGACAGCCCAAAGTGCATGCCTACAACGCTTCGCCGCTGTGCAGCCCAAAGTTTAGCCCCTGTATTTTCCACACAGGACCCATGTAGGGCGAAGGCGGGAATACTATCTCTCTGCCCACACAAAACCACCGTGGTTCCCTCAAGGCGCTGCAGGGGCAGCACCAAGAGGGGCTGCCCACACTTCGCCATGATAGAGCCCGCACTGTTGCCCGCATGTTTCTGTGGTAGGACCCAGGTGGGCTGGCCGCTCTTTTTAAGCCCATGCGTAGCTGACGAGGGGCCCACTCAGGCATAAAATGGGCAACCCAAAACTTTTTTGCCAGCATTGAGCCCACGAGGGACCCATGTAGGTTTATTGCGGGCAGCCTCCAGCCCTCATTGCCCATGTCGGGCCCGCATGGGCCCGCCACCTTGTGCTACTGGGGTAGTCATGAATTGCCAGGAGACACTGCTGCAAGTGCAGAGTGAACACGGAGCTGGTCACCATTTTTCAAGAACAAATCAAGAAATAGTGCATCAGCAACCTATTCTCAACCTACAGCTCTGTGCAGCCATTCTTTTTTAAGGAACCTCGCAGCTACCACTTTTAAGATGTTGGCTTCATTTGATGTGTATGTCATCACCAACAGGACGTTTTTAATATTCAGAATTCTTATTTGTGGCCAGCAATCAAGACAGCAAGTGAGCATTCCAAAAAGATTTTGAGGTTGTTCATCTATGCAGAAATCCATGACCAAGCCACCTTCTGTAAGTGCTCATTGCAAGTGAAGGTTAAAAATTTGATTTCATGTTGCATGGACGTTTGCTATTACGTCTCAATTTTATATTGCGCTTTTACACAGGCTCGCAACTGGCCGTATGTCACAGGAGGCAAGCTCCGAACGACAGGTGAAAGCTGCATTTTTTAGTGAAAAAGAAATTCTGAAGCAGCTTGCACAATCTGCAATCTCTGCCTTGCAGCTTGTGAAGTAGTCATGAATTGCCAGGAGACTGCTGCAAATCCAGAGTAAACTCGGAGTTTGTCACCATTTTTCAAGATCAAATCAAGAAGTAGTGCATCAGCAACCTATTCTCAACGTCCAGCTCTGCGCAGCTATCCTTCTTTAGGGAACACTGCAGCTGCCACTTTTAGGATGTTGGCTCATTTTATGTGCAAGTGATCCCCAACAGGACGTTTTTTAATATTCACCACTCTTATTTCTGGCCAGCAATCAAGACAGCAAGTGTGCGTTCCAAAAATATTAAGAGGTTGTTCATCTATACAGAAATTCATGAACTAGCCAGCTTCTGTAAGTGCTGACTGCAAGTCAAGATTAAAAATTTGCATTCATGTTGCATGGACGTTTGCTGTTACCTCTCAATATTGTTTTGCGTTTATACAGGCTCAAAGCTCGCCATATGTCACAGAAGCCAAGCTCCGAACGAGAGATGAAAGCTGCATTTTTTAGTGGAAAAGAAATTCTGAAGCAGCTTTGCACAACCGCTATCTCTGCCTTGGACCTTTTGAAGTAACCATGAATTGCCAGGCGACTGCTGCAAGTCCAGAATGAACATGGAGCTGGGCAACATTTTTCATGATCAAATCAAGAAATAGTGCATCAGAACCTATAAAACCTCCAGCTCTGTGCTGCCATCCTTTTTTAAGGAACAATGCAGCTACCACATTTAGAATGTTGGCTTCATTTGATGTGCAAGTGATCACAACAGGACGTTTTTTTTATATTAAGCGTTGTTATTTGTCGCCAGCAACAGCAGGCTTCTGTAAGTGCTGACTGCAAGTCAAGAATAAATATTTGCATTCATGTTACATGGACGTTTACTGTTACTTCTCAATTTTATATTGCGCTTTTATACAGGCTCAGAGCAGGCCGTATGTCACAGGAGTCAAGCTCTGAACGACAGAGGAAAGCTGCAATTTTTAGTGAAAAAGAAATTTTGAAGCAGCTTTGCACAACTCCCATCTCTGCCTAGGACCTTGTGAAGTAGTCTTGAAGTGCCAGGAGACTGCTGCAAGTGCAGAGTGAACATGGAGCTGGTCAACATTTTTCAAGATCAAATCAAGAAATAGTGCATCAGCAACCTATTCTCAACCTCCCGCTCTGTGCAGCCATCCTTTTTTTTGGGAACAATGCACCTACCACATTTAGGATGTGGGCTTCATTTGATGTGCATGTGATCACCATAGGACGTTTTTTTAATATTCAGCGTTATTACTTGTGGAAAGCAATCAAGACAGCAAGTGAGCGCTCCAAAAAAATTTTGAGGTTGTTCAACTGTGCAGAAATCCATGATTAAGCCAGCTTCTGTAAATGGTGACTGCAAGTCAAGATTAAATATTTGCATTCATGTTGCATGGACGTTTGCTGTTACCTCTCCATTTTATATTGCGCTTTTATACAGGCTCAAAGCTGGCCGTATGTCACATAAGCCAAGCTCCGAACGACAGATGAAAGTTGCATTTTTTTAGTGAAAAAAAATTATGAAGCAGCTTTGCACAACCTGCCATCTCAGCTTTGCACCTTGTGAAGTAGTCATGAATTGCCAGGAGACACTGCTGCAAGTGCAGAGTGAACACGGAGCTGGTCACCATTTTTCAAGAACAGATCAAGAAATAGTGCACCAGCAACCTATTCTCAACCTACAGCTCTGTGCAGCCATTCTTTTTTAAGGAACAATGCAGCTACCCCTTTTAGGATGTTGGCTTCATTTCATGTGCAAGTCATCACCAACAGGACGCTTTTTTAATATTCAGAATTCTTATTTGTGGCCAGCAATCAAGACAGCAAGTGAGAATTCCAAAAGGATATTGAGGTTGTTCATCTATGCAGAAATCCATGAACTAGCCAGCTTCTGTATGTGCTGACTGCAAGTGAAGGTTAAAAATTTGCATTCTTGTTGCATGGACGTTTGCTATTACCTCTCAATTTTATATTGCGCTTTTATACAGGCTCACAACTGGCCGTATGTCACAGGAGCCAAGCTCCGAAAGACAGGTGAAAGCTGCATTTTTCAGTGAAAGAAATTCTGGAGCAGCTTGCACAATCTGCAATTTCTGCCTTGCAGCTTGTGAAGTAGTTATGAATTACCAGTAGACTGCTGCAAGTGCAGAGTGAACATTGAGCTTGTCACCATTCTTAAAGATCAAATCAAGAAATAGTGCATCAGCAACCTATTCTCATCCTCCAGCTCTGTGCAGCCATAATACTTTAGGGAACACTGCAGCTACCACATTTAGGATGTTGGGTCTTTTTATGTGCAAGTGCTCATCAACAGGACGTTTTTATATTATTCAGCTTTCTTATTTGTGGCCAGCAATCAAGACAGCAAGTGAGCATTCCAAAAAGATTTTGAGGTTGTTCATCTATGCAGAAATCCATGAACTGGCCAGCTTCTGTAAGTGCTGACTGCAAGTGAAGGTTAAAAATTTGCATTCATGTTGCATGGACGTTTGCTATTACCTCTCATTTTTATATCGCGCTTTTATACAGGCTCACAACTAGTGTATATCACAGGAGCCATGCTCCAAACGACAGGTGAAAGCTGCATTTTTTAGTGAAAAAGAAATTCTGAAGCAGCTTGCACAATCTGCAATCTCTGCCTCGCAGCTTGTGAAGTAGACGTGAATTGCCAGGAGACTGCAGCAAGTGCAGAGTGAACATGGAGCTTGTCACCATTTTTCAAGATCAAATCAAGAAATAGTGCATCAGCTACCTATTATCAACCTCCAGCTCTGTGCAGCCATCATTCTTTAGGGAACACTGCAGGTACCACTTTTAGGTTGTTGGCTCATTTTATGTGCAAGTGATCACCAACAGGACGTTTTTAATATTCAGCACTCTTATTTGTAGCCAGCAATCAAGACATCGAGTGTGCGTTTCAAAAATATTATGAGGTTGTTCATCTATACAGAAATCCATGAACTAGCCAGCATCTGTAAGTGCTGACTGCAAGTCGAAATTAAAAATTTGCATTCATGTTGCATGGACGTTGGCTGTACCTCTCAATATTATATTGCGTTTACACAGCCTCAAAGCTCGCCGTATGTCAAAGGAGCCAAGCTCCGAACGACAGATGAAAGCTGCATTTTTCAGTGAAAAAGAAATTCTGAAGCAGCTTGCACAATCTACAATTTCTGCCTTGCAGCTTGTGAAGTAGTCATGAATTGCCAGGAGACTGCTGCAAGTCCAGAGTAAACTCGGAGTTTGTCACCATTTTTCAAGATCAAATCAAGAAATAGTGCATCAGCTACCTATTCTCAACGTCCAGCTCTGTGCAGCTATCCTTCTTTAGGGAACACTGCAGCTGCCATTTTTAGGATGTCGGCTCATTTTATGTGCAAGTGATCACCAACAGGACGTTTTTTAATATTCACCACTCTTATTTCTGGCCAGCAATCAAGACAGCAAGTGTGCGTTCCAAACATTTTATGAGGTTGTTCATCTATACAGAAATCCATGAACTAGCTAGGTTCTGTAAGTGCTGACTGCAAATCAAGATTAAAAATTTGCATTCATGTTGCATGGACGTTTGGTGTTACCTCTCAATTTTATATTGCGTTTATAGACGCTTAAAGCTCGCCGTATGTCACACGAGCCAAGCTCCGAACGACAGATGAAAGCTGCATTTTTCAGTGAAAAAGAAATTCTGAAGCAGCTTGCACAATCTGCAATTTCTGCCTTGCAGCTTGTGAAATAGTCATGAATTGCCAGGAGACTGCCGCAAGTGCACATTGAACATGGAGCTTGTCACCATTTTTCAAGATCAAATCAAAAAATAGTGCATCAGCAACCTATTCTCATCCTCCAGCTCTGTGCAGCCATCCTTCTTTAGGGAACACTGCAGCTACCACTTTTAGGATGTTGGCTCATTTTATGTGCAAGTGATCACCAACAGGATGTTTTTTATTATTCAGCATTCTTGTTTGTGGCCAGCAATCAAGACAGCAAGTGTGCGTTCCAAAAATATTTTGAGGTTGTTCTTCTATACAGAAATCCATGAACTAGCCAGCTTCTGTAAGTTCTGACTGCAAGTCAAGATTAAAAATTTGCATTCATGTTGCATGGACGTTTGCTGTTACCTCTCAATTTTGTATTGCGTTTATACAGGCTCAAAGCTCGCCGTATGTCAAAGAAGCCAAGCTCCGAACAACAGATGAAAGCTGCATTTTTTAGTGGAAAAGAAATTCTGAAGCAGCTTTGCACAACCTGCCATCTCTGCTTTGCACCTTGTGAAGTAGTCATGAATTGCCAGGAGACTTCTGCAAGTGCAGAGTGAACATGGAGCTGGTCAACATTTTTCAAGATCAAATCAAGAAATTGTGCATCTGCAACCTTTTCTCAACCTCCCGCTCTGTGCAGCCATCCTTTTTTTAGGGAACAAAGCACCTACCACATTTAGGATGTGGGCTTCATTTGATGTGCAAGTGATCACCATAGGACGTTTTATTATTTTCAGCGTTAATATTTGTGGAAAGCAATCAAGACTGCAAGTGAGCATTCCAAAAAAAGTTTGAGGTTGTTCAACTGTGCAGAAATCCATGATTAAGCCAGCTTCTGTCTGGCTGCAAGTCAAGATTAAATATTTGCATTCATGTTGCATGGACGTTTGCTGTTACCTCTCAATTTTATATTGCGCTTTTATAGAGGCTCAGAGCTAGCCGTATTTCAAAGGAGCCAAGCTCCGAACGACAGATGAAAGATGCATTTTTTAGTGAAAATGAAATTCTGAAGCAGCATTGCGCAACTGCCATCTCTGCCTTGGACCTTGTGAAGTAGTCTTGATGTGCCAGGAGACTGCTGCAAGTGCAGAGTGAACATGGAGCTGGTCAACATTTTTCAAGATCAAATCAAGAAATAGTGCATCAGCAACCTATTCTCAACCTCCCGCTCTGTGCAGCCATCCTTTTTTTAGGGAACAATGCACCTACCACATTTAGGATGTGGGCTTCATTTGATGTGCAAGTGATCACCATAGGACGTTTTTTTAATATTCCGTGTTATTACTTGTGGAAAGCAATCATGACAGCAAGTGAGTGCTCCAAAAAACTTTTGAGGTTGTTCAACTGTGCAGAAATATATAATTAAGCCAGCTTCTGTAAATGCTGACTGCAAGTCAAGATTAAATATTTGCATTCATGTTGCATGGACGTTTGCTGTTACCTCTCAATTTTATATTGCGCTTTTATACAGCTCAAAGCTGGCCGTATCTAAAAGGAGCCAAGCTCTAAAGGACAGATGAAAGCTGCATTTTTTAGTGAAAAAGAAATTTTGAAGCAGCTTTACACAACTGCCATCTCTGCCTCGGACCTCGTGAAGTAGTCATAAATTGCCAGGAGACTATGCTGCAAGTCCAGAGTGAACATAGAGCTGGCCAACATTTTTCAAGATGAAATCAGAAATAGTGCATCAGCAACCTTTTCTAAACCTCCAGCTCTGTCCAGCCATCGTTTTTTAGGGAACAATGCAGCTACCCTTTTAGGATGTTGGCTTGATTTGATGTGCAAGTGATCACCAACAGGACGTTTTTTAATATTCAGCATTCTTATTTGTGGCCAGCAATCAAGCCAGCAAGTGAGCATTCCAAAAAGATTTTGAGGTTGTTCATCTATGCAGAAATCCATGAACTAGCCAGTTTCTGTAAGTGCTGACTGCAAGTCAAGATTAAAAATTTGTATTCATGTTGCATGGACGTTTGCTGTTACCTCTCAATATTGTTTTGCGCTTTTATACAGGCTCACAACTGGCCGTATGTCACAGGAGCCAAGCTCCGAACGACAGGTGAAAGCTGCATTTTTAGTGAAAAAGAAATTTTGAAGCAGCTTTGCACAACTGCCATCTCTGCCTCGGGTCTCGTGAAATAGTCATGAATTGCCAGAAGACTCTGCAGGAAGTGGAGAGTGAACATGGAGCTGGTCAACATTTTTCAAGATCAAATCAAGAAATAGTGCATCAGCAACCTATTGTCAACCTCCAGCTCTGTGCAGCCGTCCTTTTTTTAGGGAACAATGCAGCTACCACATTTAGGATGTCGGCTTCAATTGATTTGCAAGTGCTCACCAACAGGACGTTTTTTTTAATATTCAGCGTTCTCATTTGTGGAAACGAATCAAGAAAGCAAGTGAGCGTTCCAAAATCATTTTGAAGTTTTTCATCTATGCAGAAATCCATGAACTAGCCAGCTTCTGTAAGTGCTGACTGCAAATTAAGATTAAATATATGCATTCATGTTGCATGGACGTTTCCTTTAACCTCTCAATTTTATATTGCGCTTTTATAAAGGCTCAAAGCTGGCCATATGTCACAGGAGCCAAGCTCCGAACGACAGATGAAAGCTGAATTTTTTAGTGAAAAATCTGAAGCAGCTTTGCACAACTGCAATTTCTGCCTTGGACCTTGTGAAGTAGTGATGAATTGTCAGGAGACTGCTGCAAGTCCCGAGTGAACATGGAGCTGGTCAACATTTTTCAAGATTAAATCAAGAAATAGTGCATTAGCAACCTATTCTAAACCTCCAGCTCTGTGCAGCCATCCTTTTTAAGGGAACAATGCAGCTACCACATTTAGGATGTTGGCTTCATTTGATGTGAAGTGCTCACCAAAAGGACTATTTTTTAATATTCAGCGTTGTTATTTGTGGAAAACAATCAAGAAAACAAGGGAGCATTCCAAAAAGATGTTGAGGTTGTTCATCTATGCAGAAATCCATGAACTAGCCAGTTTCTGTAAGTGCTGACTGCAGGTCAAGATTAAATATTTGCATTCATGTTGCATAGATGCCTGCTGTTACCTCTCAATTTTGTACTGCGCTTTTATACAGGCTCAAAGCTGGATGTATGTCACAGCAGCCAAGCTCCGAACGACAGATGAAAGCTTTATTTTTTTAGTGAAAAAAATTCTGAAGCATCTTTGCACAACTGCGATCTCTGCCTTGGACCTTGTGAAGTAGTAATGAATTGCCAGCAGACTGCTGCAAATCCAGAGTGAACATGGAGCTGGTCAACATTTTTCACGATCAAATCAAGAAATAGTGCATGAGCAATCTATTCTAAACCTCCAGCTCTGTGCAGCCATCCTTGTTTTAGCGAACAATGCAGCTACCACATTTAGAATGTTGGCTTCATTTGATATGCAAGTGATCAACAAGAGGACGTTTTTTTTTTAATATTAAGCATTCTTATTTGTGGCCAGCAACAGCAAGCTTCTGTAAGTGCAGAGTGCAAGTCAAGATTAAATATTTGCATTCATGCTGCATGGACGTTTACTGTTACCTTTCAATTTTATATTGCGCTTTTATATAGGCTCAAAGCTGGCCGTATGTCACAGGAGCCAAGCTCCGGACGACAGATGAAAGCTGCATTTTTTAGTGAAAAATCTGAAGCAGCTTTGCACAACTGCCATCTCTGCCTTGCAACTTGTGAAGTAGTCATGAATTGCCAAGAGTCTCTGCTGTAAGTGCCGAGTGAACATGGAGCTGGTCACTATTTTTCAAGATCAAATCAGTAAGGCGCTTGATATTGAAAACATTCAAATCATGCCGATAAAGTATGTATTGACCTTACTTACATCCGTACTTGCTTACATATTTAATTTAATACTGGATTCGGGCGTCTTTCCTGAAAGAATGAACTGTGCCAGGGTTTCTGTAATCTTCAAGGGCAGCGACCCAAACTTGGCAACAAACTATCGCCCAATTTCAGTCCTCCCTGTATTTTCTAAGGCACTAGAAAAAATCATTTTTGCTCGTATAACTAACTTCTTTAACAAAGAAAACATAATAACAAATGCACAGTTCGGTTTTAGGAAGGACAGATCGACGGAAACTGCTTTACTAACATTAAAAGAAAATATTTTACGAAACATTCAAATCAATCCATCAATCAACTTTATTCAGCATTTTTGTCCTGAAGAGCAGAAAAAAATGCTAGGGTAGGAGCAAAAAGCCACAAACTCAGTAGCTTGACGAGGCTCCCACCCCTAATTGACAAGGCCAACAGACTGTCACGTTATTACATATATATATACACACACACATACACACACACACACACACACACACATATATATATATATATATATATATATATATATATATATATATATATATATATATATATATATGCAGGACTTAGAACCTGCTAAGAAAAAAAAGTATGCAATGGAATGTGCAGTAAGACAGGTGCTATATCTGAAATAGTTTTGATGTGAGAAATGAACATGTATCTGTGTTAACTCGTCGCAGACTATTTATACATATGAAGATTACAATTCAACGCACAGGAAATGAAAGAAACATATCTAGCAGGAAAACAAAAAAAATCGCGTCAACAGCTCCAAAGGGTCAAATATAATCGGGTGTACACAAGTTCACATAATAGAAGCAGGAAAATAGACGATGATAAAAAGATACAATACATCCGCAATACAAAAGCAGTTTGTGTCGGAGAAACATAATTAAACTCATATGTCTTCAAGAATAAGGTATTTCTGCCACTTGTATTTGCTAAGGTTATGTATATCTATATTTTTATTTTGTAGGAAATTCAAATATGTAGGCATGTGGTACTGCAGCATGTGCCGACCCTGATTAGTGCGGGAAGAAGGTATAGACCAGTGTTCTCTGTTTCTGAATATGTAGGGCACTTCTAAAGGTCGATGTAAATTACATAAGTTGAGGAAAGTTTCGTTGTTAGTTTGAACACTGTGTTTGTACTTCATAATGAGGTTAAGTTTATGTATGTGGTGTATGGGGAGTACATTAAACGAAGCAAAAAGTTCTCTTGTATGGGCGTCATATGAGGCATTTGCTACATGACGAATTGCTTTCTTTTGTAATAGTATCAATTTGGTAAGGTTGGATTGAGTTGTGTCCGTCCATACAAGACTGCAGTAGTTAATATGGGGAGCGAAAATTGAATTATAAAGGATTAACTTAATTTTAGTCGGAAGCATCGTTCTAAGCTTACACAGTACGCCACAAGCTCTTGCCAGGTTTCCCGCCACGCGTTCCACGTGGGCATTCCAGTTTAGATGTTGATTGAACGTCACACCCAATGTTTTTATTTCTTTAACGACTTTTATTTGTTCGGAACCGAGTTTTATGTCGATATCCCGACTGATAACCTTTTGTACAGGAGTAAATAATATGGCTCTTGTTTTAGCAACGTTAATTTGTAAACTATTTATTTGAGTCCATTGAGAGAATTTTTCAAGTGTAACATTTGCGAAATCAGTGAGTTCTTCAATACTGGCTGACTGGAAAAAAATGCTTGTGTCGTCTGCATAAATGATGTAAGATGCAAGTGTGCTGGTGTTTACTATATCATTTATGTAAATATTAAATAAAACCGGTCCGAGTATACTGCCTTGCGGCACACCTGAAGTGACATTTAATAGGGAAGAGTGAGCTTTGTTAATCACGACGCATTGTTTACGGTGGTTTAAATATGACTTGAAAAGGTTACCAGAAACTCCTCGAAATCCATAATGCTCTAACTTTGTTCTCGTTGTTCTCGTTGGCTATTTTTATAGATTTCAGCAAGGCTTTTGATTGTCTGGACCATAACATTCTTCTATCCAAAATACAAGCTTACGGGATCCGCGGCACGTGTCTAGCTTTGCTCAAATGCTACCTCAGCAACAGGTTTCAGAGAGTGTTTGTCAAAAACTGCAGCTCATCCCTTTTTCCGATAAAGAGTGGCGTACCCCAGGGAAGTGTGTTAGGTCCGCTGTTGTTCAATACATACGTTAATGACGTGGTGAATATTGATAATACAGTAAAACTAGTGATATATGCTGAGGATAGCACTATTCTTATTTCTGGCCCAAATGCTGATGGTTTAATCATGCAATGTAATGAATTTTTAGCTAAGCTATCCACATGGTCCAAGTTAAACAGACTTCAAATCAATTGCACTAAAACTAAAGCTATTATATTCCGCGCTAAGAACAATCACACTTTAACCTATGAGCACCAAGAAATTGAAATCGTTGACAACCATAAAATATTAGGTGTACATTTTTCCTCACATCTAACCTGGGATGCTCACATTGATCACCTTCGTAAAAAACTTTCCTCGATTACAGGAGTTATATCGCGCTGTCGTACTGTACTCCCACCCAAGATAAAACTTCAAGTATATCATGCTTTGTTTAACTCTCATTTAAGATACTGCAGTCTAGTTTGGTGCACAACCAAAAAAAACAATTCAAATAAACTCCTGGTTTTACAGAAAAAAATCATCCGTTACATAGCAAATATTGAGCCCATGGAAACTACAAAGGGTGCATTTGAATCATTCAATATCATAAGTGTAGACAAGTTGTATAAATTTCGCCTATTACAGTCAATCTACTTTTCCTCCCCTGAAGTTAACCTTCTAAAGTCCTTGGCATCCTTAGAGCGACGAAATATTAGCGTGCAAACAAGAAATGTTGATGCGTGGGCAGTTCCTCATTTTCGTACATTTTATAAATATCAGTCACTTACTCATAACCTCCCTACAATACTAAACAAATATAGACACACAGTGGGCTTGAACAAAAAACAATTACATTCCTGTTTTGTGCAGTTGTGATCCATTAATTTTTGTTTGTTGTTTCCGCGTATGTGCTTTTCAGTTGTTTTATTTTGGTTTCAGTTCATTACTGGTATCTTTATGTGATTGACATCATTATTACCTGTCACAGTAACTGTTTTATTATTTTCCTATTACTGTCTACCTATGTACTATTCATCTATTATGTTTCTATTCTTTACGCTGCTGTCTTGTAATGGTCTCTTGGGCCTCGTCAAGTTTTTGTGTAGCTTTTAGCCCAAGAGACCATCCAGTTGTCTTCTGGAAATAAAGATGTACTGTAAATAGCGCATCAGAAACCTACTCTCAACCTCCAGCTCTGTGCACCCATCCTTTTTTTAGGGAACAATGCAGCTACCACATTTAGGATGATGGCTTCATTTGATGTGCAAGTGATCACCAACAAGATGTTTTTTAACATGCAGCGTTCTTGTTTGTGGCCAGCAATCCAGACAGTAAGTGAGCAATACAAAAAGATTTTGAGGTTGTTCATCTATGCTGAAATCCATGAACTAGCCAGCTTCGGTAAGCGTTGACTGCAAGTCCAGATTAAATATCTGCATTCATGTTGCATGGACGTTTCCTTTAACCTCTCAATTTTATATTGCGCTTTTATACAGGCTCAAAGCTGGCCATATGTCACAGGAGCCAAGCTCCGAATGACAGATGAAAGCTATATTTTTTAGTGAAAAATCTGAAGCAGCTTTGCACAACTGCCATTTCTGCCTTGGACCTTGTGAAGTAGTCATGAATTGCCAGGAGACTGCTGCAAGTCCAGAGTGAACAAGGAGCTGGTCAACATTTTTCAAGATCAAATCAAGAAATAGTGCATCAGCAACCTTTTCTAAACCTCCAGCTCTGTGCAGCTATCCTTTTTTTAGAGAACAATGCAGCAACCACATTAATTAGTTATATTGGTTTTAATGGCGCAAAAGCAACTATGGCTATGATGCGCCAAACACAAGGTTAGGTTTTTGTTAAATGTTGCACTTTTTTATAACTAGAGTTTGTTTAAAACATTGGCTTCATTAAGAAACTTAAAAATACTTGAAATTTCAACTAGTGCTTGATCACCTAAAAGCAGCTTGGGGTGCAATGGGATGTATTCATTGTAGAGTGATGTAAAATATTTTTTCCTCAGTTGTTCCAGTTTTGTACATGAAATAAAATGTGGTTTACAGTGAGTACATCGCCGCACATTTCGCAGAGAGGTTTGTCTTGTTTTGTCAGTAAGAAGTTGTGTGTAAGGTGTGTGTGCCCAGTGCGTAGCCGGCATAAAATAACTTCAGTGAAACGTTCTTGATGTCTACATGATTTCCATTCTCCTAAAACGGGTTTTATAGAATGCAGTTTGTTGCTTGCCTCTTCTTCCCATGCAGCCTGCCACTTAATTCTGAGTTTACTGTGCACTAATTTCAAAAACTCTCTGTGTGGTATGTTATCTTGTTTTATTTGATCAATTCGAGCTTGTGCTGCGCATGCATCTGCTCTCTCATTACCGACAATTCCAACATGGCTGGGTACACAGCAGATTATAATGTTATGTTTTTTTTTTATTTTAATTATGTTATGTATGATGTTTCCTATAATGGGTTCAGGAGCGTTTCTACAGTGCTTCGCTTTGAGCATACTCAGTGAATCGGTGTAAATGGCGCTATTTTTAATGTTTTCTTTTACTATTTGGTCTACGGCTACAAAGACTGCATAACTCTCGGCAGTAAAAACCGATGCATACTGTGGCAGTCGTATCATTTTTCATTTTTTCCTTGAATTACTGCACTTCCAACATGACTTTTTGTTTTGACCCATCAGTGTAAAATTCAGTGAAGGTGTCATATTTTTCTTGTAGTTCAAAGAATTCTTGTAGTATGAGCTGATGTGGCATTTCCTTTTTATGTAAGTGTGTCAGTGTGAAGTCGCACACTGAAGGCAGACTGTACCATGGTGGTAAATTTTCATATTTTTGTGCAATATTCGGCAGGGCATCCAGTACTGCTAACTCTTCACATTTATCTTCAAAGCGCATTATTAGTGGCCGGATGGATTGTGGTTTATTGTTGAATAATCTTTTGGATGGGCACTTGGTAACAATAAGATGGCAGAGATGTTTAGGAAGAGAACGGGTTTTTAGGACGTATGCGCATGTCAGTGTGACTCTTCTATCCTCTAGTGCAGGCTCATTAGCTTCAATGTAAAGACTGTTTACCGGGGATGTTCTATATGCTCCAGTTGATTGTCGCAGACCAAGAATATGAACAGGGTCCAGTCGTTTCAAGTAGGATGCTCTTGCTGAACCGTATACTATGCACCCATAGTCCAGCTTGGAGCGTACCAGAGAGCGATAGATGTGTAATAGGCATGTTCTATCGGACCCCCACCGTTTTCGCGAGAGCACCTTTAATACATTAAGGGCTTGGGATGCTTTCTTTTTAAGGTTGTTAATGTGTGGGAGAAATGTGAGTTTCTTGTCAAAAACGAGTCCTAAAATTTTAAATTCTGGTTTAATTGGTAGTGCGGCTTGATTCAAGTATAGGTTGTGAATGAATTGTAGGCCTCGTCGCAATGAGAACAGAACAGCTACTGTTTTTTGAGGAGAGAACTTGAACCCATTTATCTCTGCCCAAGCAGCCAGTTTATTTAGTGTGATTTGTATTTGCCTCTCGCAGGACGATATGCTGGAGGAAGTGCATGCTATCTGTAGGTCATCTACATAAACCGAATACATTATTGACTTGGGTATTACTTTGACTAACGAATTCATTTTTACTACGAAGAGTGTCGTGCATAGAATGCAACCTTGGGGTACGCCATTCTCTTGGGTGAAAGTCATGGAGAGAGTTGTTCCTAGGCGGACCCTAAATGTGCGGTTAGCCAGGAAGTCGTTCAAGCAGTTCAGCATCCTGCCTCGGATACCTAGCTCTGCTAGGTCGCGGAGGATGCCGAACTTCCACGTGGTATCGTATGCCTTCTCCATGTCGAAGAAGACCCCGATACACTGCTGCTTGTGGATGAACGCCTCCCGTATGGTGTTCTCTAGGCGGACAAGGTGATCGGTGGTTGAGCATGCTTTTCTGAATCCACATTGATGAAGATCTAAATGTAGCCGAGATTCGAGTACAAAGGTGAGTCTAATGTTTATTACACTTTCAAAAGATTTAGCAATGCAGCTGGTGAGGGCTATTGGTCTGTAATTGTCAGGACTGGTTGGTGGTTTTCCGGGTTTCAGAAACGGTACTATTACTGCTTTCTTCCACTCCTCAGGTATTCTGCCAGTCTTCCATATTTTATTGAAGAATTTTAACAGTGCCTGTACAGCAGTATCAGAGAGATGGGCAAACATATTGTAATGCACATTGTCTGGGCCTGGTGATGTCTTTTTACCGGAAGATAATACCCTATTTAATTCCTGGAGCGTTATGGGCTGGTTGTAGTCTTCCTGCATGCCTGTTCCGAATGGAAGTTTTTGTTTTTCAGCTATAGCTTTGTGTTTCTGGAATGTGTTTGTGTAGTGGGATGACCTTGAGACTTCAGCAAAGTGCTCGCCCAAATAATTGGCCTGTTCTTCCAACGATGTTTGTGTACCGGGTGTTGTCAAAAGTGGAATGGTGAAGGAAGTACGGTCACCAGTGAATTTACGAACTTTGTCACACATTTTCTTTGATGGTATTGAACTATTTATAGAGGACACATATTTCTGCCAGGAGGTTTTCTCAGCATTCCTGCGCACGTACCGCGCTCTCGCCTTGGCCCTCTTAAAAGTGAATAAGTTCTCTGCAGTGGGGTACCGACGCAGGGTGCCCCATGCTTTATTTTGCTGTTTTTTTGAAAATGTACATTCTTGTGTCCACCATACTTTGTGTTTCTTCTGTACGAGTCCTGTTGTTTGCGGTATATCGAGTGTTGCAGCAGATATTATGCATGTAGTAAACCTGTCATTAATTTCATCTATGCTGAGGTCTTCAGAAAATTCTTTATCTAGAGTGGCACTTTCTGTAAAAAGTGACCAGTCGGCGAGGTGAAATTTCCAGCGCCGTGGTCTCGTGGGGATGACTGGAGTGGAAGACGAGAGTCTGATGACAGTGGGTAGGTGATCACTTCCCAGAGGATCATTTAAAACATCCCATTTAAAATCGTTAAAAAGCGATGGTGATGCGAATGCTAAATTGAGAAAGCTCATTTTTGCCGAGCTTGAGCAAAAATAATATGCTTTTCCTGTATTTAAAAGACAGATGTTATTTGAGAGGATAAAATCTTCGATTGTTTGCCCCCTAGAGTCGCAGCGCTCGCTTCCCCAAAAAGGGGAGTGAGCGTTAAAATCCCCAAATACCAGATATGGCTCTGGAAGTTCATCTATCAATTCTTCTAGCTCATGGACTGTTAATGTAAAATGTGGAGGAATGTATACGGAACAGATTGTTAGTGTTTTATAGCTGACGATGCTGACTGCAACCGCCTCAAGTTTTGTATTGAGCTTGATTTCTCGAGCAGGGACGCCGCTTTGGACAACAATTGCGACGCCTCCTGAGAGTCGATTTTCCTGCTCGCGATCGCGTCTAAAAGTTTGATAATGTTTCAGGATATGCACATATTGTGGACCAAGATTGGTCTCCTGAAGACATAAAACTATGGGTAACATTGACCCTAAAATATATGTTATGTCACTGTAATTCCGCATAAGTCCTCTGCAATTCCATTGAATTAAAAATGCCATGCTTTTGTTTTTAAAAGAAAATGAAAGGAGATTTACTTATGTTGTGGGCCCGTTATGAGGGGCCTGTCTTTTTTTCGCTCAAGAGAGCTGTTCCGCCGCTTTAATGAAGGCGGAGTGGGTGTTGTATCCATCACCTCAACAGATGTGCTGGAGGACCGCGCAGCCGCGGTTGTGTTAGTTTCAGGCCTCTCCCGACGGGGGGAGGTCCTGCGGGATGCCGACCCATGGACCGGCGGTCCCTGCTTTGGCAGTGACAGGGCAGCTTTCGCTGACCCTGCCTGGGGCGTGGATGGCCCTGCCATAGGCTCGGTGGGAGCGGCCTTGGCAGGTGCCGGAGTGCTGTGCGGTGCTACGCCCCTGCGCACCACATCAGCGAAGTTTTGTTTTGCTGTGAAGGAGAATGTGTTTGTAAGCGCAAAACGCCTTCTCGCTTCTTTAAAAGAAATGTTTTCTTTGGTCTTTATGGTGACAATTTCTTTTTCTTTCTCCCAGGACGGACACGCCCTGGAGTATGCAGCATGTTCTCCTTCACAGTTTGCACAGCACAGGGCTGCGTCACATACATCAGACTGGTGATCGTTAGAGGCACATTTTGCGCACGTTTTACGACCGCGGCAGCTCTGTGAGCCGTGGCCGAACCTTTGGCAGTTGAAACACCTGCGAGGGTTTGGTATGTATGGTCGTACATTGATTTTCAAATATCCCACGTCAATTGTGTCGGGCAGGGTGCTGGTGTTGAACGCCAGGATCATGCGTTTTGTGTCTATTTTCTTGTTGTCCTTCCGGATTTTGATTCGGTGGACATCTATGACGTCTTGGTCGGTGAGCCCTTCGAGCATTTCTTTTTCAGTTATGTGAAGAAAATCATTTTCCGATATTACGCCTCGGACAGTGTTTAGTGAGCGATGAGGAGTCACGGAGACCGGGACTTCCCCTATGGACGTTAGGTTGGAGAGCTTAGAATGTTGGACATTGTCACACAGTTCGAGCAATAAGTCGCCGCTGGCCATTTTTGACAGCTTATAGCCAATGCCTAGGGTTTCAGTCAAGCACTTTGACACAAGAAAGGGGGATATTATTCTTGCCTGTTTATCTTGTTGTTCACTGTGGATCACATGATATTTGGGGAAAGTTACTTTTCTTTTTGAAAGAAGTTGTCTGCCTCGTTCCGCCCTCTTTTGAGAGAGCGATCAGGTTTTGAAAGTTGGGGAGCCATAAAAAAACTGGTTTTCGGTCATGGTGCCAGCCACCCACCACGGAGTCCAACAAGGGGACGGGACAGGAACTTGATAGCAAGTCCTGCCCACGCCAGCTGTACACCTCAACTATAACCAAATATGACGCAATTCAGGGTAGTTGGTCACACAAGGTTAACCCTCGCCGCCAGCAAAAAAATGGAAAAACCAAGAAGCGAGTAAGATATAGGAGAGTTGTGAGACAGAGATAGGAAAATTAAAGATGAAGAGGAGGATAGGAAAAGGCGACTGCCGATTCCCGCCGGTCGGGTCAGACCGGAGGTGCCGTCTGCAGGAAGCTGGGGCCAAAGTGATGTGTTGCCACCGCCAAGGGGCCTTAAGGGTCCAAACGCTCAGCATTGGCTCAACCACCAGGATCCCCTTTTCACCGGACACGGTGATGCCACGCACGGCGAGGCGCGGGTGCTTGGGTCCGTGGTGATGCACAGTTCACCATCATCCCTATGCGGAGATGTCCCTGCGGATGCTCGGTAACCCGCGGTGTCGCCACTCACCGTCGCGACGCCTGCAAGCTTCAGGCGCCCCCCTGCGGGGAGCTACCACATTTAGGATGTTGGCTTCATTTGATGTGCAAGTGCTCACCAAAAGGACTATTTTTTTAATATTCAGCGTTGTTATTTGTGGAAAGCAATCAAGAAAACAAGTGAGCATTCCAAAAAGATGTTGATGTGTTCATCTATGCAGAAATCCATGAACTAGCCAGTTTCTGTAAGTGCTGACTGCAAGTCAAGATTAAATATTTGCATTCATGATGCATAGATGCCTGCTGTTACCTCTCAATTTTGAACTGCGCTTTTATACAGGCTCAAAGCTGGATGTATGTCACAGCAGCCAAGCTCCAAACGACAGATGAAAGCTGCATTTTTTTAGTGAAAAAAAATTCTGAAGCATCTTTGCACAACTGCCATCTCTGCCTTGGACCTTGTGAAGTAGTAATGAATTGCCAGGAGACTGCTGCAAATCCAGAATGAACATGGAGCTGGTCAACATTTTTCAAGATCAAATCAAGAAATAGTGCATCAGCAACCTATTCTAAACCTCCAGCTCTGTGCAGCCATCCTTTTTTAGGCGAACAATGCAGCTACCACATTTAGAATGTTGGCTTCATTTGATGTGCAAGTGATCACCAAAAGGACGTTTTTTTTAATATTAAGCATTCTTATTTGTGGCCAGCAACAGCAAGCTTCTGTAAGTGCAGAGTGCAAGTCAAGATTAAATATTTGCATTCATGCTGCATGGACGTTTACTGTTACCTTTCAATTTTATATTGCGCTTTTATAAAGGCTCAAAGCTGGCCGTATGTCACAGGAGCCAAGCTCCGGACGACAGATGAAAGCTGCATTTTTTAGTGAAAAAGAAATTCTGAAGCAGCTTTGCACAACTGCCTTTTCTGCCTTGACCTTGTGAAGTAGTCATGAATTGGCAGGAGACTGCTGCAAGTCCAGAGTGAACATGGAGCTGGTCAACATTTTTCAAGATCAAATCAAGAAATAGTGCATCAGCAACCTATTCTAAACCTCCAGCTCTGTGCAGCCATCCTTTTTTAGGCGAACAATGCAGCTACCACATTTAGAATGTTGGCTTCATTTGATGTGCAAGTGATCACCAAAAGGACGTTTTTTTTAATATTAAGCATTCTTATTTGTGGCCAGCAACAGCAAGCTTCTGTAAGTGCAGAGTGCAAGTCAAGATTAAATATTTGCATTCATGCTGCATGGACGTTTACTGTTACCTTTCAATTTTATATTGCGCTTTTATAAAGGCTCAAAGCTGGCCGTATGTCACAGGAGCCAAGCTCCGGACGACAGATGAAAGCTGCATTTTTTAGTGAAAAAGAAATTCTGAAGCAGCTTTGCACAACTGCCTTTTCTGCCTTGACCTTGTGAAGTAGTCATGAATTGGCAGGAGACTGCTGCAAGTCCAGAGTGAACATGGAGCTGGTCAACATTTTTCAAGATCAAATCAAGAAATAGTGCATTAGCAACCTATTCTAAACCGCCAGCTCTGTGCAGCCATCCTTTTTTAGGGAACAATGCCGCTACCACATTTAGGATGTTGGCTTCATTTGATGTGGAAGCGCTCACCAACAGGACGTTTTTTTAGTATTCAGCGTTGTTATTTGTGGAAAGCAATCAAAAAAACAAGTGAGCATTCCTAAAAGATGTTGAGGTTGTTTAGCTATGCAGAAATCCATTAACTAGCCAGTTTCTGTAAGTGCTGACTGCAAGTCAAGATTAACCATTTGCATTCATATTGCATAGATGCCTGCTGTTACCTCTCAATTTTGTACTGCGCTTTTATACAGTCTCAAAGCTGGCCGTATGTCACAGCAGCCAAGCTCCGAACGACAGATGAAAGCTGCATTTTTTAATGAGAAAGAAATTTTGAAGCAGCTTTGCACAATTGCCATCTCTGCCTCGGACCTCGTGAAGTAGTCATGAATTGCCAGAAGACTCTGCTGGAAGTGCAGAGTGAACGTAGAGCTGGTCAACATTTTTCAAGATGAAATCAAGAAATAGTGCATCAGCAACCTATTTTAAACCTCACGCTCTGTGCAGCCATCCGATTTGTAGGGAACAATGCAGCTACCCCATTTAGGATCTTGGCTTCATTTCATGTGCAAGTGGTCACCAACTACACGTATTTTAATATTCAGCGTTCTTATTTGTGGAAAGGAATGAAGACAGCAAGTGAGCGTTCCAAAAAGATTTTGAGGTTGTTCATCTATGCAGAAAGCCATGAACCAGCCAGCTTCTGTAAATGCTGACTGCAAGTCAAGATTAAATATTTGCATTCATGTTGCATGGACGTTTGCTGTTACCTCTCAATTTTATATTGCGCTTTTACACAGGCTCAAAGCTGGCCGTATGTCACAGGAGCCAAGCTCCGAATGACAGAAGAAAGCTGCATTTTTTTAGTGAAAAAGAAATTATGAAGCAACTTTGCACAATCTGCCAACTCTGCTTTGCACCTTGTGACGAAGTCATGAATTTCCAGGAGACACTGCTGCAAGTGCAGAGTGAACACGGGGCTGGTCACTATTTTTCAAGAACAGATCAAGAAATAGCGCATCAACAACCTATTCGCAACCTGCGGCTCTGTGCAGCCATTCTTTTTTAAGGAACAATGCAGCTACCCCTTTTAGGATGTTGGCGTCATTTTATGTGCAATTCTTCACAAACAGGACGTTTTTTTATTATTCAGCGTTGTCATTTGTGGAAAGGAATCAAGAAAGCAAGTGAGCATTCCAAAAAGATTTGGAGGTTGTTCATCTATGCAGAAATCCATGAACTAGATAGTTTCTTAAGTGCTGACTGCAAGTCAAGATTAAAAATTTGTATTCATGTTGCATGGACGTTTGCTATTACCTCTCAATTTTATGTTGCGCTTTTACGCAGGCTCACAACTGGCCGTATGTCACAGGAGCCAAGCTCCGAACGAGAGGTGAAAGCTGCATTTTTCATTGAAAATGAAACTCTGAAGCAGCTTGCACAATCTGCAATTTCTGCCTTGCTGCTTGTGAAGTAGTCATGAATTGCCAGGAGACTGCTGCAAGTGCAGAGTGAACATGGAGCTTGTCACCATTTTTCAAGATCAAATGAAGAAATAGTGCATCAGCAACCAATTCTCATCCTCCAGCTCTGTGCAGCCATAATTTTTTAGGGAACACTGCAGCTACCACTTTTAGGATGTTGGCTCATTTTATGTGCAAGTGCTCACCAACAGGACATTTTTAATATTCAGCGTCGTCATTTGTGGAAAGGAATCAAGAAAGCAAGTGAGCATTCCAAAAAGATTTTGGGGTTGTTCATCTATGCAGAAATCCATGAGCTAGCCAGTTTCTGTAAGTGCTGACTGCATGTTAAGATTACATATTTGCATTCATGTTGCATGGACGTTTGCTGTTACCTCTCAATTTTATATTGCGCTTTTATACAGGCTCAAAGCTGGCCGGATGTCACAGGAGCCAAGCTACGAACGACAGATGAAAGCTGCATTTTTAGTGGAAAAGAAAGTTTGAAGCAGCTTTGCACAACTGCCATCTCTGCCTCGGGTCTCGTGAAGTAGTCATGAATTGCCAGAAGACTCTGCTGGAAGTGGAGAGTGAACATGGAGCTGGTCAACATTTTTCAAGATCAAATCAAGAAATAGCGCATCAGAAACCTACTCTCAACCTCCAGCTCTGTGCACCCATCCTTTTTATAGGAAAAAATGCAGCTACCACATTAAGGATGTTGGCTTCATTTGATGTGCAAATGCTCACCAAAAGGACTATTTTTTTAATATTCAGCGTTGTTATTTGTGGAAAGCAATCAAGAAAACAAATGAGCATTCCAAAAAGATGTTGAGGTTGTTCATCTATGCAGAAATCCATGAACTAGCCAGTTTCTGTAAGTGCTGACTGCAATTCAAGATTAAATATTTGTATTCATGTTGCATAGATTCCTGCTGTTACCTCTCAATTTTGTACTGCGCTTTTATACAGGCTCAAAGCTGGCCTATGTCACAGCAGCCAAGCTCCGAACGACAGATAAAAGCTGCATTTTTTAGTGGAAAAAAATTCTGGAATATCTTTGCACAACTGCCATCTCTGCCTTGGACCTTGCGAAGTAGTAATGAATTGCCAGGAGGCTGCTGCAAATCCAGAGTGAACATGGAGCTGGTCAACATTTTTCAAGATCAAATCAAGAAATAGTGCATCAGCAACCTTTTCTAAACCTCCAGCTCTGTGCAGCCATCCTTTTTGAGAGAACAATGCAGCTACCACATTTAGAATGTTGGCTTCATTTGATGTGCAAGTGATCACCAACAGGACGTTTTTTTTAATATTAAGCATTCTTATTTGTGGCCAGCAACAGCAAGCTTCTGTAAACGCAGACTGCATGTCAAGATTAAATATTTGCATTCATGCTGAATGGATGTTTACTGTTACCTTTCAATTTTATATTGCGCTTTTATACAGGCTCAAAGCTGGCCGTATGTCACAGGAGCCAAGCTCCGGACGACAGATGAAAGCTGCATTTTTTAGTGAAAAAGAAATTCTGAAGCAGCTTTGCACAACTGCCTTTTCTGCCTTGACCTTGTGAAGTAGTCATGAATTGGCAGGAGACTGCTGCAAGTCCAGAGTGAACATGGAGCTGGTCAACATTTTTCAAGATCAAATCAAGAAATAGTGCATTAGCAACCTATTCTAAACCGCCAGCTCTGTGCAGCCATCCTTTTTTAGGGAACAATGCCGCTACCACATTTAGGATGTTGGCTTCATTTCATGTGGAAGCGCTCACCAACAGGACGTTTTTTTAGTATTCAGCGTTGTTATTTGTGGAAAGCAATCAAGAAAACAAGTGAGCATTCCTAAAAGATGTTGAGGTTGTTTAGCTATGCAGAAATCCATGAACTAGCCAGTTTCTGTAAGTGCTGACTGCAAGTCAAGATTAACCATTTGCATTCATATTGCATAGATGCCTGCTGTTACCTCTCAATTTTGTACTGCGCTTTTATACAGTCTCAAAGCTGGCCGTATGTCACAGCAGCCAAGCTCCGAACGACAGATGAAAGCTGCATTTTTTAGTGAAAAAGAAATTTTGAAGCAGCTTTGCACAATTGCCATCTCTGCCTCGGACCTCGTGAAGTAGTCATGAATTGCCAGAAGACTCTGCTGGAAGTGCAGAGTGAACGTAGAGCTGGTCAACATTTTTCAAGATGAAATCAAGAAATAGTGCATCAGCAACCTATTCTAAACCTCACGCTCTGTGCAGCCATCCTTTTTGTAGGGAACAATGCAGCTACCCCATTTAGGATCTTGGCTTCATTTCATGTGCAAGTGGTCACCAACTACACGTATTTTAATATTCAGCGTCCTTATTTGTGGAAAGGAATGAAGACAGCAAGTGAGCGTTCCAAAAAGATTTTGAGGTTGATCATCTATGCAGAAAGCCATGAACCAGCCAGCTTCTGTAAATGCTGACTGCAAGTCAAGATTAAATATTTGCATTCATGTTGCATGGACGTTTGCTGTTACCTCTCAATTTTATATTGCGCTTTTACACAGGCTCAAAGCTGGCCGTATGTCACAGGAGCCAAGCTCCGAATGACAGAAGAAAGCTGCATTTTTCAGTGAAAATGAAACTCTGAAGCAGCTTGCACAATCTGCAATTTCTGCTTTGCACCTTGTGAAGAAGTCATGAATTTCCAGGAGACACTGCTGCAAGTGCAGAGTGAACACGGGGCTGGTCACTATTTTTCAAGAACAGATCAAGAAATAGCGCATCAACAACCTATTCGCAACCTGCGGCTCTGTGCAGCCATTCTTTTTTAAGGAACAATGCAGCTACCCCTTTTAGGATGTTGGCGTCAGTTTATGTGCAAGTGATCACCAACAGGACGTTTTTTTTAATATTAAGCATTCTTATTTGTGGCCAGCAACAGCAAGCTTCTGTAAACGCAGACTGCATGTCAAGATTAAATATTTGCATTCATGCTGAATGGATGTTTACTGTTACCTTTCAATTTTATATTGCGCTTTTATACAGGCTCAAAGCTGGCCGTATGTCTCAGGAGCCAAGCTCCGACGACAGACGAAAGCTGCATTTTTTAGTGAAAAAGAAATTCTAAAGCAGCTTTGCACAACTGCCTTTTCTGCCTTGACTTTGTGAAGTAGTCATGAATTGCCAGGAGACTGCTGCAACTCCAGAGTGAACATGGAGCTGGTCAACATTTTTTAAGATCAAATCAAGAAATAGTGCATTAGCAACCTATTCGAAACCTCCAGCTCTGTGCAGCCATCCTTTTTTTAGGGAACAATGCAGCTGCCCCATTTAGGATGTTGGCTTCATTTCATGTGCAAGTGATCACCAACTACACGTATTTTATTATTCAGCGTTCTTATTTGTGGAAAGCAATCAAGACAGCAAGTGAGCGTTCCAGAAAGATTTTGAGGTTGTTCATCTATGCAGAAATCCTCGAACTAGCCAGCTTCTGTAAGTGCTGACTGCAAGTCAAGATTAAATATTTGCATTCATGTTGCATGGATGTTTACTCGTACCTCTCAATTTTATATTGCGCTTTTATACAGGCTCAAAGCTGGCCGTATGTCCCAGGAGCCAAGCTCCGGACGACAGATGAAAGCTGCATTTTTTAGTGAAAAAGAAATTCTGAAGCAGCTTTGCACAACTGCCTTTTCTGCCTTGACCTTGTGAAGTAGTCATGAATTGGCAGGAGGCTGCTGCAAGTCCAGAGTGAACAAGGAGCTGGTCAACATTTTTCAGACATCAAATCAAGATATAGTGCATTATTAACCTATTTTTTAACCTCCAGCTCTGTGCAGCCATCCTTTCATAGGGAACAATGCAGCTACCACATTTAGGATGTTGGCTTCATTTCATGTGCAAGTGCTCACCAAAAGGACTATTTTTTTAATATTCAGCGTTGTTATTTGTGGAAAGCAATCAAGAAAACAAGTGAGCATTCCAAAAAGATGTTGATGTGTTCATCTATGCAGAAATCCATGAACTAGCCAGTTTCTGTAAGTGCTGACTGCAAGTCAAGATTAAATATTTGCATTCATTTTGCATAGATGCCTGCTGTTACCTCTCAATTTTGAACTGCGCTTTTATACAGGCTCAAAGCTGGATGTATGTGACAGCAGCCAAGCTCCAAACGACAGATGAAAGCTGCATTTTTTTAGTGAAAAAAAATTCTGAAGCATCTTTGCACAACTGCCATCTCTGCCTTGGACCTTGTGAAGTAGTAATGAATTGCCAGGAGACTGCTGCAAATCCAGAATGAACATGGAGCTGGTCAACATTTTTCAAGATCAAATCAAGAAATAGTGCATCAGCAACCTATTCTAAACCTCCAGCTCTGTGCAGCCATGCTTTTTTAGGCGAACAATGCAGCTACCACATTTAGAATGTTGGCTTCATTTGATGTGCAAGTGATCACCAAAAGGACGTTTTTTTTAATATTAAGCATTCTTATTTGTGGCCAGCAACAGCAAGCTTCTGTAAGTGCAGAGTGCAAGTCAAGAATAAATATTTGCATTCATGCTGCATGGACGTTTACTGTTACCTTTCAATTTTATATTGCGCTTTTATAAAGGCTCAAAGCTGGCCGTATGTCACAGGAGCCAAGCTCCGGACGACAGATGAAAGCTGCATTTTTTAGTGAAAAAGAAATTTTGAAGCAGCTTTGCACAACTGCCATCTCTGCCTTGGACCTTGTGAAGTAGTCATGATTTGCCAGGAGACTCTGCTGCAAGTGCAGAGTGAACATGGAGCTGGTCAACATTTTTCAAGGTCAAATCAAGAAATAGTGCATCAACAACCTATTCTCAAACTCCAGCTCTGTGCAGCCATCTTTTTTTAGGGAACAATGCAGCTACCACATTTAGGTTGTTGGCTTCATTTGATGTACAAGGGATAACCAACAGGACATTTTATTTCATATTCAGCGGTCTTATTTGTGGCCAGCAATCAAGACAGCAAGTGAGCGTTCCAAAAAGATTTTGAGGTTGTTCATCTATGCAGAATTCCATGAACTAGGCTGTTTCTGTAAGTGCTGAGTGCAAGTCAAGATTAAACATTTGCATTCATGTTGCGTGGACGTTTGCTGTTACCTCTCAATTTGATATTGCGCCTTTATACAGGCACAAAGCTGGCCGTATGTCAAAGCAACCAAGCTCCGGACGACAGATGAAAGCTGCAGTTTTTTAGTGAAAAAGAAACTATGAAGCAGCTTTGCACAATCTGCCATCTCTACCTTGCACCTTGTGTATCGGGCTTGCGTGATAACACCATAACAATGTGCCTGACATGCGCAGTGCGTAAACAGCGCTATCACGAAGGCTATATATATCAATGCCCTGCAATAAACTTGATTCTTCTTGTTCTGGCCTTCATGCTGTCGAGTGCCGTCATTGCGAACTGATACATGGTGTCAGAAGTGGCCAGTTGGGCAGGACGTAGCTCGGAGCGCCATAGACCTGCTGAAGCCCCCGGAACCTTTGCAGCTCTCCGGTAACCTGTCGCAGAATTGGAAGCGGTTTAAGCAAAAACTGGAACTCTTCGTCAAGGCGACCACGCCAAAGGGCGACCCAAGAAGCGGAGCAGCGAAAGCTGCACTCCTGTTTAGCGTTGCCGGACACGAAGCACTTGACGTCTTCAACGCGTTTACGTTTGGTGAGCAGGAAGATAAGGAAGATTACGACACCCTGGTCCAGAAGTTTGAAGCATACTGTGCCGAGGTAAGCAATGAAGTGCATGAGCGGTATGTTTTTCGCTCGAAAAAACAAGAAGACGGAGAGCCGTTTGAAAGATTTATTAGAGACCTCAAGAAGCAAGCAGCGCAATGCAACTTCGAAGGACTGCACGATTCAATGATCAGGGATCAGATCGTCTTTGGGATGAATAATTCCAAACTGCGTGAAAAAATGCTGCGGGAAAAGGGCTTAACGTTGTTAAAGGCTGAAGAAATGTGCAGGGTAGCGGAATCAGTGGCACAAAGAAATCAGGTCTGGGCCAGGCCCAGTGACAGCATTGAGTCCGTCTCTCGCAGTAGGGCATCGTGCCACCGCTGCGGAGACCGGCAAAAAACCAGTGCAGTAAACGGTAGTTCGTACCGGTGCAAGAAATGCAACCGACGGCACGAGCCGAGGCAGTGTCCTGCTTACGGAAAAAGATGCAACACTTGTCGAAAGCTGCATCACTTTGCGATTTGTTGTCCGGCCAGAGCGGTCGTCAACGAAGTCGGCGCACAGTTCAATATAAGTTTGATGTTCTTGACGTCTGCATCGACAGCTGCATTACTGGTGATTGGACTGTCGAAGCCAAAGTTGGGGGTCGTAAAGCATTATTCAAGGTGGATACCAGAGCACAAGCAAGCCTCTTACCATTTTCGATACACCGCAAGTTGAAAACTGCCGAACTGAATCCTACGAGCTCTGTGCTACGAGCATACAATGGAGGCATCATCACCAACTTCGGAACAACAGTCCAAAAAAATAACCGTTGGAGATGCAGCAACTACAGTGAAATTCTACGTGGTGAAAAATGGACGTCGTGCAATACTGGGGCTTCACGCATACGAAGCTCTAGGCCTTGTGCAGCGCACAGTGGACACTGTCAGCACTGCTGCTGAGTACGAAGCGATCAAGCACTTCAGGCACTTCTTTGAGGGTTTAGGATGCCTAAAGCAACCATACAGCATGGTACTACAGACAGATGCTACCCCAGTCGTCCAGCCAGCGCGGCGGGTGCCCCTGTCTTTGCGCCAACCGCTTCGTGACGAGCTTCAAAGAATGGAGGGAGCTGGTATCATCACAAAAGATGGTCCTACCGACTGGGTAAGCCCTTTGGTTTTGGTCAAAAAGAAAGACTGCAGTCTTAGGGTGTGCATGGACCCGAGAAGGATCAATGAGCATATAAAGAGGCAACACTACCAGCTTCCCAGGCGAGAAGATATTGAAGCAGAATTGACCGGCGCTTGCTACTTTAGTTGCCTAGATGCAAACTCTGGACTTCACCAGATACCCCTCGACGACGCAACATCAAAAATTTGCACTTTTGCCACTCCTTTCGGTCGATACCCTTACTTGCGCCTGCCGTTTGGCATTTCATCGGCACCGGAAGTTTTTCACAAAATGCTCAGTCAGATGTAGGACGGGCTGCCAGGAGTTCACGTGTATATCGACGACATTTTGGTGTGGGGCACTACACGTCAAGAGCATGATGAACGGCTATTAGCAGTTCGGAAAGCTGCCGAAACAGCAGGATTGACACTAAACGCCGAAAAATGCAAGTTCGGTTTAACAGAGGTGCATTTTCTGGGTGACGTTATCGGACAAAAAGGAATTTCCCCGAACCCGAAGCTTGTGCGCAATCTGTTGGGAATGCCAACACCAAAAAGCAAAACCGATCTACAGCGCATGTTAGGAGTGATCAACTACTTCGGAAAATACGTGTCAGTGTTGTCAGAACGAACAGCGATGGATGCTTCGAGCGCTTATCAAACCGCAATTCGAGTTCGAGTGGACCGAAAACCACGCGAAGGAATGGAAATGCATCACGCAGGCACTTGCGACATCACCCTTGCTAGCAATATTTGACCCCAAAAAGAAAGCAAGAATAACTTGCGATGCGTCCAAGGACGGCGTCGGAGCGGCGCTTTTACAGTGTCACGGTGGTCACTGGCGACCGGTAGCATATACTTCACGAGTCTTAACACCACCGGAGCAGCGTTACGCGCAAATTGAAAAGGAGACGCTGGGCATTCTGTTCGGTTGCGAGAAGTTTCATCAGTTTGTGTATGGACAGACGGTCATTATCGAGACCAACCACAAGCCACTTCTGTCAATCGCTGCTAAAGAAATTTGTGACATGCCCCCACGATTGCAGAGTTTTAAGACTTCTCAGATATGACTATGTTCTACAGTACGTTCCAGGGAAGCACCTGGTCTTGGCAGACATGCTCTCACGATCGACTACACCCGGGGGTGTTGACAATGCTGGTGCCACAGAAGACGTCGAAGTTCACGCACTACAGCTCCTGAACGGCATGGTCACGGTAACAACGCAGCAAAAACTGGCAAAGGAAACTGCTCGTGACTGCTACTTGCAGACTGTCGTCAGTGTGCTACGAGGTACATTCCTTGTGTGTGCTACGAGGTACATTCCTTGTGTGTGCTACGAGGTACATTCCTTGTGTGTGCTACGAGGTTCCGCGTTCGACGGCGCGGCGTAGACGGAGACCCAGATGACAGCGGCATCATCAATTACCCAGCCATGCTCTTTGAGTGACGACCAGAACGAAGGGACCCGCCGCCGTCGCCGCGGGGAAACAGGCTTTATCCTCCCTAATTGGCGTGGCGGTTCCAGGGGCGGCCCTCCCGAGCACATTCCAGGACAAGGGAACTGTCAGCGGGCCAGAGCGCGCCGTACCACAGCCGACGCTATGCGCTACCGCGAAGACAACCTTCTTTCCCTCGGACTCAACACGTGAGGGGAGCGAGACGATAAGTGCGGTGGTATGTATGTGCGCCCAAGTGAAAGCCCTAGCCCCCCCTCCTTCCCCTCCGGCGTGGGCGTCCTCACCCTAGGGAGTGTGGAGAAGAGGATATAAAAATCGACAAGCAGTACGGGAGAAGCACGCTCAGGACGACATCGTTCGCCAAGAGGGCCGTCAGCGCCGAAGCCCGACGGTGTGCAGCTTCTGCCAGCAACCGCTCGAGCCCAACTCCGGAGCCACTCCATCGCCCCCATGAAGTCGTCGGCACGTAAGCTCGGACGCCCCAGCCTCTGATGTATAATCTTAATCATGTGTAATTATTGAATATACCTGTTTGTTTAAACTGAGCCATACGGTGTCTCTTTGCCTCTCCGTCCCGTGTGGACCTGCGCATTATGGGGGTCATCACACTGGTGTCAGAAGTGGGGTCTCAAAAGTAAATGTCCTCTGAATGCTGCGACATTCATGACTTCAAAATTGTAATCAAAAGGGAATCACGGGACTAATTGTGGGACTTTTACCCCCATTTGATAGGCTTGAGGCACCGGAGGGCTTGAAAAAAAAAATGTCTTTATCTGAGGGAGCTCCCACTCCACAGCCGTCGCTCGGAGCAAGCATGCTGGCATTAGGAAGCGTCATTCCGACGTTTACGGGAGATAAGACAGGGGTTCCAATCTGCGATTTCTTTTCTATGCTAGAAGAGATTGGGAAAATGGGGGGATGGTCCGATGCTCAAATGCTGGGAATGGCGAGGTGTAAGATGGCAGGAGCTGCTCATGATTTTGCATGGCGAGACGAAAAAGTAAAATCCACAAAATCATTTGCGGAATTTAAGAAGCTCGCGTTTGAGCATTTTGACACTGAACCACGTCACGTGCGAGTACAGAGGTTCCGTGACGCCGGACAGATGGTAGGGGAGGACGTGCGAACGTTTGCGTCGCGGCTTCAGCGCTTAGCG
Source organism: Amblyomma americanum (assembly GCF_052857255.1). Classification (NCBI taxonomy): domain Eukaryota; kingdom Metazoa; phylum Arthropoda; class Arachnida; order Ixodida; family Ixodidae; genus Amblyomma; species Amblyomma americanum. Next base: position 31,303,204 of record NC_135501.1, on the reverse strand, counting down.
CGCGATACGTTAAGCAGGGAGGAGGAAGGAGACCAGCTTAAGAAGAAATACGCGGAGGATATACTTAAAGAGGAAATGACCGCTTTGTTCGTGGCTGGTCTGCAAGATCCCGTGCGCCGGTTCGTGCTCTCGCGCAAGCCGAGCAATTTCGACCAAGCCGTGGAGGCCGCATTGGATGAGGAACAAAATGAGGCGTTAACGACAGCCGCAGCGAGAGTACGCGTCATAGAGAGAGCGGTGCTCAACCCTGAGGTTGCTCTCTTGACAGAGCGGTTAGATCGCTTAGAACAGCTGCTATCTCAGCAGGTAGAATGCCAGGTTGAAGCGCGCGCTCAACAGCGCCCATTCGCTGGAAACCGGAGACCGCCACAAAGCTACAGGGGCGGTATGCGAGATTTTGAAGAAATCGTATGCTTCGCTTGCCAGGGTCGCGGACACATCGCCAGGTTCTGCCAAAACGTGCGTCGTGGGGAGCCACAAAGAGAAGCTGGCGAGACACGCCCTAAGCAAGCCTACAGCGGGGCTCCAGATACCGAGACAAAAAACTAGTTAGTCCTCCCCAGCCTGAGGAGCGTGGGTAGGGAGCAGTAGATGATGAGGTGGTGGTAGTTTGTGTGGCCGACGAGGCATGCCCTGTTGTGCGTTGCAAGTTAAATGGTTGTTGTATGGAATTGTTGATAGATACGGGGTCAAAGGCGACATTGCTTAAGGAGAGCAGTTTTAACACGCTTCGAAGGAAGGGGTACCGCGAGGTGTTGGAAGCGTCTGGTGGTATGGCAACCAAATTTGTAGGCATAACGGGGGATCCTCTTGGCATAAGTGGACTCTACCGGCTACACTTCTCTCTCGGCGGAATTGCATTGGAGCACCCCTGCTACGTATGCCCGGACACGGTGTCTCTGCCAAACGGAGTGTCAGGTATATTAGGGCAGGATTTTTTGAGAAAAGGGAAGGTAGTAGTCTCATTCTCTGAGGAAGAGGTTAATGCGGGCGGATCAAAAGTTCCGTTTTTGAACAGGAGAGGGGCTGAGATTCGCATTAGCGATATTGACACTCGTCAAACAGTGGGATGATTGGAGAAGATATATTCGCGGGTTGCCGTCAGGCTGGTCGAGGAGGCGGTCGTCCTTCCTTGTTCGGAGCACATTTTGTACACGTTTGTGCCTTCAGATGTAGAGAGCGGCGCCGTGGGAGTGCTTGAGCCGGTCGACTCTCTCAGCAATGGCCTGAAGGCAGCCGCGTGCCTCGTGACAGTAATGACGCCCACAGAGTGCCCCTACGGGTGGTTAACTGTAGCCAGCAGCCACTGAGCCTTCCAAAGAACAAAACATTGGCTTTCTTCACCTCTGCGATAGAGAAACGTGAGCCCACCGATACGGTACTCGCAACTGTAGAGCATGTTAGTCCTTCGGCTGCTCCAAAAGTGTCGTTCGATCTTTCTCACGTAAAATCCAGGGAGAGGGAGGCTCTGGCTGGTTTGCTGAACGACTACTTGGAGGTATTCGCCGCGTCCAACCTGGATTTGGGCTGCTGTGGCGTTATAAAGCACAGGATAGAAACCGGCACTTCATCGCCCGTTTACCAGCGTGCGTACAGGATTCCTTACTCCCAACGTGAGGAGATGGAGCGGCAGGTGCAGGACCTGATTGATCGCGGCATTGTCGAACACTCAAAGTCACCCTGGGGAGCACCAGCACTATTGGTGGAAAAGCCAGATGGCTCGTATCGATTGGTAGTGGACTACCGCAAACTAAATGCCGTAACTCGCATCGATCCATACCCCATCCCCAATATACAGGAGACGCTTTCTCAGCTGGGCTCTGCCAGGTACTTCACGGTAGTGGACATGGCAGCGGGATTCTGGCAGATAGCAATGGATCCGGCAGATGCCGAGAAAACGGCATTCAACACGCCCTCAGGGCACTATGAATGGAAAAGAATGCCGATGGGTCTGGCCAACAGCCCTGCTGTCTGGCAGAGAACCGCTGATGTTATCCTGGCAGGTCTTCTGGGGAGGCTGTGCTTCGTGTATATGGATGACATTATCATATACAGTGACAGTTTTGAGAACCATTTGCGCAATATTGAGCAGGTTTTGGTGCGACTAAGAGGAGCGGGTCTCAAGCTGAAGCCCTCTAAGTGCCAATTCCTCAAAAACGAGGTGAAATACCTCGGGCACGTTGTTTCAGCTGACGGCGTGCGACCGGACCCTGAGAAACTAAGGTGTGTCTCGGATTTTCCATCCCCGACTAGCGTCCGCCAGGTCCGGCAGTTTCTCGGCCTGATCGGTTACTACCGAAGGCACATAGAGGAGTTCGCCAAGCTCGCTAAGCCGCTCACCGCCTTAACAGCCAAAAATGTCGCCTTTCGCTGGGACGAAAACGCGGAGAATGCTTTTGGGGCCCTGAAAAGGAAGCTAATCAGTGAACCGCTGTTGCGCCACCCGGATTTTAATTTGCCCTTCGTTATGGCCACAGATGCGTCAAAGTTCGCAGTTGGTGCCGTGCTATCTCAGGTAATCGAGGGCAAAGAACATCCCGTTGCTTTTGCTAGCCGAGAGCTGAGCCCCACAGAGCAAAAGTACGGAGCTACGGAAAGGGAGTGCCTCGCCGTTGTCTGGGCAGTAAAGCACTTCAGATGCTACCTTTACGGCCGCACATTCAAGCTAGTCACAGACTGCCATCCTCTGAAATGGGTGATGAGTGCCAGGGACCCTACCTCGCGACTCGCTCGATGGAATATACACCTGCAGGAATACTGATTTGAAGTTGAGCACAAGTCAGGAGAGACACATCTGAATGCTGATGCACTCAGCCGCACAGCTGCCGTGGCAGCTATAGATGAGTTTGTCCCCGTAGTCGACCCCGCCGAATTACGCACAGAGCAGTGCAAAGATCCTGACCTGAAGCGAATAATCGAAAGCTTAGAGGGCGCACCGTCTCACCCCGAACAGCTAGGTTATTTCATTGGCAAAGACGGCACCCTGTGTCGGCGCACGAGGCCAACCAGGAAAGGGAGACCAGAGAAAACCGCTTGGGAGAGAGTCGTCATACCTCGGTCGTGGACAGAAAGGGTTCTTCGCGCGTTTCACGATGCGCCATGCGCCGGTCATTTTGGCGTAGCGAAGACACGCAGGCGTGTGGAGCGTTTGTACTTTTGGAGTGGCATGCGACAGGATGTTAGAGACTAGTGTGCGAAGTGTCATTCCTGTCTCGAAAGAAAAACACCCAAGGGACGAAGACCAGCTCCAATTCAGCCGTTCCCTGAGGTTTCGGCTCCCTTCGAGCGGACAGGTATGGACATAATGGGCCCATTGCCCACGACCACTTCCGGAAACAAGTACATTTTAGTATTTGTCGATCACCTTTCAAAATACGCGGAAGCGGTAGCACTCCCAGATCAGAAGGCAGACACGGTTGCAAGAGCATTTGTCGAACAGATCGTGCTCCGACATGGACCCCCGAGGCAACTCTTGACAGATCAGGGAACGAACTTCGTGTCGCAGCTAATGAGGAGAGTTTGCGAGCTGCTTAAGATCGCTAAGAAGCAGACAACACCGTACCATCCGGCTTGCAACGGCGCGGTGGAGCGACTGAACCAAACCGTGGCCGGGTTCCTGTCGCATTTTGTTTCGCGCGACCAGCGGGACTGGGACTTGTGGCTCCCGTATGCAATGTTTGCCTACAATTCCGCAGCACACGAGAGCACGGGCGAATCGCCATTCTTTCTTCTCTACGGCCGAGACCCGGACCAGCCTAGTGAAGTGCCAGAGGGCCCCCGTCGTGTCCCATACGCTTCACTGGACGACTATAAGGTTGAGCTAGAATCGCGCTTGCAAGTGGCGAGGGACATCGCAAAGGAGGCCTTAAAGAAAGCGGCGAAGCGCAGGAAGGAGGTGCACGATCGCAGTGCTAGAGACGCGCCGTTTGATGTGGGGGACAGCGTGTACATTGAAAACTGCCAAAGGCAGATTGGGCTAGCTCCTAAGTTCCAGACGAAGTGGAGAGGACCGTGCGAGGTTGTCGAGAAGCTTTCTCCGGTAAACTTCAGAGTCCGAGACGTGAACCGGCGCTTGATAAGGATACACGCAAATCGCCTCAAGTCGGCACCGGTTCAGTATTCACGAAATGAGGAAAGGGAAAGTGCGGATTTTGATGGGGACAGAAGTGAAGCGGAGCGCGCAGATAGTTCGCAAGAAACGCCCTCTCCTGCATTTGTTCGGCAGGCGCCCGAGGTGACGGCCGGAATGCCACCGGATTTACTTCATGCATTGCTAGAAGAAGAAGCGCGCGAGGTTGCCGCGCAGATAACGCCAGGAGAGGCTCCTGCCACGAGCCCTCGCGAGTCCCAAAGCAGACAAAGGGGCACAGACTTACTTAGTATGACTCATGAAGGCCGATATCCGCTGCGAAATCGGAAAGCTAAGTCGGACTAATGGCGTAAACAGAGCGGAGTTGTGAACTGGTTAGAATTGTGTAATGCCGCAGCTCATAACATTGCTATGTGCTTATGTGTTAAGTTATCGGAGTTGGTAGTTAAACCGTTCTGTCATTAAGTAACACCTTCACAGGAGAGCATGCGGAGCGCATGCAGAACCTGCCCTACTTCCTTTCGTTATCTATATTTTTGTCTGTGCCGTGATCGTGCTAGAAGTGGGAGCTCCTTTGTAACTGTGGTAAATTTATTTCGTCCAGTTTGGACTAGAAAGGAGAGGCTTGGGTGCTGAGTTTCATGTTTATCTGTAAAAGAAGATCAGTGCTGCCCCTGGAGACGCCAGTTATGACAGCGGAGGCATATGGTGTTGTGCAGTGGTGTTGAGTGCAGCGAAAAGTGTTTTGTCGGACGCACTGTGCGAGGCGATTCAGAAAGACAAGGGGAGCTGCGTGGACTCAAATGTTCGGAGAACATTCTTCTGGAGGGTGAGCGAGTGTGACATTCCTTGTGTGTGCTACGAGGTACATTCCTTGTGTGTGCTACGAGGTACATTCCTTGTGTGTGCTACGAGGTACATTCCTTGTGTGTGCTACGAGGTTCCGCGTTCGACGGCGCGGCGTAGACGGAGACCCAGATGACAGCGGCATCATCAATTACCCAGCCATGCTCTTTGAGTGACGACCAGAACGAAGGGACCCGCCGCCGTCGCCGCGGGGAAACAGGCTTTATCCTCCCTAATTGGCGTGGCGGTTCCAGGGGCGGCCCTCCCGAGCACATTCCAGGACAAGGGAACTGTCAGCGGGCCAGAGCGCGCCGTACCACAGCCGACGGTATGCGCTACCGCGAAGACAACCTTCTTTCCCTCGGACTCAACACGTGAGGGGAGCGAGACGATAAGTGCGGTGGTATGTTTGTGCGCCCAAGTGAAAGCCCTAGCCCCCCCTCCTTCCCCTCCGGCGTGGGCGTCCTCACCCTAGGGAGTGTGGAGAAGAGGATATAAAAATCGACAAGCAGTACGGAAGAAGCACGCTCAGGACGACATCGTTCGCCAAGAGGGCCGTCAGCGCCGAAGCCCGACGGCGTGCAGCTTCTGCCAGCAACCGCTCGAGCCCAACTCCGGAGCCACTCCATCGCCCCCATGAAGTCGTCGGCACGTAAGCTCGGACGCTCCAGCCTCTGATGTATAATCTTAATCATGTGTAATTATTGAATATACCTGTTTGTTTAAACTGAGCCAATGCGGTGTCTCTTTGCCTCTCCGTCCCGTGTGGACCTGCGCATTATGGGGTCATCACAGTCATTATCGAGACCAACCACAAGCCACTTCTGTCAATCGCTGCTAAAGAAATTTGTGACATGCCCCCACGATTGCAGAGATTTTTTTAAGACTTCTCTGATATGACTATGTTCTACAGTACGTTCCAGGGAAGCACCTGGTCTTGGCAGACATGCTCTCACGATCGACTACACCCGGGGGTGTTGACAATGCTGGTGCCACAGAAGACGTCGAAGTTCACGCACTACAGCTCCTGAACGGCATGGTCACGGTAACAACGCAGCAAAAACTGCCAAAGGAAACTGCTCGTGACTGCTACTTGCAGACTCGTCAGCAACTCATCAGCAGGAAACTCAATTCAAGGTGAGCTGAAGCCCTTTTCATCTGAACTGTCCGTAATCAACGGAATTCTGTTCAAAGGAACAAAAGCTGTCATACCGAGAAGCATGAGACAAGAAATGCTAACAAGAATTCATGCCGGCCACCTTGGCTTAAACAAATGCAAAGAAAGAGCAAGACTTCTCGTTTTTTGGCCAGGCTTGAACAACGACATCGCAGTGCTTCTCCAAAACTGTTCTACATGCAGAAAGTTCGCGTACCAGCAAGCCAAAGAACCGCTGATAATGCGCCCGGTGCCGCAGTGTGCGTGGTACAGGGTCGGAGCGGACATCTTTTGTTTTGGGGGAAATTCTTACGTTGTCGTATATGATGCTCTTTCCAACTTGCCAGATGTCGAGAGGCTTCCAGACACAAGTGCAAGAAGTGTTGTTTCGGCTCTCAGTGCTATGTTTGCTCGATACGGCATTCCTATCGAACTGTGCACTGATAATGGACCACAGTTTTCAAGCCAAGAGTTCGCAGCCTTCGCTAAAGAGTATGATTTTGCGCACGTCACGTCTAGCCCACACTACCCGCAGTCTAACGGCCTTGCCGAAAAAGGTGTGCAAATTGTCAAGCGGATAATGAAGAAAACTCAAGACGCACGACACGACTTCTGGCTAGGCCTTCTGGCCTGCCGATCAACGCCACTGATTGATGGTCAATCCCCTGGCGAGCTTCTTCAAGGCAGGCGCCTTCGATCTAATCTCCCCGATTTTGGTGGTATCAAGACTATCGAAGTCAAGAAGCACCGCCAGACACCCAAAGGACAGCCGTTGCCTCAACTAGGAAAAGGTGACGTCGTCAGGCTGCGAGACACAACTTGGTCAGAAAAAGGAAAGGTGGTTGGGAAAGCTGCCCCGAGGTCCTACCACGTTGTAACTGAAATTCGTCGTGTTCTCCGGCGCAACAGGCGACACCTGCTTCATTCCAGCGAGCAGTATGCTGAAACAAGTGACGATGACACCGACGACTGCGCAGACGAAGCTGACCCAAATGCACGGAACAGTCCAGGGACTGTGACACCGCAGCCTTCTGGCACTACCAGTGCAGCACCCCAGCAGCCTCCGGGGCTCTGTAACCAACATCTAGTCCACGGTGCCACGCCTTCGGCTTCAATTACCCATCCAGAGCAACCCACAAGTGTCATCAGTCTGAGTAGGTCGACTCGTACCGCGAAGCCTCCCCAACGTCTTCGTTATGACGCTGCTTTCAATAAGTTATCATGAACTTGAACCACTGTCTTGGGCAAACCTTGGAAGGATGTATCGGGCTTGCGTGATAACACGATAACAATGTGCCTGACATGCGCAGTGCGTAAACCGCGCTATCACGAAGGCTATATATATCAATGCCCTGCAATAAACTTGATTGTTCTTGTTCTGGCCTTCATGCTGGCGAGTGCCGTCATTGCGAACTGATACACCTTATAGTCGTGAATTGCCAGGACACCGCTTCAAGTGCAGTGAACATAGAGCTGGTCACCATTTTTCGAGATCAAGTCAAGAAATAGTGCATCAGCAACCTGTTCTCGACCTCCAGCTCTGTACAGCCATCGTTTTTAGGGAACAATGCAGCTACCACTTTTAGGATGTTGGCTTCATTTTATGTGCATGTGATCGCCAACAGGACGTTTTTTTTAATATTCAGGGCTCTTATTTGTGGCCAGCAATCAAGAAAGCAAGTGAGCGTTCCAAAATATTTTGATTTTCATCTATGCAGAAATCCATGAACTAGCCAGCTTCTGTATGTGCTGACTGCAAGTCAAGAATAAATATTTGCATTCATGTTGCATGGACGTTTGCTGTTACCTCTCAATTTTGTACTGCGCTTTTATACAGGCTCAAAGCTGGCCGTATGTCACAGGAGCCAAGCTCCGAACGACAGATGAAAGCTGAATTTTTTAGTGAAAAATCTGAAGCAGCTTTGCACAGCTGCCATCTCTGCCTTGCAACTTGTGAAGTAGTCATGAATTGCCAAGAGACTGTGCTGTAAGTGCAGAGTGAACATAGTGCTGGTCACTATTTTTTAAGATCAAATAAAAAAATTGCGCATCAGAAACCTACTCTCAACCTCCAGCTCTGTGCACCCATCCTTTTTTTAGGGAACAATGCAGCTACCACATTTAGGATGATGGCTTCATTTGATGTGCAAGTGATCACCAACAGGATGTTTTTTACCATGCAGCGTTCTTGTTTGTGGCCAGCAATCCAGACAGTAAGTGACCAATCCAAAAAGATTTTGAGGTTGTTCATCTATGCTGAAATCCATGAACTAGCCAGCTTCGGTAAGTGTTGACTGAAAGTCCAGATTAAATATCTGCATTCATGTTGCATGGACGTTTCCTTTAACCTCTCAATATTAAATTGCGCTTTTATACAGGCTCAAAGCTGGCCATATGTCACAGGAGCCAAGCTCCGAACGACAGATGAAAGCTGAATTTTTAGTGCAAAATCTGAAGCAGCTTTGCACAACTGCAATTTCTGCCTTGGACCTTGTGAAGTAGTCATGAATTGTCAGGAGACTGCTGCAAGTCCAGGGTGAACATGGAGCTGGTCAACATTTTTCATGATCAAATCAAAAAATAGTGCATCAGCAACCTTTTCTAAACCTCCAGCTCTGTGCAGCCATCCTTTTTTTAGGGAACAATGCAGATACCACATTTAGAATGTTGGCTTCATTTGATGTGCAAGTGATCACCAACAGGACGTTTTTTTTTAATATTAAGCATTCGTATTTGTGGCCAGCAACAGCAAGCTTCTGTAAGTGGAGACTGCAAGTCAAGATTAAATATTTGCATTCATGCTGCATGGATGTATACTGTTACCTTTCAATTTTATATTGCGCTTTTATACAGGCTCAAAGCTGGCCGTATGTCCCAGGAGCCAAGCTCCGGACGACAGATGAAAGCTGCATTTTTTAGTGAAAAAGAAATTCTAAAGCAGCTTTGCACAACTGCCTTTTCTGCCTTGAATTTGTGAAGTAGTCATGAATTGGCAGCAGACTGCTGCACGTCCAGAGTGAACATGAAGCTGGTCAACATTTTTCAAGAATAAATCAAGAAATAGTGCATTAGCAACCTGTTCTAAACCTCCAGCTCTGTGCAGATATCCTTTTTAGGGGAACAATGCAGCTACCACATTTAGGATGTTGGCTTGAATTGATATGGAAGTGCCCACCAACAGGACGTTTTTTTAATATTCAGCGTTGTTATTTGTGGAAAGCAATCAAGAAAACAATTGAGCATTCCTAAAAGATGTTGAGGTTCTTTAGCTATGCAGAAATCCATGAACTATCCAGTTTTTGTAAGTGCTGACTGCAAGTCAAGATTAAACATTTGCATTCATGTTGTATGGACGCTTACTGTTACCTCTCAATTTTATATTGCGTGTATACAGGCTCAAAGCTGGCCGTATGTCACAGGAGCCAAGCTCCGAACGACCGATGAAAGCTGCATTTTTTAGTGAAAAACAAATTCTGAAGCAGCTTTGCAGAACTGCCATCTCTGCCTTGGACCTTGTGAAGTAGTCATGAATTGCCAGGAGACTGCTGCAACTCCAGAGTGAACATGGAGCTGGTCAATATTTTTTAAGATAAAATCAAGAAATAGTGCATTAGCAACCTACTCTAAACCTCCAGCTCTGTGCAGCCATCCTCTTTTTAGGGAACAATGCAGCTACCCCATTTAGTATGTTGGCTTTATTTCATGTACAAGTGATCACCAACTACACGTATTTTAATATTCAGCGTTCTTATTTGTGGAAAGCAATCAAGACAGCAAGTGAGCGTTCCAAAAATATTTTGAGGTTGTTCAATTATGTTGAAATCCATGAACTAGCCAGCTTCGGTAAGTGTTGACTGCAAGTCCAGATTAAATATCTGCATTCATGTTGCATGGACGTTTCCTTTAATCTCTCAATTTTATATTTCGCTTTTATACAGGCTCAAAGCTGGCCATATGTCACAGGAGCCAAGCTCCGAACGACAGTTGAAAGCTGAATTTTTTAGTGAAAAATCTGAAGCAGCTTTGCACAACTGCAATTTCTGCCTTGGACCTTGTGAAGTAGTCATGAATTGTCAGGAGACTACTGCAAGTCCAGAGTGAACATGGAGCTGGTCAACATTTTTCAAGATCAAATCAAGAAATAGTGCATTAGCAACCTATTCTAAACCTCCAGCTCTGTGCAGACATCTTTTTTTAGGGAACAATGCAGCTACCACATTTAGGATGTTGGCTTCAATTGATATGGAAGTGCTCACCAACAGGACGTTTTTTTAATATTCAGCGTTGTTATTTGTGGAAAGCAATCAAGAAAACAAGTGAGCATTCCTAAAAGATGTTGAGGTTCTTTAGCTATGCCGAAATCCATGAACTAGCCAGCTTCTGTAAATGCTGACTGCAAGTCAAGAATAAATATTTACATTCATGTTGCATGGACGTTTGCTGTTACCTCTCAATTTTATATTGCGCTTTTACACAGGCTCAAAGCTGGCCGTATGTCACAGGAGCGAAGCTCCGAACGACAGAAGAAAGCTGCATTTTTTTAGTGAAAAAGAAATTATGAAGCAGCTTTGCACAATCTGCCAACTCTGCTTTGCACCTTGTGAAGAAGTCATGAATTTCCAGGAGACACTGCTGCAAGTGCAGAGTGAACACGGGGCTGGTCACCATTTTTCAAGAACAGATCAAAGAAATAGTGCATCAGCAACCTATTCTCAACCTACAGCTCTGTGCAGCTATTCTTTTTTAAGGAACAATGCAGCTACCCCTTTTAGGATGTTGGCTTCATTTGATGAGCTAGTGATCACCAACTACACGTATTTTAATATTCAGCGTTTTTATTTGTGGAAAGCAGTCAAGACAGCAAGTGAGCGTTCCAGAAAGATTTTGAGGTTGTTCATCTATGCAGAAATTCATGAACTAGCCAGCTTCTGTAAGTGCTGACTGCAAGTCAAGAATAAATATATGCATTCATGTTGCATAGATGCCTGCTGTTACCTCTCAATTTTGTACTGCACTTTTATACAGGCTCAAAGCTGGCCGTATATCTCAGCAGCCAAGCTCCGAACGACAGATGAAAGCTGCATTTTTTTAGTGAAAAAAAAAATTCTGAAACATCTTTGCACAACTGCCATCTCTGCCTTGGACCTTGTGAAGTAGTAATGAATTGCCGGGAGACTGCTGCAAGTCAAGAGTGAACATGGAGCTGGTCAACATTTTTTAAGATTAAATCAAGAAATAGGGCATTAGCAACCTATTTTAAACCTCCAGCTCTATGCAGCCATCCTTTTTTAGGGAACAATGCAGCTACCACATTTAGGATGTTGGCTTCATTTGATGTCGAAGTGCTCACCAACAGGACGTTTTTTTTAATATTCAGCGTTGTTATTTGTGGCAAGCAATCAAGAAAACAAGTGAGCATTCCTAAATGATGTTCAGGTTGGTTAGCTATGCAGAAATCCATGAACTAGCCAGTTTCTGTAAGTGCTGACTGCAAGTCAAGATTAAACATTTGCATTCATGTTGTATGGAAGTTTACTCTTACCTCTCAAATTTATATTGCGTGTATACAGGCTCAAAGCTGGACGTATGTCACAGGAGCCAACTCCGAACGACAGATGAAAGCTGCATTTTTTAGTGAAAAACAAATTCTGAAGCAGCTTTGCACAACTGCCATCTCTGCCTTGGACCTTGTGAAGTAGTCATGAATTGCCAGGAGACTGCTGCAACTCCAGACTGAACATGGAGCTGGTCAACATTTTTTAGGATCAAAACGAGAAATAGTGCATTAGCAACCTCTTCTAAACCTCCACCTCTGTGCAGCCATCCTTTTTTTAGGTGACATTGCAGCAACCATATTTAGGATGTTGGCTTCATTTGATGTGCAAGTGCTCACCAAAAGGACTATTTTTTTAATATTCAGCGTTGTTATATGTGTAAAGCAATCAAAAAAACAAGTGAGCATTCCAAAAAGATGTTGAGGTTGTTTATCTATGCAGAAATCTATGAACTAGCCAGTTTCTGTAAGTGCTGACTGAGAGTCAAGATTAAATATTTGCATTCATGTTGCATAGATGAATCTGTTACCTCTCAATTTTGTACTGCTCTTTTATACAGGCTCAAAGCTGGCCGTATGTCACAGCAGCCAAGCTCCGAACGACAGATGAAAGCTGCATTTTTTAGTGAAAAAGAAACTTTGAAGCAGCTTTGCACAATTGCCATCTCTGCCTAGGACCTCGTGAAGTAGTCATGAATTGCCAGGAGACTGCTGCAACTCCAGAGTGAACATGGAGCTGGTCAACATTTTTTAAGATAAAATCAAGAAATAGTGCATTAGCAACCTACTCTAAACCTCCAGCTCTGTGCAGCCATCCTCTTTTTAGGGAACAATGCAGCTACCCCATTTAGTATGTTGGCTTTATTTCATGTACAAGTGATCACCAACTACACGTATTTTAATATTCAGCGTTCTTATTTGTGGAAAGCAATCAAGACAGCAAGTGAGCGTTCCAAAAATATTTTGAGGTTGTTCAATTATGTTGAAATCCATGAACTAGCCAGCTTCGGTAAGTGTTGACTGCAAGTCCAGATTAAATATCTGCATTCATGTTGCATGGACGTTTCCTTTAATCTCTCAATTTTATATTTCGCTTTTATACAGGCTCAAAGCTGGCCATATGTCACAGGAGCCAAGCTCCGAACGACAGATGAAAGCTGAATTTTTTAGTGAAAAATCTGAAGCAGCTTTGCACAACTGCAATTTCTGCCTTGGACCTTGTGAAGTAGTCATGAATTGTCAGGAGACTACTGCAAGTCCAGAGTGAACATGGAGCTGGTCAACATTTTTCAAGATCAAATCAAGAAATAGTGCATTAGCAACCTATTCTAAACCTCCAGCTCTGTGCAGACATCTTTTTTTAGGGAACAATGCAGCTACCACATTTAGGATGTTGGCTTCAATTGATATGGAAGTGCTCACCAACAGGACGTTTTTTTAATATTCAGCGTTGTTATTTGTGGAAAGCAATCAAGAAAACAAGTGAGCATTCCTAAAAGATGTTGAGGTTCTTTAGCTATGCCGAAATCCATGAACTAGCCAGCTTCTGTAAATGCTGACTGCAAGTCAAGAATAAATATTTACATTCATGTTGCATGGACGTTTGCTGTTACCTCTCAATTTTATATTGCGCTTTTACACAGGCTCAAAGCTGGCCGTATGTCACAGGAGCGAAGCTCCGAACGACAGAAGAAAGCTGCATTTTTTTAGTGAAAAAGAAATTATGAAGCAGCTTTGCACAATCTGCCAACTCTGCTTTGCACCTTGTGAAGAAGTCATGAATTTCCAGGAGACACTGCTGCAAGTGCAGAGTGAACACGGGGCTGGTCACCATTTTTCAAGAACAGATCAAAGAAATAGTGCATCAGCAACCTATTCTCAACCTACAGCTCTGTGCAGCTATTCTTTTTTAAGGAACAATGCAGCTACCCCTTTTAGGATGTTGGCTTCATTTGATGAGCAAGTGATCACCAACTACACGTATTTTAATATTCAGCGTTTTTATTTTTGGAAAGCAGTCAAGACAGCAAGTGAGCGTTCCAGAAAGATTTTGAGGTTGTTCATCTATGCAGAAATTCATGAACTAGCCAGCTTCTGTAAGTGCTGACTGCAAGTCAAGAATAAATATATGCATTCATGTTGCATAGATGCCTGCTGTTACCTCTCAATTTTGTACTGCACTTTTATACAGGCTCAAAGCTGGCCGTATATCTCAGCAGCCAAGCTCCGAACGACAGATGAAAGCTGCATTTTTTTAGTGAAAAAAAAATTCTGAAACATCTTTGCACAACTGCCATCTCTGCCTTGGACCTTGTGAAGTAGTAATGAATTGCCGGGAGACTGCTGCAAGTCAAGAGTGAACATGGAGCTGGTCAACATTTTTTAAGATTAAATCAAGAAATAGGGCATTAGCAACCTATTTTAAACCTCCAGCTCTATGCAGCCATCCTTTTTTAGGGAACAATGCAGCTACCACATTTAGGATGTTGGCTTCATTTGATGTCGAAGTGCTCACCAACAGGACGTTTTTTTTAATATTCAGCGTTGTTATTTGTGGCAAGCAATCAAGAAAACAAGTGAGCATTCCTAAATGATGTTCAGGTTGGTTAGCTATGCAGAAATCCATGAACTAGCCAGTTTCTGTAAGTGCTGACTGCAAGTCAAGATTGAACATTTGCATTCATGTTGTATGGAAGTTTACTCTTACCTCTCAAATTTATATTGCGTGTATACAGGCTCAAAGCTGGACGTATGTCACAGGAGCCAAGCTCCGAACGACAGATGAAAGCTGCATTTTTTAGTGAAAAACAAATTCTGAAGCAGCTTTGCACAACTGCCATCTCTGCCTTGGACCTTGTGAAGTAGTCATGAATTGCCAGGAGACTGCTGCAACTCCAGACTGAACATGGAGCTGGTCAACATTTTTTAGGATCAAAACGAGAAATAGTGCATTAGCAACCTCTTCTAAACCTCCACCTCTGTGCAGCCATCCTTTTTTTAGGTGACATTGCAGCAACCATATTTAGGATGTTGGCTTCATTTGATGTGCAAGTGCTCACCAAAAGGACTATTTTTTTAATATTCAGCGTTGTTATATGTGTAAAGCAATCAAAAAAACAAGTGAGCATTCCAAAAAGATGTTGAGGTTGTTTATCTATGCAGAAATCTATGAACTAGCCAGTTTCTGTAAGTGCTGACTGAGAGTCAAGAATAAATATTTGCATTCATGTTGCATAGATGAATCTGTTACCTCTCAATTTTGTACTGCTCTTTTATACAGGCTCAAAGCTGGCCGTATGTCACAGCAGCCAAGCTCCGAACGACAGATGAAAGCTGCATTTTTTAGTGAAAAAGAAACTTTGAAGCAGCTTTGCACAATTGCCATCTCTGCCTAGGACCTCGTGAAGTAGTCATGAATTGCCAGATGACTCTGCTGGAAGTGCAGAGTGAACATAGAGCTGGTCAACAATTTTCATGATGAAATCAAGAAATAGGGCATCAGCAACCTATTCTAAACCTCCAGCTCTGTGCAGCCATCCTTTTGGTAGGGAAAAATGCAGCTACCCCATTTAGGATGTTGGCTTCATTTCATGTGCAAGTGATCACCAACTACACGTATTTTAATAATCAGCGTTCTTATTTGTGGAAAGCAATTAAGACAGCAAGTGAGCGTTCCAAACAGATTTTGAGGTTGTTCATCTATGCAGAAATTCATGAACTAGACAGCTTCTGTAAGTGCTGACTGCAAGTCAAGAATAAACATTTGCATTCATGTTGCATGGACCTTTGCTGTTACCTCTCAATTTTATATTGCGCTTTTATACAGGCTCAGAGCTGACCGTATGACACAGGAGCCAAGCTCCGAACGACAGATGAAAGCTGAATTTTTTAGTGAAAAATCTGAAGCAGCTTTGCACAGCTGCCATCTCTGCCTTGCAACTTGTGAAGTAGTCATGAATTGCCAAGAGACTCTGCTGTAAGTGCAGAGTGAACATAGTGCTGGTCACTATTTTTTAAGATCAAATCAAAAAATAGCGCATCAGAAACCTACTCTCAACCTCCAGCTCTGTGCACCCATCCTTTTTTTAGGGAACAATGCAGCTACCACATTTAGGATGATGGCTTCATTTGATGTGCAAGTGATCACCAACAGGATGTTTTTTAACATGCAGCGTTCTTGTTTGTGGCCAGCAATCCAGACAGTAAGTGAGCAATCCAAAAAGATTTTGAGGTTGTTCATCTATGCTGAAATCCATGAACTAGCCAGCTTCGGTAAGTGTTGACTGAAAGTCCAGATTAAATATCTGCATTCATGTTGCATGGACGTTTCCTTTAACCTCTCAATATTAAATTGCGCTTTTATACAGGCTCAAAGCTGGCCATATGTCACAGGAGCCAAGCTCCGAACGACAGATGAAAGCTGAATTTTTAGTGCAAAATCTGAAGCAGCTTTGCACAACTGCAATTTCTGCCTTGGACCTTGTGAAGTAGTCATGAATTGTCAGGAGACTGCTGCAAGTCCAGGGTGAACATGGAGCTGGTCAACATTTTTCATGATCAAATCAAAAAATAGTGCATCAGCAACCTTTTCTAAACCTCCAGCTCTGTGCAGCCATCCTTTTTTTAGGGAACAATGCAGATACCACATTTAGAATGTTGGCTTCATTTGATGTGCAAGTGATCACCAACAGGACGTTTTTTTTTTAATATTAAGCATTCGTATTTGTGGCCAGCAACAGCAAGCTTCTGAAAGTGGAGACTGCAAGTCAAGATTAAATATTTGCATTCATGCTGCATGGATGTATACTGTTACCTTTCAATTTTATATTGCGCTTTTATACAGGCT
The DNA here is from genome assembly GCF_052857255.1 of Amblyomma americanum. NCBI lineage: Eukaryota > Metazoa > Arthropoda > Arachnida > Ixodida > Ixodidae > Amblyomma > Amblyomma americanum. Next base: position 31,286,712 of record NC_135501.1, on the reverse strand, counting down.
CAAAGCTGGCCGTATGTCCCAGGAGCCAAGCTCCGGACGACAGATGAAAGCTGCATTTTTTAGTGAAAAAGAAATTCTAAAGCAGCTTTGCACAACTGCCTTTTCTGCCTTGAATTTGTGAAGTAGTCATGAATTGGCAGCAGACTGCTGCACGTCCAGAGTGAACATGAAGCTGGTCAACATTTTTCAAGAATAAATCAAGAAATAGTGCATTAGCAACCAGTTCTAAACCTCCAGCTCTGTGCAGATATCCTTTTTAAGGGAACAATGCAGCTACCACATTTAGGATGTTGGCTTGAATTGATATGGAAGTGCCCACCAACAGGACGTTTTTTTAATATTCAGCGTTGTTATTTGTGGAAAGCAATCAAGAAAACAATTGAGCATTCCTAAAAGATGTTGAGGTTCTTTAGCTATGCAGAAATCCATGAACTATCCAGTTTTTGTAAGTGCTGACTGCAAGTCAAGATTAAACATTTGCATTCATGTTGTATGGACGCTTACTGTTACCTCTCAATTTTATATTGCGTGTATACAGGCTCAAAGCTGGCCGTATGTCACAGGAGCCAAGCTCCGAACGACCGATGAAAGCTGCATTTTTTAGTGAAAAACAAATTCTGAAGCAGCTTTGCAGAACTGCCATCTCTGCCTTGGACCTTGTGAAGTAGTCATGAATTGCCAGGAGACTGCTGCAACTCCAGAGTGAACATGGAGCTGGTCAACATTTTTTAAGATAAAATCAAGAAATAGTGCATTAGCAACCTACTCTAAACCTCCAGCTCTGTGCAGCCATCCTCTTTTTAGGGAACAATGCAGCTACCCCATTTAGTATGTTGGCTTTATTTCATGTACAAGTGATCACCAACTACACGTATTTTAATATTCAGCGTTCTTATTTGTGGAAAGCAATCAAGACAGCAAGTGAGCGTTCCAAAAATATTTTGAGGTTGTTCAATTATGTTGAAATCCATGAACTAGCCAGCTTCGGTAAGTGTTGACTGCAAGTCCAGATTAAATATCTGCATTCATGTTGCATGGACGTTTCCTTTAATCTCTCAATTTTATATTTCGCTTTTATACAGGCTCAAAGCTGGCCATATGTCACAGGAGCCAAGCTCCGAACGACAGATGAAAGCTGAATTTTTTAGTGAAAAATCTGAAGCAGCTTTGCACAACTGCAATTTCTGCCTTGGACCTTGTGAAGTAGTCATGAATTGTCAGGAGACTACTGCAAGTCCAGAGTGAACATGGAGCTGGTCAACATTTTTCAAGATCAAATCAAGAAATAGTGCATTAGCAACCTATTCTAAACCTCCAGCTCTGTGCAGACATCTTTTTTTAGGGAACAATGCAGCTACCACATTTAGGATGTTGGCTTCAATTGATATGGAAGTGCTCACCAACAGGACGTTTTTTTAATATTCAGCGTTGTTATTTGTGGAAAGCAATCAAGAAAACAAGTGAGCATTCCTAAAAGATGTTGAGGTTCTTTAGCTATGCCGAAATCCATGAACTAGCCAGCTTCTGTAAATGCTGACTGCAAGTCAAGAATAAATATTTACATTCATGTTGCATGGACGTTTGCTGTTACCTCTCAATTTTATATTGCGCTTTTACACAGGCTCAAAGCTGGCCGTATGTCACAGGAGCGAAGCTCCGAACGACAGAAGAAAGCTGCATTTTTTTAGTGAAAAAGAAATTATGAAGCAGCTTTGCACAATCTGCCAACTCTGCTTTGCACCTTGTGAAGAAGTCATGAATTTCCAGGAGACACTGCTGCAAGTGCAGAGTGAACACGGGGCTGGTCACCATTTTTCAAGAACAGATCAAAGAAATAGTGCATCAGCAACCTATTCTCAACCTACAGCTCTGTGCAGCTATTCTTTTTTAAGGAACAATGCAGCTACCCCTTTTAGGATGTTGGCTTCATTTGATGAGCAAGTGATCACCAACTACACGTATTTTAATATTCAGCGTTTTTATTTGTGGAAAGCAGTCAAGACAGCAAGTGAGCGTTCCAGAAAGATTTTGAGGTTGTTCATCTATGCAGAAATTCATGAACTAGCCAGCTTCTGTAAGTGCTGACTGCAAGTCAAGATTAAAAATTTGCATTCGCGTTGCATGGACGTTTGCTGTTACCTCTCAATTTTACATTGCGCTTTTATACAGGCTCAAAGCTGACCGTATGACACAGGAGCCAAGCTCCGAACGACAGATGAAAGCTGAATTTTTTAGTGAAAAATCTGAAGCAGATTTGCACAACTGCAATTTCTGCCTTGGACCTTGTGAAGTAGTCATGAATTGTCAGGAGACTGCTGCAAGTCCAGAGTGAACATGGAGCTGGTCAACATTTTTCAAGATCAAGTCAAGAAATAGCGCATCAGAAACCTACTCTCAACCTCCAGCTCTGTGCACCCATCCTTTTTTTAGGGAACGATGCAGCTACCACATTTAGGATGATGGTTTCATATGATGTGCAAGTGATCACCAACAGGATGTTTTTTTAACATGCAGCGTTCTCGTTTGTGGCCAGCAATCGAGACAGTAAGTGAGCAATCCAAAAAATTTTTATGTTGTTCATCTATGCTGAAATCCATGAACTAGCCAGCTTCGGTAAGTGTTGACTGCATGTCCAGATTAAATATCTGCATTCATGTTGCATGGGCCTTTCCTTTAACCTCTCAATTTTATATTGCGCTTTTATACAGGCTCAAAGCTGGCCATATGTCACAGGAGCCAAGCTCCGAACGACAGATGAAAGCTGACTTTTTTAGTGAAAAATCTGAAGCAGATTTGCACAACTGCAATTTCTGCCTTGGACCTTGTGAAGTAGTCATGAATTGTCAGGAGACTGCTGCAAGTCCAGAGTGAACATGGAGCTGGTCAACATTTTTCATGATCAAATCAAGAAATAGTGCACCAGCAACCTTTTCTAAACCTCCAGCTCTGTGCAGCCATCATTTTTTAGGGAACAATGCAGCTACCACATTTAGAATGTTGGCTTCATTTTTTGTGCAGGTGATCACCAACAGGACGATTTTTTTATTATTAAGCATTCTTATTTGTGGCCAGCAACAGCAAGCTTCTGTAAGTGCAGACTGCAAGTCAAGATTAAATATTTGCATTCATGCTGCATGAATGTTTACTGTTACCTTACATTTTTATATTGCGCTTTTATACAGACTCAAAGCTGGCCGTATGTCCCAGGAGCCAAGCTCCGGACGACAGATGAAAGCTGCATTTTTTAGTGAAAAAAAATTCTGAAGCAGCTTTGCACAACTGCCTTTTCTGCCTTGAATTTGTGAAGTAGTCATGAATTGGCAGGAGACTGCTGCACGTCCAGAGTGAACATGGAGCTGGTCAACATTTTTCAAGATCAAATCAAGAAATAGTGCATTAGCAACCTGTTCTAAACCTCCAGCTCTGTGCAGATATCCTTTTTAAGGGAACAATGCAGCTACCACATTTAGGATGTTTTCTTCAATTGATATGGAAGTGCCCACCAACAGGACGTTTTTTTAATATTCAGCGTTGTTATTTGTGGAAAGCAATCAAGAAAACAATTGAGCATTCCTAAAAGATGTTGATGTTCTTTAGCTATGCACAAATCCATGAACTAGCCACCTTCTGTAAGTGCTGACTGCAAGTCAAGATTAAACATTTGCATTCATGTTGCATTGACGTTTGCTGTTTCCTCTCAATTTTACATTGCGCTTTTATACAGGCTCAAAGCTGACCGTATGACACAGGAGCCAAGCTCCGAACGACAGATGAAAGCTGCATTTTTTAGTGAAAAAGAAATTTTGAAGCAGCTTTGCACAACTGCCATCTCTGCCTTGCAACTTTTGAAGTAGTCATGAATTGCCAAGAGACTCTGCTGTAAGTGCAGACTGAACATGGAGCTGGTCACCATATTTCAAGAACAAATCAAGAAATAGAGCATCAGCAACCTATTCTCAACCTACAGCTCTGTGCAGCCATATTTTTTAAGGAACAATGCAGCTACCACTTTTAGGATGTTGACTTCATTTGATGTGCAAGTCATCCCCAACAGGACGTTTTTTTAATTTGCAGCAATCTTATTTGTGGCCAGCAATCAAGACAGCAAGTGAGCATTCCAATAAATTTTGAGGTTGTTCATCTCTGCAGAAATCCATGAACTAGCCAGCTTCGGTAAGTGCTGACTGCAAGTGAAGGTTAATAATTGGCATTCATGTTGCATGGACGTTTGCTATTACCTCTCAATTTAATATTGCGCTTTTATACAGGCTCACAACTGGCCGTATGTCACAGAAGCCAAGCTCCGAACGACAGGTGAAAGCGGCTTTTTTAGTGAAAAAGAAATTCTGAAGCAACTTGCACAATCTGCAATTTCTGCCTTGCAGCTCTTGAAGTAGTCATGAATTGCCAGGAGACTGCTGCAAGTGCAGAGTGAACGTGGAGCTTGTCACCATTTTTCAAGATCAAATCAAGAAATAGTTCATCAGCAACCTATTCTCAACCTCCAGCTCTGTGCAGCTATCCTTCTTTAGGGAAAACTGCAGCTACCACATTTAGAATGTTGGCTTCATTTGATGAGCAAATGATCACAAACAGGACGTTTTTATTTATTAAGCGTTCTTATTTGTGGGCAGCAACAGCAAGCTTCTGTAAGTGCTGACTGCAAGTCAAGATTAAATATTTGCATTCATGCTGCATGGACGTTTACTGTTACCTTTCAATTTTATATTGCGCTTTTATAAAGGCTCAAAGCTGGCCGTATATCTCAGCAGCCAAGCTCCGAACGACAGATGAAAGCTGCATTTTTTTAGTGAAAAAAAAAATTCTGAAACATCTTTGCACAACTGCCATCTCTGCCTTGGACCTTGTGAAGTAGTAATGAATTGCCGGGAGACTGCTGCAAGTCAAGAGTGAACATGGAGCTGGTCAACATTTTTCAAGATCAAATCAAGAAATAGTGCATTAGCAACCTATTCTAAACCGCCAGCTCTGTGCAGCCATCCTTTTTTAGGGAACAATGCCGCTACCACATTTAGGATGTTGGCTTCATTTCATGTGGAAGCGCTCACCAACAGGACGTTTTTTTAGTATTCAGCGTTGTTATTTGTGGAAAGCAATCAAGAAAACAAGTGAGCATTCCTAAAAGATGTTGAGGTTGTTTAGCTATGCAGAAATCCATTAACTAGCCAGTTTCTGTAAGTGCTGACTGCAAGTCAAGATTAACCATTTGCATTCATATTGCATAGATGCCTGCTGTTACCTCTCAATTTTGTACTGCGCTTTTATACAGTCTCAAAGCTGGCCGTATGTCACAGCAGCCAAGCTCCGAACGACAGATGAAAGCTGCATTTTTTAATGAGAAAGAAATTTTGAAGCAGCTTTGCACAATTGCCATCTCTGCCTCGGACCTCGTGAAGTAGTCATGAATTGCCAGAAGACTCTGCTGGAAGTGCAGAGTGAACGTAGAGCTGGTCAACATTTTTCAAGATGAAATCAAGAAATAGTGCATCAGCAACCTATTTTAAACCTCACGCTCTGTGCAGCCATCCTTTTTGTAGGGAACAATGCAGCTACCCCATTTAGGATCTTGGCTTCATTTCATGTGCAAGTGGTCACCAACTACACGTATTTTAATATTCAGCGTTCTTATTTGTGGAAAGGAATGAAGACAGCAAGTGAGCGTTCCAAAAAGATTTTGAGGTTGTTCATCTATGCAGAAAGCCATGAACCAGCCAGCTTCTGTAAATGCTGACTGCAAGTCAAGATTAAATATTTGCATTCATGTTGCATGGACGTTTGCTGTTACCTCTCAATTTTATATTGCGCTTTTACACAGGCTCAAAGCTGGCCGTATGTCACAGGAGCCAAGCTCCGAATGACAGAAGAAAGCTGAATTTTTTAATGAAAAAGAAATTATGAAGCAACTTTGCACAATCTGCCAACTCTGCTTTGCACCTTGTGAAGAAGTCATGAATTTCCAGGAGACACTGCTGCAAGTGCAGAGTGAACACGGGGCTGGTCACTATTTTTCAAGAACAGATCAAGAAATAGCGCATCAACAACCTATTCGCAACCTGCGGCTCTGTGCAGCCATTCTTTTTTAAGGAACAATGCAGCTACCCCTTTTAGGATGTTGGCGTCATTTTATGTGCAATTCTTCACAAACAGGACGTTTTTTTATTATTCAGCGTTGTCATTTGTGGAAAGGAATCAAGAAAGCAAGTGAGCATTCCAAAAAGATTTTGAGGTTGTTCATCTATGCAGAAATCCATGAACTAGATAGTTTCTTAAGTGCTGACTGCAAGTCAAGATTAAAAATTTGTATTCATGTTGCATGGACGTTTGCTATTACCTCTCAATTTTATGTTGCGCTTTTACGCAGGCTCACAACTGGCCGTATGTCACAGGAGCCAAGCTCCGAACGAGAGGTGAAAGCTGCATTTTTCATTGAAAATGAAACTCTGAAGCAGCTTGCACAATCTGCAATTTCTGCCTTGCTGCTTGTGAAGTAGTCATGAATTGCCAGGAGACTGCTGCAAGTGCAGAGTGAACATGGAGCTTGTCACCATTTTTCAAGATCAAATGAAGAAATAGTGCATCAGCAACCAATTCTCATCGTCCAGCTCTGTGCAGCCATAATTTTTTAGGGAACACTGCAGCTACCACTTTTAGGATGTTGGCTCATTTTATGTGCAAGTGCTCACCAACAGGACATTTTTAATATTCAGCGTCGTCATTTGTGGAAAGGAATCAAGAAAGCAAGTGAGCATTCCAAAAAGATTTTGGGGTTGTTCATCTATGCAGAAATCCATGAGCTAGCCAGTTTCTGTAAGTGCTGACTGCATGTTAAGATTACATATTTGCATTCATGTTGCATGCACGTTTGCTGTTACCTCTCAATTTTATATTGCGCTTTTATACAGGCTCAAAGCTGGCCGGATGTCACAGGAGCCAAGCTACGAACGACAGATGAAAGCTGCATTTTTAGTGGAAAAGAAAGTTTGAAGCAGCTTTGCACAACTGCCATCTCTGCCTCGGGTCTCGTGAAGTAGTCATGAATTGCCAGAAGACTCTGCTGGAAGTGGAGAGTGAACATGGAGCTGGTCAACATTTTTCAAGATCAAATCAAGAAATAGCGCATCAGAAACCTACTCTCAACCTCCAGCTCTGTGCACCCATCCTTTTTATAGGAAAAAATGCAGCTACCACATTAAGGATGTTGGCTTCATTTGATGTGCAAATGCTCACCAAAAGGACTATTTTTTTAATATTCAGCGTTGTTATTTGTGGAAAGCAATCAAGAAAACAAATGAGCATTCCAAAAAGATGTTGAGGTTGTTCATCTATGCAGAAATCCATGAACTAGCCAGTTTCTGTAAGTGCTGACTGCAATTCAAGATTAAATATTTGTATTCATGTTGCATAGATTCCTGCTGTTACCTCTCAATTTTGTACTGCGCTTTTATACAGGCTCAAAGCTGGCCTATGTCACAGCAGCCAAGCTCCGAACGACAGATAAAAGCTGCATTTTTTAGTGGAAAAAAATTCTGGAATATCTTTGCACAACTGCCATCTCTGCCTTGGACCTTGCGAAGTAGTAATGAATTGCCAGGAGGCTGCTGCAAATCCAGAGTGAACATGGAGCTGGTCAACATTTTTCAAGATCAAATCAAGAAATAGTGCATCAGCAACCTTTTCTAAACCTCCAGCTCTGTGCAGCCATCCTTTTTGAGAGAACAATGCAGCTACCACATTTAGAATGTTGGCTTCATTTGATGTGCAAGTGATCACCAACAGGACGTTTTTTTTAATATTAAGCATTCTTATTTGTGGCCAGCAACAGCAAGCTTCTGTAAACGCAGACTGCATGTCAAGATTAAATATTTGCATTCATGCTGAATGGATGTTTACTGTTACCTTTCAATTTTATATTGCGCTTTTATACAGGCTCAAAGCTGGCCGTATGTCACAGGAGCCAAGCTCCGGACGACAGATGAAAGCTGCATTTTTTAGTGAAAAAGAAATTCTGAAGCAGCTTTGCACAACTGCCTTTTCTGCCTTGACCTTGTGAAGTAGTCATGAATTGGCAGGAGACTGCTGCAAGTCCAGAGTGAACATGGAGCTGGTCAACATTTTTCAAGATCAAATCAAGAAATAGTGCATTAGCAACCTATTCTAAACCGCCAGCTCTGTGCAGCCATCCTTTTTTAGGGAACAATGCCGCTACCACATTTAGGATGTTGGCTTCATTTCATGTGGAAGCGCTCACCAACAGGACGTTTTTTTAGTATTCAGCGTTGTTATTTGTGGAAAGCAATCAAGAAAACAAGTGAGCATTCCTAAAAGATGTTGAGGTTGTTTAGCTATGCAGAAATCCATGAACTAGCCAGTTTCTGTAAGTGCTGACTGCAAGTAAAGATTAACCATTTGCATTCATATTGCATAGATGCCTGCTGTTACCTCTCAATTTTGTACTGCGCTTTTATACAGTCTCAAAGCTGGCCGTATGTCACAGCAGCCAAGCTCCGAACGACAGATGAAAGCTGCATTTTTTAGTGAAAAAGAAATTTTGAAGCAGCTTTGCACAATTGCCATCTCTGCCTCGGACCTCGTGAAGTAGTCATGAATTGCCAGAAGACTCTGCTGGAAGTGCAGAGTGAACGTAGAGCTGGTCAACATTTTTCAAGATGAAATCAAGAAATAGTGCATCAGCAACCTATTCTAAACCTCACGCTCTGTGCAGCCATCCTTTTTGTAGGGAACAATGCAGCTACCCCATTTAGGATCTTGGCTTCATTTCATGTGCAAGTGGTCACCAACTACACGTATTTTATTATTCAGCGTCCTTATTTGTGGAAAGGAATGAAGACAGCAAGTGAGCGTTCCAAAAAGATTTTGAGGTTGATCATCTATGCAGAAAGCCATGAACCAGCCAGCTTCTGTAAATGCTGACTGCAAGTCAAGATTAAATATTTGCATTCATGTTGCATGGACGTTTGCTGTTACCTCTCAATTTTATATTGCGCTTTTACACAGGCTCAAAGCTGGCCGTATGTCACAGGAGCCAAGCTCCGAATGACAGAAGAAAGCTGCATTTTTCAGTGAAAATGAAACTCTGAAGCAGCTTGCACAATCTGCAATTTCTGCTTTGCACCTTGTGAAGAAGTCATGAATTTCCAGGAGACACTGCTGCAAGTGCAGAGTGAACACGGGGCTGGTCACTATTTTTCAAGAACAGATCAAGAAATAGCGCATCAACAACCTATTCGCAACCTGCGGCTCTGTGCAGCCATTCTTTTTTAAGGAACAATGCAGCTACCCCTTTTAGGATGTTGGCGTCAGTTTATGTGCAAGTGATCACCAACAGGACGTTTTTTTTAATATTAAGCATTCTTATTTGTGGCCAGCAACAGCAAGCTTCTGTAAACGCAGACTGCATGTCAAGATTAAATATTTGCATTCATGCTGAATGGATGTTTACTGTTACCTTTCAATTTTATATTGCGCTTTTATACAGGCTCAAAGCTGGCCGTATGTCTCAGGAGCCAAGCTCCGACGACAGACGAAAGCTGCATTTTTTAGTGAAAAAGAAATTCTAAAGCAGCTTTGCACAACTGCCTTTTCTGCCTTGACTTTGTGAAGTAGTCATGAATTGCCAGGAGACTGCTGCAACTCCAGAGTGAACATGGAGCTGGTCAACATTTTTTAAGATCAAATCAAGAAATAGTGCATTAGCAACCTATTCGAAACCTCCAGCTCTGTGCAGCCATCCTTTTTTTAGGGAACAATGCAGCTGCCCCATTTAGGATGTTGGCTTCATTTCATGTGCAAGTGATCACCAACTACACGTATTTTATTATTCAGCGTTCTTATTTGTGGAAAGCAATCAAGACAGCAAGTGAGCGTTCCAGAAAGATTTTGAGGTTGTTCATCTATGCAGAAATCCTCGAACTAGCCAGCTTCTGTAAGTGCTGACTGCAAGTCAAGATTAAATATTTGCATTCATGTTGCATGGATGTTTACTCGTACCTCTCAATTTTATATTGCGCTTTTATACAGGCTCAAAGCTGGCCGTATGTCCCAGGAGCCAAGCTCCGGACGACAGATGAAAGCTGCATTTTTTAGTGAAAAAGAAATTCTGAAGCAGCTTTGCACAACTGCCTTTTCTGCCTTGACCTTGTGAAGTAGTCATGAATTGGCAGGAGGCTGCTGCAAGTCCAGAGTGAACAAGGAGCTGGTCAACATTTTTCAGACATCAAATCAAGATATAGTGCATTATTAACCTATTTTTTAACCTCCAGCTCTGTGCAGCCATCCTTTCATAGGGAACAATGCAGCTACCACATTTAGGATGTTGGCTTCATTTCATGTGCAAGTGCTCACCAAAAGGACTATTTTTTTAATATTCAGCGTTGTTATTTGTGGAAAGCAATCAAGAAAACAAGTGAGCATTCCAAAAAGATGTTGATGTGTTCATCTATGCAGAAATCCATGAACTAGCCAGCTTCTGTAAGTGCTGACTGCAAGTCAAGATTAAATATTTGCATTCATTTTGCATAGATGCCTGCTGTTACCTCTCAATTTTGAACTGCGCTTTTATACAGGCTCAAAGCTGGATGTATGTGACAGCAGCCAAGCTCCAAACGACAGATGAAAGCTGCATTTTTTTAGTGAAAAAAAATTCTGAAGCATCTTTGCACAACTGCCATCTCTGCCTTGGACCTTGTGAAGTAGTAATGAATTGCCAGGAGACTGCTGCAAATCCAGAATGAACATGGAGCTGGTCAACATTTTTCAAGATCAAATCAAGAAATAGTGCATCAGCAACCTATTCTAAACCTCCAGCTCTGTGCAGCCATGCTTTTTTAGGCGAACAATGCAGCTACCACATTTAGAATGTTGGCTTCATTTGATGTGCAAGTGATCACCAAAAGGACGTTTTTTTTAATATTAAGCATTCTTATTTGTGGCCAGCAACAGCAAGCTTCTGTAAGTGCAGAGTGCAAGTCAAGAATAAATATTTGCATTCATGCTGCATGGACGTTTACTGTTACCTTTCAATTTTATATTGCGCTTTTATAAAGGCTCAAAGCTGGCCGTATGTCACAGGAGCCAAGCTCCGGACGACAGATGAAAGCTGCATTTTTTAGTGAAAAAGAAATTTTGAAGCAGCTTTGCACAACTGCCATCTCTGCCTTGGACCTTGTGAAGTAGTCATGATTTGCCAGGAGACTCTGCTGCAAGTGCAGAGTGAACATGGAGCTGGTCAACATTTTTCAAGGTCAAATCAAGAAATAGTGCATCAACAACCTATTCTCAAACTCCAGCTCTGTGCAGCCATCTTTTTTTAGGGAACAATGCAGCTACCACATTTAGGTTGTTGGCTTCATTTGATGTACAAGGGATAACCAACAGGACATTTTATTTCATATTCAGCGGTCTTATTTGTGGCCAGCAATCAAGACAGCAAGTGAGCGTTCCAAAAAGATTTTGAGGTTGTTCATCTATGCAGAATTCCATGAACTAGGCTGTTTCTGTAAGTGCTGAGTGCAAGTCAAGATTAAACATTTGCATTCATGTTGCGTGGACGTTTGCTGTTACCTCTCAATTTGATATTGCGCCTTTATACAGGCACAAAGCTGGCCGTATGTCAAAGCAACCAAGCTCCGGACGACAGATGAAAGCTGCAGTTTTTTAGTGAAAAAGAAACTATGAAGCAGCTTTGCACAATCTGCCATCTCTACCTTGCACCTTGTGTATCGGGCTTGCGTGATAACACCATAACAATGTGCCTGACATGCGCAGTGCGTAAACAGCGCTATCACGAAGGCTATATATATCAATGCCCTGCAATAAACTTGATTCTTCTTGTTCTGGCCTTCATGCTGTCGAGTGCCGTCATTGCGAACTGATACATGGTGTCAGAAGTGGCCAGTTGGGCAGGACGTAGCTCGGAGCGCCATAGACCTGCTGAAGCCCCCGGAACCTTTGCAGCTCTCCGGTAACCTGTCGCAGAATTGGAAGCGGTTTAAGCAAAAACTGGAACTCTTCGTCAAGGCGACCACGCCAAAGGGCGACCCAAGAAGCGGAGCAGCGAAAGCTGCACTCCTGTTTAGCGTTGCCGGACACGAAGCACTTGACGTCTTCAACGCGTTTACGTTTGGTGAGCAGGAAGATAAGGAAGATTACGACACCCTGGTCCAGAAGTTTGAAGCATACTGTGCCGAGGTAAGCAATGAAGTGCATGAGCGGTATGTTTTTCGCTCGAAAAAACAAGAAGACGGAGAGCCGTTTGAAAGATTTATTAGAGACCTCAAGAAGCAAGCAGCGCAATGCAACTTCGAAGGACTGCACGATTCAATGATCAGGGATCAGATCGTCTTTGGGATGAATAATTCCAAACTGCGTGAAAAAATGCTGCGGGAAAAGGGCTTAACGTTGTTAAAGGCTGAAGAAATGTGCAGGGTAGCGGAATCAGTGGCACAAAGAAATCAGGTCTGGGCCAGGCCCAGTGACAGCATTGAGTCCGTCTCTCGCAGTAGGGCATCGTGCCACCGCTGCGGAGACCGGCAAAAAACCAGTGCAGTAAACGGTAGTTCGTACCGGTGCAAGAAATGCAACCGACGGCACGAGCCGAGGCAGTGTCCTGCTTACGGAAAAAGATGCAACACTTGTCGAAAGCTGCATCACTTTGCGATTTGTTGTCCGGCCAGAGCGGTCGTCAACGAAGTCGGCGCACAGTTCAATATAAGTTTGATGTTCTTGACGTCTGCATCGACAGCTGCATTACTGGTGATTGGACTGTCGAAGCCAAAGTTGGGGGTCGTAAAGCATTATTCAAGGTGGATACCAGAGCACAAGCAAGCCTCTTACCATTTTCGATACACCGCAAGTTGAAAACTGCCGAACTGAATCCTACGAGCTCTGTGCTACGAGCATACAATGGAGGCATCATCACCAACTTCGGAACAACAGTCCAAAAAAATAACCGTTGGAGATGCAGCAACTACAGTGAAATTCTACGTGGTGAAAAATGGACGTCGTGCAATACTGGGGCTTCACGCATACGAAGCTCTAGGCCTTGTGCAGCGCACAGTGGACACTGTCAGCACTGCTGCTGAGTACGAAGCGATCAAGCACTTCAGGCACTTCTTTGAGGGTTTAGGATGCCTAAAGCAACCATACAGCATGGTACTACAGACAGATGCTACCCCAGTCGTCCAGCCAGCGCGGCGGGTGCCCCTGTCTTTGCGCCAACCGCTTCGTGACGAGCTTCAAAGAATGGAGGGAGCTGGTATCATCACAAAAGATGGTCCTACCGACTGGGTAAGCCCTTTGGTTTTGGTCAAAAAGAAAGACTGCAGTCTTAGGGTGTGCATGGACCCGAGAAGGATCAATGAGCATATAAAGAGGCAACACTACCAGCTTCCCAGGCGAGAAGATATTGAAGCAGAATTGACCGGCGCTTGCTACTTTAGTTGCCTAGATGCAAACTCTGGACTTCACCAGATACCCCTCGACGACGCAACATCAAAAATTTGCACTTTTGCCACTCCTTTCGGTCGATACCCTTACTTGCGCCTGCCGTTTGGCATTTCATCGGCACCGGAAGTTTTTCACAAAATGCTCAGTCAGATGTAGGACGGGCTGCCAGGAGTTCACGTGTATATCGACGACATTTTGGTGTGGGGCACTACACGTCAAGAGCATGATGAACGGCTATTAGCAGTTCGGAAAGCTGCCGAAACAGCAGGATTGACACTAAACGCCGAAAAATGCAAGTTCGGTTTAACAGAGGTGCATTTTCTGGGTGACGTTATCGGACAAAAAGGAATTTCCCCGAACCCGAAGCTTGTGCGCAATCTGTTGGGAATGCCAACACCAAAAAGCAAAACCGATCTACAGCGCATGTTAGGAGTGATCAACTACTTCGGAAAATACGTGTCAGTGTTGTCAGAACGAACAGCGATGGATGCTTCGAGCGCTTATCAAACCGCAATTCGAGTTCGAGTGGACCGAAAACCACGCGAAGGAATGGAAATGCATCACGCAGGCACTTGCGACATCACCCTTGCTAGCAATATTTGACCCCAAAAAGAAAGCAAGAATAACTTGCGATGCGTCCAAGGACGGCGTCGGAGCGGCGCTTTTACAGTGTCACGGTGGTCACTGGCGACCGGTAGCATATACTTCACGAGTCTTAACACCACCGGAGCAGCGTTACGCGCAAATTGAAAAGGAGACGCTGGGCATTCTGTTCGGTTGCGAGAAGTTTCATCAGTTTGTGTATGGACAGACGGTCATTATCGAGACCAACCACAAGCCACTTCTGTCAATCGCTGCTAAAGAAATTTGTGACATGCCCCCACGATTGCAGAGTTTTAAGACTTCTCAGATATGACTATGTTCTACAGTACGTTCCAGGGAAGCACCTGGTCTTGGCAGACATGCTCTCACGATCGACTACACCCGGGGGTGTTGACAATGCTGGTGCCACAGAAGACGTCGAAGTTCACGCACTACAGCTCCTGAACGGCATGGTCACGGTAACAACGCAGCAAAAACTGGCAAAGGAAACTGCTCGTGACTGCTACTTGCAGACTGTCGTCAGTGTGCTACGAGGTACATTCCTTGTGTGTGCTACGAGGTACATTCCTTGTGTGTGCTACGAGGTACATTCCTTGTGTGTGCTACGAGGTTCCGCGTTCGACGGCGCGGCGTAGACGGAGACCCAGATGACAGCGGCATCATCAATTACCCAGCCATGCTCTTTGAGTGACGACCAGAACGAAGGGACCCGCCGCCGTCGCCGCGGGGAAACAGGCTTTATCCTCCCTAATTGGCGTGGCGGTTCCAGGGGCGGCCCTCCCGAGCACATTCCAGGACAAGGGAACTGTCAGCGGGCCAGAGCGCGCCGTACCACAGCCGACGCTATGCGCTACCGCGAAGACAACCTTCTTTCCCTCGGACTCAACACGTGAGGGGAGCGAGACGATAAGTGCGGTGGTATGTATGTGCGCCCAAGTGAAAGCCCTAGCCCCCCCTCCTTCCCCTCCGGCGTGGGCGTCCTCACCCTAGGGAGTGTGGAGAAGAGGATATAAAAATCGACAAGCAGTACGGGAGAAGCACGCTCAGGACGACATCGTTCGCCAAGAGGGCCGTCAGCGCCGAAGCCCGACGGTGTGCAGCTTCTGCCAGCAACCGCTCGAGCCCAACTCCGGAGCCACTCCATCGCCCCCATGAAGTCGTCGGCACGTAAGCTCGGACGCCCCAGCCTCTGATGTATAATCTTAATCATGTGTAATTATTGAATATACCTGTTTGTTTAAACTGAGCCATACGGTGTCTCTTTGCCTCTCCGTCCCGTGTGGACCTGCGCATTATGGGGGTCATCACACTGGTGTCAGAAGTGGGGTCTCAAAAGTAAATGTCCTCTGAATGCTGCGACATTCATGACTTCAAAATTGTAATCAAAAGGGAATCACGGGACTAATTGTGGGACTTTTACCCCCATTTGATAGGCTTGAGGCACCGGAGGGCTTGAAAAAAAAAATGTCTTTATCTGAGGGAGCTCCCACTCCACAGCCGTCGCTCGGAGCAAGCATGCTGGCATTAGGAAGCGTCATTCCGACGTTTACGGGAGATAAGACAGGGGTTCCAATCTGCGATTTCTTTTCTATGCTAGAAGAGATTGGGAAAATGGGGGGATGGTCCGATGCTCAAATGCTGGGAATGGCGAGGTGTAAGATGGCAGGAGCTGCTCATGATTTTGCATGGCGAGACGAAAAAGTAAAATCCACAAAATCATTTGCGGAATTTAAGAAGCTCGCGTTTGAGCATTTTGACACTGAACCACGTCACGTGCGAGTACAGAGGTTCCGTGACGCCGGACAGATGGTAGGGGAGGACGTGCGAACGTTTGCGTCGCGGCTTCAGCGCTTAGCGCGCGATACGTTAAGCAGGGAGGAGGAAGGAGACCAGCTTAAGAAGAAATACGCGGAGGATATACTTAAAGAGGAAATGACCGCTTTGTTCGTGGCTGGTCTGCAAGATCCCGTGCGCCGGTTCGTGCTCTCGCGCAAGCCGAGCAATTTCGACCAAGCCGTGGAGGCCGCATTGGATGAGGAACAAAATGAGGCGTTAACGACAGCCGCAGCGAGAGTACGCGTCATAGAGAGAGCGGTGCTCAACCCTGAGGTTGCTCTCTTGACAGAGCGGTTAGATCGCTTAGAACAGCTGCTATCTCAGCAGGTAGAATGCCAGGTTGAAGCGCGCGCTCAACAGCGCCCATTCGCTGGAAACCGGAGACCGCCACAAAGCTACAGGGGCGGTATGCGAGATTTTGAAGAAATCGTATGCTTCGCTTGCCAGGGTCGCGGACACATCGCCAGGTTCTGCCAAAACGTGCGTCGTGGGGAGCCACAAAGAGAAGCTGGCGAGACACGCCCTAAGCAAGCCTACAGCGGGGCTCCAGATACCGAGACAAAAAACTAGTTAGTCCTCCCCAGCCTGAGGAGCGTGGGTAGGGAGCAGTAGATGATGAGGTGGTGGTAGTTTGTGTGGCCGACGAGGCATGCCCTGTTGTGCGTTGCAAGTTAAATGGTTGTTGTATGGAATTGTTGATAGATACGGGGTCAAAGGCGACATTGCTTAAGGAGAGCAGTTTTAACACGCTTCGAAGGAAGGGGTACCGCGAGGTGTTGGAAGCGTCTGGTGGTATGGCAACCAAATTTGTAGGCATAACGGGGGATCCTCTTGGCATAAGTGGACTCTACCGGCTACACTTCTCTCTCGGCGGAATTGCATTGGAGCACCCCTGCTACGTATGCCCGGACACGGTGTCTCTGCCAAACGGAGTGTCAGGTATATTAGGGCAGGATTTTTTGAGAAAAGGGAAGGTAGTAGTCTCATTCTCTGAGGAAGAGGTTAATGCGGGCGGATCAAAAGTTCCGTTTTTGAACAGGAGAGGGGCTGAGATTCGCATTAGCGATATTGACACTCGTCAAACAGTGGGATGATTGGAGAAGATATATTCGCGGGTTGCCGTCAGGCTGGTCGAGGAGGCGGTCGTCCTTCCTTGTTCGGAGCACATTTTGTACACGTTTGTGCCTTCAGATGTAGAGAGCGGCGCCGTGGGAGTGCTTGAGCCGGTCGACTCTCTCAGCAATGGCCTGAAGGCAGCCGCGTGCCTCGTGACAGTAATGACGCCCACAGAGTGCCCCTACGGGTGGTTAACTGTAGCCAGCAGCCACTGAGCCTTCCAAAGAACAAAACATTGGCTTTCTTCACCTCTGCGATAGAGAAACGTGAGCCCACCGATACGGTACTCGCAACTGTAGAGCATGTTAGTCCTTCGGCTGCTCCAAAAGTGTCGTTCGATCTTTCTCACGTAAAATCCAGGGAGAGGGAGGCTCTGGCTGGTTTGCTGAACGACTACTTGGAGGTATTCGCCGCGTCCAACCTGGATTTGGGCTGCTGTGGCGTTATAAAGCACAGGATAGAAACCGGCACTTCATCGCCCGTTTACCAGCGTGCGTACAGGATTCCTTACTCCCAACGTGAGGAGATGGAGCGGCAGGTGCAGGACCTGATTGATCGCGGCATTGTCGAACACTCAAAGTCACCCTGGGGAGCACCAGCACTATTGGTGGAAAAGCCAGATGGCTCGTATCGATTGGTAGTGGACTACCGCAAACTAAATGCCGTAACTCGCATCGATCCATACCCCATCCCCAATATACAGGAGACGCTTTCTCAGCTGGGCTCTGCCAGGTACTTCACGGTAGTGGACATGGCAGCGGGATTCTGGCAGATAGCAATGGATCCGGCAGATGCCGAGAAAACGGCATTCAACACGCCCTCAGGGCACTATGAATGGAAAAGAATGCCGATGGGTCTGGCCAACAGCCCTGCTGTCTGGCAGAGAACCGCTGATGTTATCCTGGCAGGTCTTCTGGGGAGGCTGTGCTTCGTGTATATGGATGACATTATCATATACAGTGACAGTTTTGAGAACCATTTGCGCAATATTGAGCAGGTTTTGGTGCGACTAAGAGGAGCGGGTCTCAAGCTGAAGCCCTCTAAGTGCCAATTCCTCAAAAACGAGGTGAAATACCTCGGGCACGTTGTTTCAGCTGACGGCGTGCGACCGGACCCTGAGAAACTAAGGTGTGTCTCGGATTTTCCATCCCCGACTAGCGTCCGCCAGGTCCGGCAGTTTCTCGGCCTGATCGGTTACTACCGAAGGCACATAGAGGAGTTCGCCAAGCTCGCTAAGCCGCTCACCGCCTTAACAGCCAAAAATGTCGCCTTTCGCTGGGACGAAAACGCGGAGAATGCTTTTGGGGCCCTGAAAAGGAAGCTAATCAGTGAACCGCTGTTGCGCCACCCGGATTTTAATTTGCCCTTCGTTATGGCCACAGATGCGTCAAAGTTCGCAGTTGGTGCCGTGCTATCTCAGGTAATCGAGGGCAAAGAACATCCCGTTGCTTTTGCTAGCCGAGAGCTGAGCCCCACAGAGCAAAAGTACGGAGCTACGGAAAGGGAGTGCCTCGCCGTTGTCTGGGCAGTAAAGCACTTCAGATGCTACCTTTACGGCCGCACATTCAAGCTAGTCACAGACTGCCATCCTCTGAAATGGGTGATGAGTGCCAGGGACCCTACCTCGCGACTCGCTCGATGGAATATACACCTGCAGGAATACTGATTTGAAGTTGAGCACAAGTCAGGAGAGACACATCTGAATGCTGATGCACTCAGCCGCACAGCTGCCGTGGCAGCTATAGATGAGTTTGTCCCCGTAGTCGACCCCGCCGAATTACGCACAGAGCAGTGCAAAGATCCTGACCTGAAGCGAATAATCGAAAGCTTAGAGGGCGCACCGTCTCACCCCGAACAGCTAGGTTATTTCATTGGCAAAGACGGCACCCTGTGTCGGCGCACGAGGCCAACCAGGAAAGGGAGACCAGAGAAAACCGCTTGGGAGAGAGTCGTCATACCTCGGTCGTGGACAGAAAGGGTTCTTCGCGCGTTTCACGATGCGCCATGCGCCGGTCATTTTGGCGTAGCGAAGACACGCAGGCGTGTGGAGCGTTTGTACTTTTGGAGTGGCATGCGACAGGATGTTAGAGACTAGTGTGCGAAGTGTCATTCCTGTCTCGAAAGAAAAACACCCAAGGGACGAAGACCAGCTCCAATTCAGCCGTTCCCTGAGGTTTCGGCTCCCTTCGAGCGGACAGGTATGGACATAATGGGCCCATTGCCCACGACCACTTCCGGAAACAAGTACATTTTAGTATTTGTCGATCACCTTTCAAAATACGCGGAAGCGGTAGCACTCCCAGATCAGAAGGCAGACACGGTTGCAAGAGCATTTGTCGAACAGATCGTGCTCCGACATGAACCCCCGAGGCAACTCTTGACAGATCAGGGAACGAACTTCGTGTCGCAGCTAATGAGGACAGTTTGCGAGCTGCTTAAGATCGCTAAGAAGCAGACAACACCGTACCATCCGGCTTGCAACGGCGCGGTGGAGCGACTGAACCAAACCGTGGCCGGGTTCCTGTCGCATTTTGTTTCGCGCGACCAGCGGGACTGGGACTTGTGGCTCCCGTATGCAATGTTTGCCTACAATTCCGCAGCACACGAGAGCACGGGCGAATCGCCATTCTTTCTTCTCTACGGCCGAGACCCGGACCAGCCTAGTGAAGTGCCAGAGGGCCCCCGTCGTGTCCCATACGCTTCACTGGACGACTATAAGGTTGAGCTAGAATCGCGCTTGCAAGTGGCGAGGGACATCGCAAAGGAGGCCTTAAAGAAAGCGGCGAAGCGCAGGAAGGAGGTGCACGATCGCAGTGCTAGAGACGCGCCGTTTGATGTGGGGGACAGCGTGTACATTGAAAACTGCCAAAGGCAGATTGGGCTAGCTCCTAAGTTCCAGACGAAGTGGAGAGGACCGTGCGAGGTTGTCGAGAAGCTTTCTCCGGTAAACTTCAGAGTCCGAGACGTGAACCGGCGCTTGATAAGGATACACGCAAATCGCCTCAAGTCGGCACCGGTTCAGTATTCACGAAATGAGGAAAGGGAAAGTGCGGATTTTGATGGGGACAGAAGTGAAGCGGAGCGCGCAGATAGTTCGCAAGAAACGCCCTCTCCTGCATTTGTTCGGCAGGCGCCCGAGGTGACGGCCGGAATGCCACCGGATTTACTTCATGCATTGCTAGAAGAAGAAGCGCGCGAGGTTGCCGCGCAGATAACGCCAGGAGAGGCTCCTGCCACGAGCCCTCGCGAGTCCCAAAGCAGACAAAGGGGCACAGACTTACTTAGTATGACTCATGAAGGCCGATATCCGCTGCGAAATCGGAAAGCTAAGTCGGACTAATGGCGTAAACAGAGCGGAGTTGTGAACTGGTTAGAATTGTGTAATGCCGCAGCTCATAACATTGCTATGTGCTTATGTGTTAAGTTATCGGAGTTGGTAGTTAAACCGTTCTGTCATTAAGTAACACCTTCACAGGAGAGCATGCGGAGCGCATGCAGAACCTGCCCTACTTCCTTTCGTTATCTATATTTTTGTCTGTGCCGTGATCGTGCTAGAAGTGGGAGCTCCTTTGTAACTGTGGTAAATTTATTTCGTCCAGTTTGGACTAGAAAGGAGAGGCTTGGGTGCTGAGTTTCATGTTTATCTGTAAAAGAAGATCAGTGCTGCCCCTGGAGACGCCAGTTATGACAGCGGAGGCATATGGTGTTGTGCAGTGGTGTTGAGTGCAGCGAAAAGTGTTTTGTCGGACGCACTGTGCGAGGCGATTCAGAAAGACAAGGGGAGCTGCGTGGACTCAAATGTTCGGAGAACATTCTTCTGGAGGGTGAGCGAGTGTGACATTCCTTGTGTGTGCTACGAGGTACATTCCTTGTGTGTGCTACGAGGTACATTCCTTGTGTGTGCTACGAGGTACATTCCTTGTGTGTGCTACGAGGTTCCGCGTTCGACGGCGCGGCGTAGACGGAGACCCAGATGACAGCGGCATCATCAATTACCCAGCCATGCTCTTTGAGTGACGACCAGAACGAAGGGACCCGCCGCCGTCGCCGCGGGGAAACAGGCTTTATCCTCCCTAATTGGCGTGGCGGTTCCAGGGGCGGCCCTCCCGAGCACATTCCAGGACAAGGGAACTGTCAGCGGGCCAGAGCGCGCCGTACCACAGCCGACGGTATGCGCTACCGCGAAGACAACCTTCTTTCCCTCGGACTCAACACGTGAGGGGAGCGAGACGATAAGTGCGGTGGTATGTTTGTGCGCCCAAGTGAAAGCCCTAGCCCCCCCTCCTTCCCCTCCGGCGTGGGCGTCCTCACCCTAGGGAGTGTGGAGAAGAGGATATAAAAATCGACAAGCAGTACGGAAGAAGCACGCTCAGGACGACATCGTTCGCCAAGAGGGCCGTCAGCGCCGAAGCCCGACGGCGTGCAGCTTCTGCCAGCAACCGCTCGAGCCCAACTCCGGAGCCACTCCATCGCCCCCATGAAGTCGTCGGCACGTAAGCTCGGACGCTCCAGCCTCTGATGTATAATCTTAATCATGTGTAATTATTGAATATACCTGTTTGTTTAAACTGAGCCAATGCGGTGTCTCTTTGCCTCTCCGTCCCGTGTGGACCTGCGCATTATGGGGTCATCACAGTCATTATCGAGACCAACCACAAGCCACTTCTGTCAATCGCTGCTAAAGAAATTTGTGACATGCCCCCACGATTGCAGAGATTTTTTTAAGACTTCTCTGATATGACTATGTTCTACAGTACGTTCCAGGGAAGCACCTGGTCTTGGCAGACATGCTCTCACGATCGACTACACCCGGGGGTGTTGACAATGCTGGTGCCACAGAAGACGTCGAAGTTCACGCACTACAGCTCCTGAACGGCATGGTCACGGTAACAACGCAGCAAAAACTGCCAAAGGAAACTGCTCGTGACTGCTACTTGCAGACTCGTCAGCAACTCATCAGCAGGAAACTCAATTCAAGGTGAGCTGAAGCCCTTTTCATCTGAACTGTCCGTAATCAACGGAATTCTGTTCAAAGGAACAAAAGCTGTCATACCGAGAAGCATGAGACAAGAAATGCTAACAAGAATTCATGCCGGCCACCTTGGCTTAAACAAATGCAAAGAAAGAGCAAGACTTCTCGTTTTTTGGCCAGGCTTGAACAACGACATCGCAGTGCTTCTCCAAAACTGTTCTACATGCAGAAAGTTCGCGTACCAGCAAGCCAAAGAACCGCTGATAATGCGCCCGGTGCCGCAGTGTGCGTGGTACAGGGTCGGAGCGGACATCTTTTGTTTTGGGGGAAATTCTTACGTTGTCGTATATGATGCTCTTTCCAACTTGCCAGATGTCGAGAGGCTTCCAGACACAAGTGCAAGAAGTGTTGTTTCGGCTCTCAGTGCTATGTTTGCTCGATACGGCATTCCTATCGAACTGTGCACTGATAATGGACCACAGTTTTCAAGCCAAGAGTTCGCAGCCTTCGCTAAAGAGTATGATTTTGCGCACGTCACGTCTAGCCCACACTACCCGCAGTCTAACGGCCTTGCCGAAAAAGGTGTGCAAATTGTCAAGCGGATAATGAAGAAAACTCAAGACGCACGACACGACTTCTGGCTAGGCCTTCTGGCCTGCCGATCAACGCCACTGATTGATGGTCAATCCCCTGGCGAGCTTCTTCAAGGCAGGCGCCTTCGATCTAATCTCCCCGATTTTGGTGGTATCAAGACTATCGAAGTCAAGAAGCACCGCCAGACACCCAAAGGACAGCCGTTGCCTCAACTAGGAAAAGGTGACGTCGTCAGGCTGCGAGACACAACTTGGTCACAAAAAGGAAAGGTGGTTGGGAAAGCTGCCCCGAGGTCCTACCACGTTGTAACTGAAATTCGTCGTGTTCTCCGGCGCAACAGGCGACACCTGCTTCATTCCAGCGAGCAGTATGCTGAAACAAGTGACGATGACACCGACGACTGCGCAGACGAAGCTGACCCAAATGCACGGAACAGTCCAGGGACTGTGACACCGCAGCCTTCTGGCACTACCAGTGCAGCACCCCAGCAGCCTCCGGGGCTCTGTAACCAACATCTAGTCCACGGTGCCACGCCTTCGGCTTCAATTACCCATCCAGAGCAACCCACAAGTGTCATCAGTCTGAGTAGGTCGACTCGTACCGCGAAGCCTCCCCAACGTCTTCGTTATGACGCTGCTTTCAATAAGTTATCATGAACTTGAACCACTGTCTTGGGCAAACCTTGGAAGGATGTATCGGGCTTGCGTGATAACACGATAACAATGTGCCTGACATGCGCAGTGCGTAAACCGCGCTATCACGAAGGCTATATATATCAATGCCCTGCAATAAACTTGATTGTTCTTGTTCTGGCCTTCATGCTGGCGAGTGCCGTCATTGCGAACTGATACACCTTATAGTCGTGAATTGCCAGGACACCGCTTCAAGTGCAGTGAACATAGAGCTGGTCACCATTTTTCGAGATCAAGTCAAGAAATAGTGCATCAGCAACCTGTTCTCGACCTCCAGCTCTGTACAGCCATCGTTTTTAGGGAACAATGCAGCTACCACTTTTAGGATGTTGGCTTCATTTTATGTGCATGTGATCGCCAACAGGACGTTTTTTTTAATATTCAGGGCTCTTATTTGTGGCCAGCAATCAAGAAAGCAAGTGAGCGTTCCAAAATATTTTGATTTTCATCTATGCAGAAATCCATGAACTAGCCAGCTTCTGTATGTGCTGACTGCAAGTCAAGAATAAATATTTGCATTCATGTTGCATGGACGTTTGCTGTTACCTCTCAATTTTGTACTGCGCTTTTATACAGGCTCAAAGCTGGCCGTATGTCACAGGAGCCAAGCTCCGAACGACAGATGAAAGCTGAATTTTTTAGTGAAAAATCTGAAGCAGCTTTGCACAGCTGCCATCTCTGCCTTGCAACTTGTGAAGTAGTCATGAATTGCCAAGAGACTGTGCTGTAAGTGCAGAGTGAACATAGTGCTGGTCACTATTTTTTAACATCAAATAAAAAAATTGCGCATCAGAAACCTACTCTCAACCTCCAGCTCTGTGCACCCATCCTTTTTTTAGGGAACAATGCAGCTACCACATTTAGGATGATGGCTTCATTTGATGTGCAAGTGATCACCAACAGGATGTTTTTTAACATGCAGCGTTCTTGTTTGTGGCCAGCAATCCAGACAGTAAGTGAGCAATCCAAAAAGATTTTGAGGTTGTTCATCTATGCTGAAATCCATGAACTAGCCAGCTTCGGTAAGTGTTGACTGAAAGTCCAGATTAAATATCTGCATTCATGTTGCATGGACGTTTCCTTTAACCTCTCAATATTAAATTGCGCTTTTATACAGGCTCAAAGCTGGCCATATGTCACAGGAGCCAAGCTCCGAACGACAGATGAAAGCTGAATTTTTAGTGCAAAATCTGAAGCAGCTTTGCACAACTGCAATTTCTGCCTTGGACCTTGTGAAGTAGTCATGAATTGTCAGG
The DNA here is from genome assembly GCF_052857255.1 of Amblyomma americanum. Taxonomy (NCBI): domain Eukaryota; kingdom Metazoa; phylum Arthropoda; class Arachnida; order Ixodida; family Ixodidae; genus Amblyomma; species Amblyomma americanum. The sequence continues at coordinate 31,262,158 of NC_135501.1, read as the reverse complement.
AGACTGCTGCAAGTCCAGGGTGAACATGGAGCTGGTCAACATTTTTCATGATCAAATCAAAAAATAGTGCATCAGCAACCTTTTCTAAACCTCCAGCTCTGTGCAGCCATCCTTTTTTTAGGGAACAATGCAGATACCACATTTAGAATGTTGGCTTCATTTGATGTGCAAGTGATCACCAACAGGACGTTTTTTTTTAATATTAAGCATTCGTATTTGTGGCCAGCAACAGCAAGCTTCTGTAAGTGGAGACTGCAAGTCAAGATTAAATATTTGCATTCATGCTGCATGGATGTATACTGTTACCTTTCAATTTTATATTGCGCTTTTATACAGGCTCAAAGCTGGCCGTATGTCCCAGGAGCCAAGCTCCGGACGACAGATGAAAGCTGCATTTTTTAGTGAAAAAGAAATTCTAAAGCAGCTTTGCACAACTGCCTTTTCTGCCTTGAATTTGTGAAGTAGTCATGAATTGGCAGCAGACTGCTGCACGTCCAGAGTGAACATGAAGCTGGTCAACATTTTTCAAGAATAAATCAAGAAATAGTGCATTAGCAACCTGTTCTAAACCTCCAGCTCTGTGCAGATATCCTTTTTAGGGGAACAATGCAGCTACCACATTTAGGATGTTGGCTTGAATTGATATGGAAGTGCCCACCAACAGGACGTTTTTTTAATATTCAGCGTTGTTATTTGTGGAAAGCAATCAAGAAAACAATTGAGCATTCCTAAAAGATGTTGAGGTTCTTTAGCTATGCAGAAATCCATGAACTATCCAGTTTTTGTAAGTGCTGACTGCAAGTCAAGATTAAACATTTGCATTCATGTTGTATGGACGCTTACTGTTACCTCTCAATTTTATATTGCGTGTATACAGGCTCAAAGCTGGCCGTATGTCACAGGAGCCAAGCTCCGAACGACCGATGAAAGCTGCATTTTTTAGTGAAAAACAAATTCTGAAGCAGCTTTGCAGAACTGCCATCTCTGCCTTGGACCTTGTGAAGTAGTCATGAATTGCCAGGAGACTGCTGCAACTCCAGAGTGAACATGGAGCTGGTCAATATTTTTTAAGATAAAATCAAGAAATAGTGCATTAGCAACCTACTCTAAACCTCCAGCTCTGTGCAGCCATCCTCTTTTTAGGGAACAATGCAGCTACCCCATTTAGTATGTTGGCTTTATTTCATGTACAAGTGATCACCAACTACACGTATTTTAATATTCAGCGTTCTTATTTGTGGAAAGCAATCAAGACAGCAAGTGAGCGTTCCAAAAATATTTTGAGGTTGTTCAATTATGTTGAAATCCATGAACTAGCCAGCTTCGGTAAGTGTTGACTGCAAGTCCAGATTAAATATCTGCATTCATGTTGCATGGACGTTTCCTTTAATCTCTCAATTTTATATTTCGCTTTTATACAGGCTCAAAGCTGGCCATATGTCACAGGAGCCAAGCTCCGAACGACAGTTGAAAGCTGAATTTTTTAGTGAAAAATCTGAAGCAGCTTTGCACAACTGCAATTTCTGCCTTGGACCTTGTGAAGTAGTCATGAATTGTCAGGAGACTACTGCAAGTCCAGAGTGAACATGGAGCTGGTCAACATTTTTCAAGATCAAATCAAGAAATAGTGCATTAGCAACCTATTCTAAACCTCCAGCTCTGTGCAGACATCTTTTTTTAGGGAACAATGCAGCTACCACATTTAGGATGTTGGCTTCAATTGATATGGAAGTGCTCACCAACAGGACGTTTTTTTAATATTCAGCGTTGTTATTTGTGGAAAGCAATCAAGAAAACAAGTGAGCATTCCTAAAAGATGTTGAGGTTCTTTAGCTATGCCGAAATCCATGAACTAGCCAGCTTCTGTAAATGCTGACTGCAAGTCAAGAATAAATATTTACATTCATGTTGCATGGACGTTTGCTGTTACCTCTCAATTTTATATTGCGCTTTTACACAGGCTCAAAGCTGGCCGTATGTCACAGGAGCGAAGCTCCGAACGACAGAAGAAAGCTGCATTTTTTTAGTGAAAAAGAAATTATGAAGCAGCTTTGCACAATCTGCCAACTCTGCTTTGCACCTTGTGAAGAAGTCATGAATTTCCAGGAGACACTGCTGCAAGTGCAGAGTGAACACGGGGCTGGTCACCATTTTTCAAGAACAGATCAAAGAAATAGTGCATCAGCAACCTATTCTCAACCTACAGCTCTGTGCAGCTATTCTTTTTTAAGGAACAATGCAGCTACCCCTTTTAGGATGTTGGCTTCATTTGATGAGCTAGTGATCACCAACTACACGTATTTTAATATTCAGCGTTTTTATTTGTGGAAAGCAGTCAAGACAGCAAGTGAGCGTTCCAGAAAGATTTTGAGGTTGTTCATCTATGCAGAAATTCATGAACTAGCCAGCTTCTGTAAGTGCTGACTGCAAGTCAAGAATAAATATATGCATTCATGTTGCATAGATGCCTGCTGTTACCTCTCAATTTTGTACTGCACTTTTATACAGGCTCAAAGCTGGCCGTATATCTCAGCAGCCAAGCTCCGAACGACAGATGAAAGCTGCATTTTTTTAGTGAAAAAAAAAATTCTGAAACATCTTTGCACAACTGCCATCTCTGCCTTGGACCTTGTGAAGTAGTAATGAATTGCCGGGAGACTGCTGCAAGTCAAGAGTGAACATGGAGCTGGTCAACATTTTTTAAGATTAAATCAAGAAATAGGGCATTAGCAACCTATTTTAAACCTCCAGCTCTATGCAGCCATCCTTTTTTAGGGAACAATGCAGCTACCACATTTAGGATGTTGGCTTCATTTGATGTCGAAGTGCTCACCAACAGGACGTTTTTTTTAATATTCAGCGTTGTTATTTGTGGCAAGCAATCAAGAAAACAAGTGAGCATTCCTAAATGATGTTCAGGTTGGTTAGCTATGCAGAAATCCATGAACTAGCCAGTTTCTGTAAGTGCTGACTGCAAGTCAAGATTAAACATTTGCATTCATGTTGTATGGAAGTTTACTCTTACCTCTCAAATTTATATTGCGTGTATACAGGCTCAAAGCTGGACGTATGTCACAGGAGCCAACTCCGAACGACAGATGAAAGCTGCATTTTTTAGTGAAAAACAAATTCTGAAGCAGCTTTGCACAACTGCCATCTCTGCCTTGGACCTTGTGAAGTAGTCATGAATTGCCAGGAGACTGCTGCAACTCCAGACTGAACATGGAGCTGGTCAACATTTTTTAGGATCAAAACGAGAAATAGTGCATTAGCAACCTCTTCTAAACCTCCACCTCTGTGCAGCCATCCTTTTTTTAGGTGACATTGCAGCAACCATATTTAGGATGTTGGCTTCATTTGATGTGCAAGTGCTCACCAAAAGGACTATTTTTTTAATATTCAGCGTTGTTATATGTGTAAAGCAATCAAAAAAACAAGTGAGCATTCCAAAAAGATGTTGAGGTTGTTTATCTATGCAGAAATCTATGAACTAGCCAGTTTCTGTAAGTGCTGACTGAGAGTCAAGATTAAATATTTGCATTCATGTTGCATAGATGAATCTGTTACCTCTCAATTTTGTACTGCTCTTTTATACAGGCTCAAAGCTGGCCGTATGTCACAGCAGCCAAGCTCCGAACGACAGATGAAAGCTGCATTTTTTAGTGAAAAAGAAACTTTGAAGCAGCTTTGCACAATTGCCATCTCTGCCTAGGACCTCGTGAAGTAGTCATGAATTGCCAGGAGACTGCTGCAACTCCAGAGTGAACATGGAGCTGGTCAACATTTTTTAAGATAAAATCAAGAAATAGTGCATTAGCAACCTACTCTAAACCTCCAGCTCTGTGCAGCCATCCTCTTTTTAGGGAACAATGCAGCTACCCCATTTAGTATGTTGGCTTTATTTCATGTACAAGTGATCACCAACTACACGTATTTTAATATTCAGCGTTCTTATTTGTGGAAAGCAATCAAGACAGCAAGTGAGCGTTCCAAAAATATTTTGAGGTTGTTCAATTATGTTGAAATCCATGAACTAGCCAGCTTCGGTAAGTGTTGACTGCAAGTCCAGATTAAATATCTGCATTCATGTTGCATGGACGTTTCCTTTAATCTCTCAATTTTATATTTCGCTTTTATACAGGCTCAAAGCTGGCCATATGTCACAGGAGCCAAGCTCCGAACGACAGATGAAAGCTGAATTTTTTAGTGAAAAATCTGAAGCAGCTTTGCACAACTGCAATTTCTGCCTTGGACCTTGTGAAGTAGTCATGAATTGTCAGGAGACTACTGCAAGTCCAGAGTGAACATGGAGCTGGTCAACATTTTTCAAGATCAAATCAAGAAATAGTGCATTAGCAACCTATTCTAAACCTCCAGCTCTGTGCAGACATCTTTTTTTAGGGAACAATGCAGCTACCACATTTAGGATGTTGGCTTCAATTGATATGGAAGTGCTCACCAACAGGACGTTTTTTTAATATTCAGCGTTGTTATTTGTGGAAAGCAATCAAGAAAACAAGTGAGCATTCCTAAAAGATGTTGAGGTTCTTTAGCTATGCCGAAATCCATGAACTAGCCAGCTTCTGTAAATGCTGACTGCAAGTCAAGAATAAATATTTACATTCATGTTGCATGGACGTTTGCTGTTACCTCTCAATTTTATATTGCGCTTTTACACAGGCTCAAAGCTGGCCGTATGTCACAGGAGCGAAGCTCCGAACGACAGAAGAAAGCTGCATTTTTTTAGTGAAAAAGAAATTATGAAGCAGCTTTGCACAATCTGCCAACTCTGCTTTGCACCTTGTGAAGAAGTCATGAATTTCCAGGAGACACTGCTGCAAGTGCAGAGTGAACACGGGGCTGGTCACCATTTTTCAAGAACAGATCAAAGAAATAGTGCATCAGCAACCTATTCTCAACCTACAGCTCTGTGCAGCTATTCTTTTTTAAGGAACAATGCAGCTACCCCTTTTAGGATGTTGGCTTCATTTGATGAGCAAGTGATCACCAACTACACGTATTTTAATATTCAGCGTTTTTATTTTTGGAAAGCAGTCAAGACAGCAAGTGAGCGTTCCAGAAAGATTTTGAGGTTGTTCATCTATGCAGAAATTCATGAACTAGCCAGCTTCTGTAAGTGCTGACTGCAAGTCAAGAATAAATATATGCATTCATGTTGCATAGATGCCTGCTGTTACCTCTCAATTTTGTACTGCACTTTTATACAGGCTCAAAGCTGGCCGTATATCTCAGCAGCCAAGCTCCGAACGACAGATGAAAGCTGCATTTTTTTAGTGAAAAAAAAATTCTGAAACATCTTTGCACAACTGCCATCTCTGCCTTGGACCTTGTGAAGTAGTAATGAATTGCCGGGAGACTGCTGCAAGTCAAGAGTGAACATGGAGCTGGTCAACATTTTTTAAGATTAAATCAAGAAATAGGGCATTAGCAACCTATTTTAAACCTCCAGCTCTATGCAGCCATCCTTTTTTAGGGAACAATGCAGCTACCACATTTAGGATGTTGGCTTCATTTGATGTCGAAGTGCTCACCAACAGGACGTTTTTTTTAATATTCAGCGTTGTTATTTGTGGCAAGCAATCAAGAAAACTAGTGAGCATTCCTAAATGATGTTCAGGTTGGTTAGCTATGCAGAAATCCATGAACTAGCCAGTTTCTGTAAGTGCTGACTGCAAGTCAAGATTAAACATTTGCATTCATGTTGTATGGAAGTTTACTCTTACCTCTCAAATTTATATTGCGTGTATACAGGCTCAAAGCTGGACGTATGTCACAGGAGCCAAGCTCCGAACGACAGATGAAAGCTGCATTTTTTAGTGAAAAACAAATTCTGAAGCAGCTTTGCACAACTGCCATCTCTGCCTTGGACCTTGTGAAGTAGTCATGAATTGCCAGGAGACTGCTGCAACTCCAGACTGAACATGGAGCTGGTCAACATTTTTTAGGATCAAAACGAGAAATAGTGCATTAGCAACCTCTTCTAAACCTCCACCTCTGTGCAGCCATCCTTTTTTTAGGTGACATTGCAGCAACCATATTTAGGATGTTGGCTTCATTTGATGTGCAAGTGCTCACCAAAAGGACTATTTTTTTAATATTCAGCGTTGTTATATGTGTAAAGCAATCAAAAAAACAAGTGAGCATTCCAAAAAGATGTTGAGGTTGTTTATCTATGCAGAAATCTATGAACTAGCCAGTTTCTGTAAGTGCTGACTGAGAGTCAAGAATAAATATTTGCATTCATGTTGCATAGATGAATCTGTTACCTCTCAATTTTGTACTGCTCTTTTATACAGGCTCAAAGCTGGCCGTATGTCACAGCAGCCAAGCTCCGAACGACAGATGAAAGCTGCATTTTTTAGTGAAAAAGAAACTTTGAAGCAGCTTTGCACAATTGCCATCTCTGCCTAGGACCTCGTGAAGTAGTCATGAATTGCCAGATGACTCTGCTGGAAGTGCAGAGTGAACATAGAGCTGGTCAACAATTTTCATGATGAAATCAAGAAATAGGGCATCAGCAACCTATTCTAAACCTCCAGCTCTGTGCAGCCATCCTTTTGGTAGGGAAAAATGCAGCTACCCCATTTAGGATGTTGGCTTCATTTCATGTGCAAGTGATCACCAACTACACGTATTTTAATAATCAGCGTTCTTATTTGTGGAAAGCAATTAAGACAGCAAGTGAGCGTTCCAAACAGATTTTGAGGTTGTTCATCTATGCAGAAATTCATGAACTAGACAGCTTCTGTAAGTGCTGACTGCAAGTCAAGAATAAACATTTGCATTCATGTTGCATGGACCTTTGCTGTTACCTCTCAATTTTATATTGCGCTTTTATACAGGCTCAGAGCTGACCGTATGACACAGGAGCCAAGCTCCGAACGACAGATGAAAGCTGAATTTTTTAGTGAAAAATCTGAAGCAGCTTTGCACAGCTGCCATCTCTGCCTTGCAACTTGTGAAGTAGTCATGAATTGCCAAGAGACTCTGCTGTAAGTGCAGAGTGAACATAGTGCTGGTCACTATTTTTTAAGATCAAATCAAAAAATAGCGCATCAGAAACCTACTCTCAACCTCCAGCTCTGTGCACCCATCCTTTTTTTAGGGAACAATGCAGCTACCACATTTAGGATGATGGCTTCATTTGATGTGCAAGTGATCACCAACAGGATGTTTTTTAACATGCAGCGTTCTTGTTTGTGGCCAGCAATCCAGACAGTAAGTGAGCAATCCAAAAAGATTTTGAGGTTGTTCATCTATGCTGAAATCCATGAACTAGCCAGCTTCGGTAAGTGTTGACTGAAAGTCCAGATTAAATATCTGCATTCATGTTGCATGGACGTTTCCTTTAACCTCTCAATATTAAATTGCGCTTTTATACAGGCTCAAAGCTGGCCATATGTCACAGGAGCCAAGCTCCGAACGACAGATGAAAGCTGAATTTTTAGTGCAAAATCTGAAGCAGCTTTGCACAACTGCAATTTCTGCCTTGGACCTTGTGAAGTAGTCATGAATTGTCAGGAGACTGCTGCAAGTCCAGGGTGAACATGGAGCTGGTCAACATTTTTCATGATCAAATCAAAAAATAGTGCATCAGCAACCTTTTCTAAACCTCCAGCTCTGTGCAGCCATCCTTTTTTTAGGGAACAATGCAGATACCACATTTAGAATGTTGGCTTCATTTGATGTGCAAGTGATCACCAACAGGACGTTTTTTTTTTAATATTAAGCATTCGTATTTGTGGCCAGCAACAGCAAGCTTCTGAAAGTGGAGACTGCAAGTCAAGATTAAATATTTGCATTCATGCTGCATGGATGTATACTGTTACCTTTCAATTTTATATTGCGCTTTTATACAGGCTCAAAGCTGGCCGTATGTCCCAGGAGCCAAGCTCCGGACGACAGATGAAAGCTGCATTTTTTAGTGAAAAAGAAATTCTAAAGCAGCTTTGCACAACTGCCTTTTCTGCCTTGAATTTGTGAAGTAGTCATGAATTGGCAGCAGACTGCTGCACGTCCAGAGTGAACATGAAGCTGGTCAACATTTTTCAAGAATAAATCAAGAAATAGTGCATTAGCAACCAGTCCTAAACCTCCAGCTCTGTGCAGATATCCTTTTTAAGGGAACAATGCAGCTACCACATTTAGGATGTTGGCTTGAATTGATATGGAAGTGCCCACCAACAGGACGTTTTTTTAATATTCAGCGTTGTTATTTGTGGAAAGCAATCAAGAAAACAATTGAGCATTCCTAAAAGATGTTGAGGTTCTTTAGCTATGCAGAAATCCATGAACTATCCAGTTTTTGTAAGTGCTGACTGCAAGTCAAGATTAAACATTTGCATTCATGTTGTATGGACGCTTACTGTTACCTCTCAATTTTATATTGCGTGTATACAGGCTCAAAGCTGGCCGTATGTCACAGGAGCCAAGCTCCGAACGACCGATGAAAGCTGCATTTTTTAGTGAAAAACAAATTCTGAAGCAGCTTTGCAGAACTGCCATCTCTGCCTTGGACCTTGTGAAGTAGTCATGAATTGCCAGGAGACTGCTGCAACTCCAGAGTGAACATGGAGCTGGTCAACATTTTTTAAGATAAAATCAAGAAATAGTGCATTAGCAACCTACTCTAAACCTCCAGCTCTGTGCAGCCATCCTCTTTTTAGGGAACAATGCAGCTACCCCATTTAGTATGTTGGCTTTATTTCATGTACAAGTGATCACCAACTACACGTATTTTAATATTCAGCGTTCTTATTTGTGGAAAGCAATCAAGACAGCAAGTGAGCGTTCCAAAAATATTTTGAGGTTGTTCAATTATGTTGAAATCCATGAACTAGCCAGCTTCGGTAAGTGTTGACTGCAAGTCCAGATTAAATATCTGCATTCATGTTGCATGGACGTTTCCTTTAATCTCTCAATTTTATATTTCGCTTTTATACAGGCTCAAAGCTGGCCATATGTCACAGGAGCCAAGCTCCGAACGACAGATGAAAGCTGAATTTTTTAGTGAAAAATCTGAAGCAGCTTTGCACAACTGCAATTTCTGCCTTGGACCTTGTGAAGTAGTCATGAATTGTCAGGAGACTACTGCAAGTCCAGAGTGAACATGGAGCTGGTCAACATTTTTCAAGATCAAATCAAGAAATAGTGCATTAGCAACCTATTCTAAACCTCCAGCTCTGTGCAGACATCTTTTTTTAGGGAACAATGCAGCTACCACATTTAGGATGTTGGCTTCAATTGATATGGAAGTGCTCACCAACAGGACGTTTTTTTAATATTCAGCGTTGTTATTTGTGGAAAGCAATCAAGAAAACAAGTGAGCATTCCTAAAAGATGTTGAGGTTCTTTAGCTATGCCGAAATCCATGAACTAGCCAGCTTCTGTAAATGCTGACTGCAAGTCAAGAATAAATATTTACATTCATGTTGCATGGACGTTTGCTGTTACCTCTCAATTTTATATTGCGCTTTTACACAGGCTCAAAGCTGGCCGTATGTCACAGGAGCGAAGCTCCGAACGACAGAAGAAAGCTGCATTTTTTTAGTGAAAAAGAAATTATGAAGCAGCTTTGCACAATCTGCCAACTCTGCTTTGCACCTTGTGAAGAAGTCATGAATTTCCAGGAGACACTGCTGCAAGTGCAGAGTGAACACGGGGCTGGTCACCATTTTTCAAGAACAGATCAAAGAAATAGTGCATCAGCAACCTATTCTCAACCTACAGCTCTGTGCAGCTATTCTTTTTTAAGGAACAATGCAGCTACCCCTTTTAGGATGTTGGCTTCATTTGATGAGCAAGTGATCACCAACTATACGTATTTTAATATTCAGCGTTTTTATTTGTGGAAAGCAGTCAAGACAGCAAGTGAGCGTTCCAGAAAGATTTTGAGGTTGTTCATCTATGCAGAAATTCATGAACTAGCCAGCTTCTGTAAGTGCTGACTGCAAGTCAAGATTAAAAATTTGCATTCGCGTTGCATGGACGTTTGCTGTTACCTCTCAATTTTACATTGCGCTTTTATACAGGCTCAAAGCTGACCGTATGACACAGGAGCCAAGCTCCGAACGACAGATGAAAGCTGAATTTTTTAGTGAAAAATCTGAAGCAGATTTGCACAACTGCAATTTCTGCCTTGGACCTTGTGAAGTAGTCATGAATTGTCAGGAGACTGCTGCAAGTCCAGAGTGAACATGGAGCTGGTCAACATTTTTCAAGATCAAGTCAAGAAATAGCGCATCAGAAACCTACTCTCAACCTCCAGCTCTGTGCACCCATCCTTTTTTTAGGGAACGATGCAGCTACCACATTTAGGATGATGGTTTCATATGATGTGCAAGTGATCACCAACAGGATGTTTTTTTAACATGCAGCGTTCTCGTTTGTGGCCAGCAATCGAGACAGTAAGTGAGCAATCCAAAAAATTTTTATGTTGTTCATCTATGCTGAAATCCATGAACTAGCCAGCTTCGGTAAGTGTTGACTGCATGTCCAGATTAAATATCTGCATTCTTGTTGCATGGGCCTTTCCTTTAACCTCTCAATTTTATATTGCGCTTTTATACAGGCTCAAAGCTGGCCATATGTCACAGGAGCCAAGCTCCGAACGACAGATGAAAGCTGACTTTTTTAGTGAAAAATCTGAAGCAGATTTGCACAACTGCAATTTCTGCCTTGGACCTTGTGAAGTAGTCATGAATTGTCAGGAGACTGCTGCAAGTCCAGAGTGAACATGGAGCTGGTCAACATTTTTCATGATCAAATCAAGAAATAGTGCACCAGCAACCTTTTCTAAACCTCCAGCTCTGTGCAGCCATCATTTTTTAGGGAACAATGCAGCTACCACATTTAGAATGTTGGCTTCATTTTTTGTGCAGGTGATCACCAACAGGACGATTTTTTTATTATTAAGCATTCTTATTTGTGGCCAGCAACAGCAAGCTTCTGTAAGTGCAGACTGCAAGTCAAGATTAAATATTTGCATTCATGCTGCATGAATGTTTACTGTTACCTTACATTTTTATATTGCGCTTTTATACAGACTCAAAGCTGGCCGTATGTCCCAGGAGCCAAGCTCCGGACGACAGATGAAAGCTGCATTTTTTAGTGAAAAAAAATTCTGAAGCAGCTTTGCACAACTGCCTTTTCTGCCTTGAATTTGTGAAGTAGTCATGAATTGGCAGGAGACTGCTGCACGTCCAGAGTGAACATGGAGCTGGTCAACATTTTTCAAGATCAAATCAAGAAATAGTGCATTAGCAACCTGTTCTAAACCTCCAGCTCTGTGCAGATATCCTTTTTAAGGGAACAATGCAGCTACCACATTTAGGATGTTTTCTTCAATTGATATGGAAGTGCCCACCAACAGGACGTTTTTTTAATATTCAGCGTTGTTATTTGTGGAAAGCAATCAAGAAAACAATTGAGCATTCCTAAAAGATGTTGATGTTCTTTAGCTATGCACAAATCCATGAACTAGCCACCTTCTGTAAGTGCTGACTGCAAGTCAAGATTAAACATTTGCATTCATGTTGCATTGACGTTTGCTGTTTCCTCTCAATTTTACATTGCGCTTTTATACAGGCTCAAAGCTGACCGTATGACACAGGAGCCAAGCTCCGAACGACAGATGAAAGCTGCATTTTTTAGTGAAAAAGAAATTTTGAAGCAGCTTTGCACAACTGCCATCTCTGCCTTGCAACTTTTGAAGTAGTCATGAATTGCCAAGAGACTCTGCTGTAAGTGCAGACTGAACATGGAGCTGGTCACCATATTTCAAGAACAAATCAAGAAATAGAGCATCAGCAACCTATTCTCAACCTACAGCTCTGTGCAGCCATATTTTTTAAGGAACAATGCAGCTACCACTTTTAGGATGTTGACTTCATTTGATGTGCAAGTCATCCCCAACAGGACGTTTTTTTAATTTGCAGCAATCTTATTTGTGGCCAGCAATCAAGACAGCAAGTGAGCATTCCAATAAATTTTGAGGTTGTTCATCTCTGCAGAAATCCATGAACTAGCCAGCTTCGGTAAGTGCTGACTGCAAGTGAAGGTTAATAATTGGCATTCATGTTGCATGGACGTTTGCTATTACCTCTCAATTTAATATTGCGCTTTTATACAGGCTCACAACTGGCCGTATGTCACAGAAGCCAAGCTCCGAACGACAGGTGAAAGCGGCTTTTTTAGTGAAAAAGAAATTCTGAAGCAACTTGCACAATCTGCAATTTCTGCCTTGCAGCTCTTGAAGTAGTCATGAATTGCCAGGAGACTGCTGCAAGTGCAGAGTGAACGTGGAGCTTGTCACCATTTTTCAAGATCAAATCAAGAAATAGTTCATCAGCAACCTATTCTCAACCTCCAGCTCTGTGCAGCTATCCTTCTTTAGGGAAAACTGCAGCTACCACATTTAGAATGTTGGCTTCATTTGATGAGCAAATGATCACAAACAGGACGTTTTTATTTATTAAGCGTTCTTATTTGTGGGCAGCAACAGCAAGCTTCTGTAAGTGCTGACTGCAAGTCAAGATTAAATATTTGCATTCATGCTGCATGGACGTTTACTGTTACCTTTCAATTTTATATTGCGCTTTTATAAAGGCTCAAAGCTGGCCGTATGTCACAGGAGCCAAGCTCCGGACGACAGATGAAAGCTGCATTTTTTAGTGAAAAAGAAATTTTGAAGCAGCTTTGCACAACTGCCATCTCTGCCTTGGACCTTGTGAAGTAGTCATGATTTGCCAGGAGACTCTGCTGCAAGTGCAGAGTGAACATAGAGCTGGTCAACATTTTTCAAGATCAAATAAAGAAATAGTGCATCAGCAACCTTTTCTAAACCTCCAGCTCTCTGCAGCCAACTTTTTTTAGGGAACAATGCAGCTACCATATTTAGAATGTTGGCTTCATTTGTTGTGCAAGTGATCACCAACAGGACGTTTTTATTAAATATTAAGCACTCTTACTTGTGGCCAGCAACAGCAAGCTTCTGTAAGTGAAGACTGCAAGTCAAGAATAAATATTTGCATTCATGCTGCATGGATGTTGACTATTACCTTTCAATTTTATATTGCGCTTTTATACAGGCTCAAAGCTGGCCGTATGTCCCAGGAGCCAAGCTCCGGACGACAGATGAAAGCTGCATTTTTTAGTGAAAAAGAAATTCTGAAGCAGCTTTGCACAACTGCCTTTTCTGCCTTGACATTGTGAAGTAGTCATGAATTGGCAGGAGGCTGCTGCAAGTCCAGAGTGAACAAGGAGCTGGTCAACATTTTTCAAGATCAAATCAAGATATAGTGCATTATTAACCTAATTTTTAACCTCCAGCTCTGTGCAGCCATCCTTTCATAGGGAACAATGCAGCTACCACATTTAGGATGTTGGCTTCATTTCATGTGCAAGTGCTCACCAAAAGGACTATTTTTTTAATATTCAGCGTTGGTATTTGTGGAAAGCAATCAAGAAAACAAGTGAGCATTCCAAAAAGATGTTGATGTGTTCATCTATGCAGAAATCCATGAACTAACCAGTTTCTGTAAGTGCTGACTGCAAGTCAAGAATAAATATTTGCATTCATGTTGCATAGATGCCTGCTGTTACCTCTCAATTTTGAACTGCGCTTTTATACAGGCTCAAAGCTAGATGTATGTCACAGCAGCCAAGCTCCAAACGACAGAAGAAAGCTGCATTTTTTTAGTGAAAAAAAATTCTGAAGCATCTTTGCACAACTGCCATCTCTGCCTTGGACCTTGTGAAGTAGTAATGAATTGCCAGGAGACTGCTGCAAATCCAGAATGAACATGGAGCTGGTCAACATTTTTCAAGATCAAATCAAGAAATAGTGCATCAGCAACCTATTCTAAACCTCCAGCTCTGTGCAGCCATCCTTTTTTAGGCGAACAATGCAGCTACCACATTTAGAATGTTGGCTTCATTTGATGTGCAAGTGATCACCAAAAGGACGTTTTTTTTAATATTAAGCATTCTTATTTGTGGCCAGCAACAGCAAGCTTCTGTAAGTGCAGAGTGCAAGTCAAGATTAAATATTTGCATTCATGCTGCATGGACGTTTACTGTTACCTTTCAATTTTATATTGCGCTTTTATAAAGGCTCAAAGCTGGCCGTATGTCACAGGAGCCAAGCTCCGGACGACAGATGAAAGCTGCATTTTTTAGTGAAAAAGAAATTTTGAAGCAGCTTTGCACAACTGCCATCTCTGCCTTGGACCTTGTGAAGTAGTCATGATTTGCCAGGAGACTCTGCTGCAAGTGCAGAGTGAACATGGAGCTGGTCAACATTTTTCAAGGTCAAATCAAGAAATAGTGCATCAACAACCTATTCTCAACCTCCAGCTCTGTGCAGCCATCTTTTTTTAGGGAACAATGCAGCTACCACATTTAGGTTGTTAGCTTCATTTGATGTGCAAGTGATAACCAACAGGACTTTTTAATTCATATTCAGCGGTCTTATTTGTGGCCAGCAATCAAGACAGCAAGTGAGCGTTCCAAAAAGATTTTCAGGTTGTTCATCTATGCAGAATTCCATGAACTAGGCTGTTTCTGTAAGTGCTGAGTGCAAGTCAAGATTAAACATTTGCATTCATGTTGCGTGGACGTTTGCTGTTACCTCTCAATTTGATATTGCGCCTTTATACAGGCACAAAGCTGGCCGTATGTCAAAGCAACCAAGCTCCGGACGACAGATGAAAGCTGCAGTTTTTTAGTGAAAAAGAAACTATGAAGCAGCTTTGCACAATCTGCCATCTCTGCCTTGCACCTTGTGTATCGGGCTTGCGTGATAACACCATAACATTGTGCCCGACATGCGCAGTGCGTAAACAGCGCTATCACGAAGGCTATATATATCAATGCCCTGCAATAAACTTGATTCTTCTTGTTCTGGCCTTCATGCTGTCGAGTGCCGTCATTGCGAACTGATACATGGTGTCAGAAGTGGCCAGTTGGGCAGGGCGTAGCTCGGAGCGCCATGGACCTGCTGAAGCCCCCGGAACCTTTGCAGCTCTCCGGTAACCTGTCGCAGAATTGGAAGCGGTTTAAGCAAAAACTGGAACTCTTCATCAAGGCGACCACGCCAAAGGGCGACCCAAGAAGCGGAGCAGCGAAAGCTGCACTCCTGTTTAGCGTTGCCGGACACGAAGCACTTGACGTCTTCAACGCGTTTACGTTTGGTGAGCAGGAAGACAAGGAAGATTACGACACCCTGGTCCAGAAGTTCGAAGCATACTGTGCCGAGGTAAGCAATGAAGTGCATGAGCGGTATGTTTTTCGCTCGAAAAAACAAGAAGACGGAGAGCCGTTTGAAAGATTTATTAGAGACCTCAAGAAGCAAGCAGCGCAATGCAACTTCGAAGGACTGCACGATTCAATGATCAGGGATCAGATCGTCTTTGGGATGAACAATTCCAAACTGCGTGAAAAAATGCTGCGGGAAAAGGGCTTAACGTTGTTAAAGGCTGAAGAAATGTGCAGGGTAGCGGAATCAGTGGCACAAAGAAATCAGGTCTGGGCCAGGCCCGGTGACAGCATTGAGTCCGTCTCTCGCAGTAGGGCATCGTGCCACCGCTGCGGAGACCGGCAAAAAACCAGTGCAGTAAACGGTAGTTCGTACCAGTGCAAGAAATGCAACCGACGGCACGAGCCGAGGCAGTGTCCTGCTTACGGAAAAAGATGCAACACTTGTCGAAAGCTGCATCACTTTGCGATTTGTTGTCCGGCCAGAGCGGTCGTCAACGAAGTCGGCGCACAGTTCAATATAAGTTTGATGTTCTTGACGTCTGCATCGACAGCTGCATTACTGGTGATTGGACTGTCGAAGCCAAAGTTGGGGGTCGTAAAGCATTATTCAAGGTGGATACCAGAGCACAAGCAAGCCTCTTACCATTTTCGATACACCGCAAGTTGAAAACTGCCGAACTGAATCCTACGAGCTCTGTGCTACGAGCATACAATGGAGGCATCATCACCAACTTCGGAACAACAGTCCAAAAAAATAACCGTTGGAGATGCAGCAACTACAGTGAAATTCTACGTGGTGAAAAATGGACGTCGTGCAATACTGGGGCTTCACGCATACGAAGCTCTAGGCCTTGTGCAGCGCACAGTGGACACTGTCAGCACTGCTGCTGAGTACGAAGCGATCAAGCACTTCAGGCACTTCTTTGAGGGTTTAGGATGCCTAAAGCAACCATACAGCATGGTACTACAGACAGATGCTACCCCAGTCGTCCAGCCAGCGCGGCGGGTGCCCCTGTCTTTGCGCCAACCGCTTCGTGACGAGCTTCAAAGAATGGAGGGAGCTGGTATCATCACAAAAGATGGTCCTACCGACTGGGTAAGCCCTTTGGTATTGGTCAAAAAGAAAGACTGCAGTCTTAGGGTGTGCATGGACCCGAGAAGGATCAATGAGCATATAAAGAGGCAACACTACCAGCTTCCCAGGCGAGAAGATATTGAAGCAGATTTGACCGGCGCTTGCTACTTTAGTTGCCTAGATGCAAACTCTGGACTTCACCAGATACCCCTCGACGACGCAACATCAAAAATTTGCACTTTTGCCACTCCTTTCGGTCGATACCCTTACTTGCGCCTGCCGTTTGGCATTTCATCGGCACCGGAAGTTTTTCACAAAATGCTCAGTCAGATGTAGGACGGGCTGCCAGGAGTTCACGTGTATATCGACGACATTTTGGTGTGGGGCACTACACGTCAAGAGCATGATGAACGGCTATTAGCAGTTCGGAAAGCTGCCGAAACAGCAGGATTGACACTAAACGCCGAAAAATGCAAGTTCGGTTTAACAGAGGTGCATTTTCTGGGTGACGTTATCGGACAAAAAGGAATTTCCCCGAACCCGAAGCTTGTGCACAATCTGTTGGGAATGCCAACACCAAAAAGCAAAACCGATCTACAGCGCATGTAAGGAGTGATCAACTACTTCGGAAAATACGTGTCAGTGTTGTCAGAACGAACAGCGATGGATGCTTCGAGCGCTTATCAAACCGCAATTCGAGTTCGAGTGGACCGAAAACCACGCGAAGGAATGGAAATGCATCACGCAGGCACTTGCGACATCACCCTTGCTAGCAATATTTGACCCCAAAAAGAAAGCAAGAATAACTTGCGATGCGTCCAAGGACGGCGTCGGAGCGGCGCTTTTACAGTGTCACGGTGGTCACTGGCGACCGGTAGCATATACTTCACGAGTCTTAACACCACCGGAGCAGCGTTACGCGCAAATTGAAAAGGAGACGCTGGGCATTCTGTTCGGTTGCGAGAAGTTTCATCAGTTTGTGTATGGACAGACGGTCATTATCGAGACCAACCACAAGCCACTTCTGTCAATCGCTGCTAAAGAAATTTGTGACATGCCCCCAATATTGCAGAGATTTTTTTAAGACTTCTCTGATGTGACTATGTTCTACAGTACGTTCCAGGGAAGCACCTGGTCTTGGCAGACATGCTCTCACGATCGACTACACCCGGGGGTGTTGAGAATGCTGGTGCCACAGAAGACGTCGAAGTTCACGCACTACAGCTCCTGAACGGCATGGTAACGGTAACAACGCAGCAAAAACTGGCAAAGGAAACTGCTGTGACATTCCGTGTATGCTACGAGGATCCACGTTCGACGGCGCGGCGTAGACGGAGACCCGTGACAGCGGCATCATCAATTACCCAGCCATGCTCTTTGAGTGACGACCAGAAAAACCGGACCCGCCGCCGCCCCGGGGAAACAGGCTTTATCCTCCCCAATTTCCGGGCCACTGGGACAACATTCTTTCCCTCCCCCCCCTTTGTCGTGGGCTATCGCCGGGAAGGCACCCACAGCTTCCCAGAAGGGCCGTGACGGACACCTGTCATGGCGGACAGGCAGTACTCGCCAAGAATGTGGAAAGACAGGCGCTAGTGAATTAGCTCCGAAGAGAGAGCCTGTGTATACTCTCACTTGAGAGAGAGTGGTGGCGTTTTTGTTGTTTATTTAGTTTGTATTGTTAACAGACTCTGGGTTCGAGGCTAAGCCCAACCCAAGGAGGTTGTCCCCATCTCGCATGTTATTTTGGATTGGAGAATTGATGCTTTGGGCGGGCCACTGGAAATGACCGCCCTTAGTCCTTTGTTAATCAAGTGCTTAAAAGCACATGTAAACGGATGCAGTCCAGTCTGAGCTGGGGCTCCATGCTTGGCATGTGATGTGATGCTGCTTAGGCACTGGCCTGCCCGGTCGATGAGTGAAGTGGTGCAAAGTTTGTTCTTTTGTAGATTCAGTTCTGCTTTTTCCAGTTTGGCTCTCTGTATATGTATGTTGTAAAATTGTGCTCAGCTGTCATCATCTACAAGCTCGCCTCCTGTTCATCTTCCGGGCCGGGCGACACTGGAGGAAGGGTTTGTGAACCATCCTCGAAGAAACGGACGACTATTGAAATTCTACTGCAAGCACGCTCAGGACGACATCGTTCGCCAAGAGGGCCTTCAGCGCCGAAGCCCGTCGGCGTGCAGCTTCTGCCAGCAACCGCTCGAGCCCAACTCCGGAGCCACTCCATCGCCCCCATGAAGTCGTCGGCACGTAAGCTCGGACGCCCTAGCCTCTGATGTATAACCTTAATCATGTGTAATTATTGAATATACCTGTTTGTTTAAACTGAGCCATACGGTGTCTCTTTGCCTCTCCGTCCCGTGTGGACCTGCGCATTATGGGGGTCATCACACTGGTGTCAGAAGTGGGGTCCAAAAGCAAATGTCCTCTGAATGCTGTGACATTCATGACTTCAAAATTGTAATCAAAAGGGAATCACGGGACTGATTGTGGGACTTTTAACCCCATTTGAGAGGCTTGAGGCACTGGAGGGCTTGAAAAAAAATGACTGTATCTGAGGGAGCTCCCACTCCACAGCCGTCGCTCGGAGCAAGCATGCTGGCATTAGGAAGCGTCATTCCGACGTTTACGGGAGATAAGACAGGGGTTCCAATCTGCGATTTCTTTTCCATGCTAGAAGAGATTGGGAAAATGGGGGGATGGTCCGATGCTCAAATGCTGGGAATGGCGAGGTGTAAGATGGCAGGAGCTGCTCATGATTTTGCATGGCGAGACGAAAAAGTAAAATCCACAAAATCATTTGCGGAATTTAAGAAGCTCGCGTTTGAGCATTTCGACACTGAACCACGTCACGTGCGGGTACAGAGGTTCCGTGACGCCGGACAGATGGTAGGGGAGGACGTGCAAACATTTGCGTCGCGGCTTCAGCGCCTAGCACGCGATACGTTAAGCAGGGAGGAGGAAGGAGACCAGCTAAGGAAGAAATACGCGGAGGATATACTTAAAGAGGAAATGACCGCTTTGTTCGTGGCTGGTCTGCAAGACCCCGTGCGCCGGTTCGTGCTCTCGCGCAAGCCGAGCAATTTCGACCAAGCCGTGGAGGCCGCATTGGATGAGGAACGAAATGAGGCGTTAACGACAGCCGCAGCGAGAGTACGCGTCATAGAGAGAGCGGTGCTCAACCCTGAGGTTGCTCTCTTGACAGAGCGGTTAGATCGCTTGGAACAGCTGCTAACTGAGCAGGTAGAACGCCAGGTTGAAGCGCGCGCTCAACAGCGCCCATTCGCTGGAAACCGGAGACCGCCACAAAGCTACAGGCGCGGTATGCGAGATTTTGAAGAAATCGTATGCTTCGCTTGCCAGGGTCGCGGACACATCGCCAGGTTCTGCCAAAACGTGCGCCGTGGGGAGCCACAAAGAGAAGCAGGCGAGACACGCCCTAAGCAAGCCTACAGTGGGGCTCCAGATACCGAGTCAAAAAACTAGTTAGTCCTCCCCAGCCTGAGGAGCGTGGGGAGGGAGCAGTAGATGATGAGGTGGTGGTAGTTTGTGTGGCCGACGAGGCATGCCCTGTTGTGCGTTGCAAGTTAAATGGTTGTTGCATGGAATTGTTGATAGATACGGGGTCAAAGGTGACATTGCTTAAGGAGAGCAGTTTTAACACGCTTCGAAGGAAGGGGGACCGCGAGGTGTTGGAAGCGTCTGGTGGTATGGCAACCAAATTTGTAGGCATAACGGGGGATCCTCTTGGCATAAGTGGACTCTACCGGTTACACTTCTCCCTCGGCGGAATTGCATTGGAGCACCCCTGCTACGTATGCCCGGACACGGTGTCTCTGCCAAACGGAGTGTCAGGTATATTAGGGCAGGATTTTTTGAGAAAAGGGAAGGTAGTAGTCTCATTCTCTGAGGAAGAGGTTAATGCGGGCGGCTCAAAAGTTCCGTTTTTGAACAGGAGAGGGGCTGAGATTCGCATTACCGATATTGACACCCGTCAAACAGTGGGATCATTGGAGAAGGTATATTCGCGGGTTGCCGTCCGGCTGGTCGAGGAGGCGGTCGTCCTTCCTTGGTCGGAGCACATTTTGTACGCGTTTGTGCCTTCAGATGGAGAGAGCGGCGCCGTGGGAGTGCTTGAGCCGGTCGACTCTCTCAGCAATGGCCTGAAGGCAGCCGCGTGCCTCGTGACAGTTAATGACGCCCACAGAGTGCCGCTACGGGTGGTTAACTGTAGCCAGCAGCCACTGAGCCTTCCCAAGAACAAAACATTGGCTTTCTTCACCTATGCGATAGAGCAACGTGAGCCCACCGATACGGTACTCGCAACTGTAGAGCATGCTAGTCCTTCGGCTGCTCCAAAGGTGTCGTTCGATCTTTCTCACGTAAAATCCAGGGAGAGGGAGGCTCGGGCTGGTTTGCTGAACGACTACTCGGAGGTATTCGCCGCGTCCAATCTGGATTTGGGCTGCTGTGGCGTTATAAAGCACAGGATAGAAACCGGCACTTCATCGCCCGTTTACCAGCGTGCGTACAGGATTCCTTACTCCCAACGTGAGGAGATGGAGCGGCAGGTGCAGGACCTGATTGATCGCGGCATTGTCGAACACTCAAAGTCACCCTGGGGAGCACCAGCACTATTGGTGGAAAAGCCAGATGGCTCGTATCGATTGGTAGTGGACTACCGCAAACTAAATGCCGTAACTCGCATCGATCCATACCCCATCCCCAATATACAGGAGACGCTTTCTCAGCTGGGCTCTGCCAGGTACTTCACGGTAGTGGACATGGCGGCGGGATTCTGGCAGATAGCAATGGATCCGGCAGATGCCGAGAAAACGGCATTCAACACGCCCTCAGGGCACTATGAATGGAAAAGAATGCCGATGGGTCTGGCCAACAGCCCTGCTGTCTGGCAGAGAACCGCTGATGTTATCCTGGCAGGTCTTCTGGGGAGGCTGTGCTTCGTGTATATGGATGACATTATCATATACAGTGACAGTTTTGAGAACCATTTGCGCGATATTGAGCAGGTTTTGGTGCGACTAAGAGCAGCGGGTCTCAAGCTGAAGCCCTCTAAGTGCCAATTCCTCAAAAACGAGGTGAAATACCTCGGGCACGTTGTTTCAGCTGACGGCGTGCGACCGGACCCTGAGAAACTAAGGTGTGTCTCGGATTTTCCATCCCCGACTAGCGTCCGCCAGGTCCGGCAGTTTCTCGGCCTGATCGGTTACTACCGAAGGCACATAGAGGAGTTCGCCAAGCTCGCTAAGCCGCTCACCGCCTTAACAGCCAAAAATGTCGCCTTTCGCTGGGACGAAAACGCGGAGAATGCTTTTGGGGCCCTGAAAAGGAAGCTAATGAGTGCACCGCTGTTGCGCCACCCGGATTTTAGTTTGCCCTTCGTTATGGCCACAGATGCGTCAAAGTTCGCAGTTGGTGCCGTGCTATCTCAGGTTATCGAGGGCAAAGAACATCCCGTTGCTTTTGCTAGCCGACAGCTGAGCCCCACAGAGCAAAAGTACGGAGCTACGGAAAGGGAGTGCCTCGCCGTTGTCTGGGCAGTAAAGCACTTCAGATGCTACCTTTACGGCCGCAAATTCAAGCTAGTCACAGACTGCCATCCTCTGAAATGGGTGATGAGTGTCAGGGACCCTAGCTCGCGACTCGCTAGATGGAATCTACACCTGCAGGAATACTGCTTTGAAGTTGAGCACAAGTCAGGAAAGACACATCTGAATGCTGATGCACTCAGCCGCACAGCTGCCGTGGCAGCTATAGAAGAGTTTGTCCCCGTAGTCGACCCCGCCGAATTACGCACAGAGCAGTGCAAAGATCCTGACCTGAAGCGAATAATCGAAAGCTTAGAGGGCGCACCGTCTCATCCCGAACAGCTAGGTTATTTCATTGACAAAGACGGCACCCTGTGTCGGCGCACGAGGCCAACCAGGAAAGGGAGACCAGAGAAAACCGCTTGGGAGAGAGTCGTCATACCTCGGTCGTGGACAGAAAGGGTTCTTCGCGCGTTTCACGATGCGCCATGCGCCGGTCATTTTGGCGTAGCGAAGACACGCAGGCGTGTGGAGCGTTTGTACTTTTGGAGTGGCATGCGACAGGATGTTAGAGACTACTGTGCGAAGTGTCATTCCTGTCTCGAAAGAAAAACACCCAAGGGACGAAGACCAGCTCCAATTCAGCCGTTCCCTGAGGTTTCGGCTCCCTTCGAGCGGACAGGTATGGACATAATGGGCCCATTGCCCACGACCACTTCCGGAAACAAGTACATTTTAGTATTTGTCGACCACCTTTCAAAATACGCGGAAGCGGTAGCACTCCCAGATCAGAAGGCAGACACGGTTGCAAGAGCATTTGTCGAACAGATCGTGCTCCGACATGGACCCCCGAGGCAACTCTTGACAGATCGGGGAACGAACTTCGTGTCGCAGCTAATGAGGAGAGTTTGCGAGCTGCTTAAGATCGCTAAGAAGCAGACAACACCGTACCATCCGGCTTGCAACGGCGCTGTGGAGCGACTGAACCAAACCGTGGCCGGGTTCCTGTCGCATTTTGTTTCGCGCGACCAGCGGGACTGGGACTTGTGGCTCCCGTATGCAATGTTTGCCTACAATTCCGCAGCACACGAGAGCACGGGCGAATCGCCATTCTTTCTTCTCTACGGCCGAGACCCGGACCAGCCTAGTGAAGTGCCAGAGGGCCCCCGTCGTGTCCCATACGCTTCACTGGACGACTATAAGGTTGAGCTAGAATCGCGCTTGCAAGTGGCGAGGGACATCGCAAAGGAGTCCTTAAAGAAAGCGGCGAAGCGCAGGAAGGAGGTGCACGATCGCAGTGCTAGAGACGCGCCGTTTGATGTGGGGGACAGCGTGTACATTGAAAACTGCCAAAGGCAGATTGGGCTAGCTCGTAAGTTCCAGACGAAGTGGAGAGGACCGTGCGAGGTTGTCGAGAAGCTTTCTCCGGTAAACTTCAGAGTCCGAGACGTGAACCGGCGTTTGATAAGGATACACGCAAATCGCCTCAAGTCGGCACCGGTTCAGTATTCACGAAATGAGGAAAGGGAAAGCGCGGATTTTGATGGGGACAGAAGTGAAGCGGAGCGCGCAGATAGTTCGCAAGAAACGCCCTCTCCTGCATTTGTTCGGCAGGCGCCCGAGGTGACGGCCGGAATGCCACCGGATTTACTTCATGCATTGCTAGAAGAAGAAGCGCGCGAGGTTGCCGCGCAGATAACGCCAGGAGAGGCTCCTGCCACGAGCCCTCGCGAGTTCCAAAGCAGACAAAGGGGCACAGACTTACTTAGTATGACTCATGAAGGCCGATATCCGCTGCGAAATCGGAAAGCTAAGTCGGACTAATGGCGTAAACAGAGCGGAGTTGTGAACTGGTTAGAATTGTGTAATGCCGCAGCTCATAACATTGCTATGTGCTTATGTGTTAAGTTATCGGAGTTGGTAGTTAAACCTTTCTGTCATTAAGTAACACCTGCACAGGAGAGCATGCGGAGCGCATGCAGAACCTGCCCTACTTCCTTTCGTTATCTATATTTTTGTCTGTGCCGTGATCGTGCTAGAAGTGGGAGCTCCTTTGTAACTGTGGTAAATTTATTTCGTCCAGTTTGGACTAGAAAGGAGAGGCTTGGGTGCTGAGTTTCATGTTTATCTGTAAAAGAAGATCAGTGCTGCCCCTGGAGACGCCAGTAATGACAGCGGAGGCATATGGTGTTGTGCAGTGGTGTTGAGTGCAGCGAAAAGTGTTTTGTCGGACGCACTGTGCGAGGCGATTCAGAAAGACAAGGGGAGCTGCGTGGACTCAAATGTTCGGAGAACATTCTTCTGGAGGGTGAGCGAGTGTGACATTCCGTGTATGCTACGAGGATCCACGTTCGACGGCGCGGCGTAGACGGAGACCCGTGACAGCGGCATCATCAATTACCCAGCCATGCTCTTTGAGTGACGACCAGAAAAACCGGACCCGCCGCCGCCCCGGGGAAACAGGCTTTATCCTCCCCAATTTCCGGGCCACTGGGACAACATTCTTTCCCTCCCCCCCCTTTGTCGTGGGCTATCGCCGGGAAGGCACCCACAGCTTCCCAGAAGGGCCGTGACGGACACCTGTCATGGCGGACAGGCAGTACTCGCCAAGAATGTGGAAAGACAGGCGCTAGTGAATTAGCTCCGAAGAGAAAGCCTGTGTATACTCTCACTTGAGAGAGAGTGGTGGCGTTTTTGTTGTTTATTTAGTTTGTATTGTTAACAGACTCTGGGTTCGAGGCTAAGCCCAACCCAAGGAGGTTGTCCCCATCTCGCATGTTATTTTGGATTGGAGAATTGATGCTTTGGGCGGGCCACTGAAAATGACCGCCCTTAGTCCTTTGTTAATCAAGTGCTTAAAAGCACATGTAAACGGATGCAGTCCAGTCTGAGCTGGGGCTCCATGCTTGGCATGTGATGTGATGCTGCTTAGGCACTGGCCTGCCCGGTCGATGAGTGAAGTGGTGCAAAGTTTGTTCTTTTGTAGATTCAGTTCTGCTTTTTCCAGTTTGGCTCTCTGTATATGTATGTTGTAAAATTGTGCTCTGCTGTCATCATCTACAAGCTCGCCTCCTGTTCATCTTCCGGGCCGGGCGACACTGGAGGAAGGGTTTGTGAACCATCCTCGAAGAAACGGACGACTATTGAAATTCTACTGCAAGCACGCTCAGGACGACATCGTTCGCCAAGAGGGCCTTCAGCGCCGAAGCCCGTCGGCGTGCAGCTTCTGCCAGCAACCGCTCGAGCCCAACTCCGGAGCCACTCCATCGCCCCCATGAAGTCGTCGGCACGTAAGCTCGGACGCCCTAGCCTCTGATGTATAACCTTAATCATGTGTAATTATTGAATATACCTGTTTGTTTAAACTGAGCCATACGGTGTCTCTTTGCCTCTCCGTCCCGTGTGGACCTGCGCATTATGGGGGTCATCACACTGCTCGTGACTGCTACTTGCAGACTGTCGTCAGTGTGCTACGAGGTACATTCCTTGTGTGTGCTACGAGGTACATTCCTTGTGTGTGCTACGAGGTTCCGCGTTCGACGGCGCGGCGTAGACGGAGACCCAGATGACAGCGGCATCATCAATTACCCAGCCATGCTCTTTGAGTGACGACCAGAACGAAGGGACCCGCCGCCGTCGCCGCGGGGAAACAGGCTTTATCCTCCCTAATTGGCGTGGCGGTTCCAGGGGCGGCCCTCCCGAGCACATTCCAGGACAAGGGAACTGTCAGCGGGCCAGAGCGCGCCGTACCACAGCCGACGCTATGCGCTACCGCGAAGACAACCTTCTTTCCCTCGGACTCAACACGTGAGGGGAGCGAGACGATAAGTGCGGTGGTATGTTTGTGCGCCCAAGTGAAAGCCCTAGCCCCCCCTCCTTCCCCTCCGGCGTGGGCGTCCTCACCCTAGGGAGTGTGGAGAAGAGGATATAAAAATCGACAAGCAGTACGGAAGAAGCACGCTCAGGACGACATCGTTCGCCAAGAGGGCCGTCAGGGCCGAAGCCCGACGGCGTGCAGCTTCTGCCAGCAACCGCTCGAGCCCAACTCCGGAGCCACTCCATCGCCCCCATGAAGTCGTCGGCACGTAAGCTCGGACGCCCCAGCCTCTGATGTATAATCTTAATAATGTGTAATTATTGAATATACCTGCTTGTTTAAACTGAGCCATACGGTGTCTCTTTGCCTCTCCGTCCCGTGTGGACCTGCGCATTATGGGGGTCATCACACTGGTGTCAGAAGTGGGGTCTCAAAAGTAAATGTCCTCTGAATGCTGCGACATTCATGACTTCAAAATTGTAATCAAAAGGGAATCACGGGACTGATTGTGGGACTTTTACCCCCATTTGAGAGGCTTGAGGCACCGGAGGGCTTGAAAAAAAAATGTCTTTATCTGAGGGAGCTCCCACTCCACAGCCGTCGCTCGGAGCAAGCATGCTGGCATTAGGAAGCGTCATTCCGACGTTTACGGGAGATAAGACAGGGGTTCCAATCTGCGATTTCTTTTCTATGCTAGAAGAGATTGGGAAAATGGGGGGATGGTCCGATGCTCAAATGCTGGGAATGGCGAGGTGTAAGATGGCAGGAGCTGCTCATGATTTTGCATGGCGAGACGAAAAAGTAAAATCCACAAAATCATTTGCGGAATTTAAGAAGCTCGCGTTTGAGCATTTTGACACTGAACCACGTCACGTGCGAGTACAGAGGTTCCGTGACGCCGGACAGATGGTAGGGGAGGACGTGCGAACGTTTGTGTCGCGGCTTCAGCGCTTAGCGCGCGATACGTTAAGCAGGGAGGAGGAAGGAGACCAGCTTAAGAAGAAATACGCGGAGGATATACTTAAAGAGGAAATGACCGCTTTGTTCGTGGCTGGTCTGCAAGACCCCGTGCGCCGGTTCGTGCTCTCGCGCAAGCCGAGCAATTTCGACCAAGCCGTGGAGGCCGCATTGGATGAGGAACAAAATGAGGCGTTAACGACAGCCGCAGCGAGAGTACGCGTCATAGAGAGACCGGTGCTCAACCCTGAGGTTGCTCTCTTGACAGAGCGGTTAGATCGCTTAGAACAGCTGCTATCTCAGCAGGTAGAATGCCAGGTTGAAGCGCGCGCTCAACAGCGCCCATTCGCTGGAAACCGGAGACCGCCACAAAGCTACAGGCGCGGTATGCGAGATTTTGAAGAAATCGTATGCTTCGCTTGCCAGGGTCGCGGACACATCGCCAGGTTCTGCCAAAACGTGCGTCGTGGGGAGCCACAAAGAGAAGCAGGCGAGACACGCCCTAAGCAAGCCTACAGTGGGGCTCCAGATACCGAGACAAAAAACTAGTTAGTCCTCCCCAGCCTGAGGAGCGTGGGGAGGGAGCAGTAGATGATGAGGTGGTGGTAGTTTGTGTGGCCGACGAGGCATGCCCTGTTGTGCGTTGCAAGTTAAATGGTTGTTGTATGGAATTGTTGATAGATACGGGGTCAAAGGTGACATTGCTTAAGGAGAGCAGTTTAAACACGCTTCGAAGGAAGGGGTACCGCGAGGTGTTGGAAGCGTCTGGTGGTATGGCAACCAAATTTGTAGGCATAACGGGGGATCCTCTTGGCATAAGTGGACTCTACCGGCTACAGTTCTCTCTCGGCGGAATTGCATTGGAGCACCCCTGCTACGTATGCCCGGACACGGTGTCTCTGCCAAACGGAGTGTCAGGTATATTAGGGCAGGATTTTTTGAGAAAAGGGAAGGTAGTAGTCTCATTCTCTGAGGAAGAGGTTAATGCGGGCGGATCAAAAGTTCCGTTTTTGAACAGGAGAGGGGCTGAGATTCGCATTAGCGATATTGACACTCGTCAAACAGTGGGATCATTGGAGAAGGTATATTCGCGGGTTGCCGTCAGGCTGGTCGAGGAGGCGGTCATCCTTCCTTGTTCGGAGCACATTTTGTACACGTTTGTGCCTTCCGATGTAGAGAGCGGCGCCGTGGGAGTGCTTGAGCCGGTCGACTCTCTCAGCAATGACCTGAAGGCAGCCGCGTGCCTCGTGACAGTTAATGACGCCCACAGAGTGCCCCTACGGGTGGTTAACTGTAGCCAGCAGCCACTGAGCCTTCCCAAGAACAAAACATTGGCTTTCTTCACCTCTGCGATAGAGAAACGTGAGCCCACCGATACGGTACTCGCAACTGTAGAGCATGCTAGTCCTTCGGCTGCTCCAAAAGTGTCGTTCGATCTTTCTCACGTAAAATCCAGGGAGAGGGAGGCTCTGGCTGGTTTGCTGAACGACTACTCGGAGGTATTCGCCGCGTCCAACCTGGATTTGGGCTGCTGTGGCGTTATAAAGCACAGGATAGAAACCGGCACTTCATCGCCCGTTTACCAGCTGCGTACAGGATTCCTTACTCCCAACGTGAGGAGATGGAGCGGCAGGTGCAGGACCTGATTGATCGCGGCATTGTCGAACACTCAAAGTCACCCTGGGGAGCACCAGCACTATTGGTGGAAAAGCCAGATGGCTCGTATCGATTGGTAGTGGACTACCGCAAACTAAATGCCGTAACTCGCATCGATCCATACCCCATCCCCAATATACAGGAGACGCTTTCTCAGCTGGGCTCTGCCAGGTACTTCACGGTAGTGGACATGGCAGCGGGATTCTGGCAGATAGCAATGGATCCGGCAGATGCCGAGAAAACGGCATTCAACACGCCCTCAGGGCACTATGAATGGAAAAGAATGCCGATGGGTCTGGCCAACAGCCCTGCTGTCTGGCAGAGAACCGCTGATGTTATCCTGGCAGGTCTTCTGGGGAGGCTGTGCTTCGTGTATATGGATGACATTATCATATACAGTGACAGTTTTGAGAACCATTTGCGCAATATTGAGCAGGTTTTGGTGCGACTAAGAGGAGCGGGTCTCAAGCTGAAGCCCTCTAAGTGCCAATTCCTCAAAAACGAGGTGAAATACCTCGGGCACGTTGTTTCAGCTGACGGCGTGCGACCGGACCCTGAGAAACTAAGGTGTGTCTCAGATTTTCCATCCCCGACTAGCGTCCGCCAGGTCCGGCAGTTTCTCGGCCTGATCGGTTACTACCGAAGGCACATAGAGGAGTTCGCCAAGCTCGCTAAGCCGCTCACCGCCTTAACAGCCAAAAATGTCGCCTTTCGCTGGGACGAAAACGCGGAGAATGCTTTTGGGGCCCTGAAAAGGAAGCTAATCAGTGAACCGCTGTTGCGCCACCCGGATTTTAATTTGCCCTTCGTTATGGCCACAGATGCGTCAAAGTTCGCAGTTGGTGCCGTGCTATCTCAGGTTATCGAGGGCAAAGAACATCCCGTTGCTTTTGCTAGCCGAGAGCTGAGCCCCACAGAGCAAAAGTACGGAGCTACGGAAAGGGAGTGCCTCGCCGTTGTCTGGGCAGTAAAGCACTTCAGATGCTACCTTTACGGCCGCACATTCAAGCTAGTCACAGACTGCCATCCTCTGAAATGGGTGATGAGTGCCAGGGACCCTACCTCGCGACTCGCTCGATGGAATATACACCTGCAGGAATACTGATTTGAAGTTGAGCACAAGTCAGGAGAGACACATCTGAATGCTGATGCACTCAGCCGCACAGCTGCCGTGGCAGCTATAGATGAGTTTGTCCCCGTAGTCGACCCCGCCGAATTACGCACAGAGCAGTGCAAAGATCCTGACCTGAAGCGAATAATCGAAAGCTTAGAGGGCGCACCGTCTCACCCCGAACAGCTAGGTTATTTCATTGGCAAAGACGGCACCCTGTGTCGGCGCACGAGGCCAACCAGGAAAGGGAGACCAGAGAAAACCGCTTGGGAGAGAGTCGTCATACCTCGGTCGTGGACAGAAAGGGTTCTTCGCGCGTTTCACGATGCGCCATGCGCCGGTCATTTTGGCGTAGCGAAGACACGCAGGCGTGTGGAGCGTTTGTACTTTTGGAGTGGCATGCGACAGGATGTTAGAGACTAGTGTGCGAAGTGTCATTCCTGTCTCGAAAGAAAAACACCCAAGGGACGAAGACCAGCTCCAATTCAGCCGTTCCCTGAGGTTTCGGCTCCCTTCGAGCGGACAGGTATGGACATAATGGGCCCATTGCCCACGACCACTTCCGGAAACAAGTACATTTTAGTATTTGTCGATCACCTTTCAAAATACGCGGAAGCCGTAGCACTCCCAGATCAGAAGGCAGACACGGTTGCAAGAGCATTTGTCGAACAGATCGTGCTCCGACATGGACCCCCGAGGCAACTCTTGACAGATCAGGGAACGAACTTCGTGTCGCAGCTAATGAGGAGAGTTTGCGAGCTGCTTAAGATCGCTAAGAAGCAGACAACACCGTACCATCCGGCTTGCAACGGCGCGGTGGAGCGACTGAACCAAACCGTGGCCGGGTTCCTGTCGCATTTTGTTTCGCGCGACCAGCGGGACTGGGACTTGTGGCTCCCGTATGCAATGTTTGCCTACAATTCCGCAGCACACGAGAGCACGGGCGAATCGCCATTCTTTCTTCTCTACGGCCGAGACCCGGACCAGCCTAGTTAAGTGCCAGAGGGCCCCCGTCGTGTCCCATACGCTTCACTGGACGACTATAAGGTTGAGCTAGAGTCGCGCTTGCAAGTGGCGAGGGACATCGCAAAGGAGGCCTTAAAGAAAGCGGCGAAGCGCAGGAAGGAGGTGCACGATCGCAGTGCTAGAGACGCGCCGTTTGATGTGGGGGACAGCGTGTACATTGAAAACTGCCAAAGGCAGATTGGGCTAGCTCCTAAGTTCCAGACGAAGTGGAGAGGACCGTGCGAGGTTGTCGAGAAGCTTTCTCCGGTAAACTTCAGAGTCCGAGACGTGAACCGGCGCTTGATAAGGATACACGCAAATCGCCTCAAGTCGGCACCGGTTCAGTATTCACGAAATGAGGAAAGGGAAAGTGCGGATTTTGATGGGGACAGAAGTGAAGCGGAGCGCGCAGATAGTTCGCAAGAAACGCCCTCTCCTGCATTTGTTCGGCAGGCGCCCGAGGTGACGGCCGGAATGCCACCGGATTTACTTCATGCATTGCTAGAAGAAGCGCGCGAGGTTGCCGCGCAGATAACGCCAGGAGAGGCTCCTGCCACGAGCCCTCGCGAGTCCCAAAGCAGACAAAGGGGCACAGACTTACTTAGTATGACTCATGAAGGCCGATATCCGCTGCGAAATCGGAAAGCTAAGTCGGACTCATGGCGTAAACAGAGCGGAGTTGTGAACTGGTTAGAATTGTGTAATGCCGCAGCTCATAACATTGCTATGTGCTTATGTGTTAAGTTATCGGAGTTGGTAGTTAAACCTTTCTGTCATTAAGTAACACCTTCACAGGAGAGCATGCGGAGCGCATGCAGAACCTGCTCTACTTCCTTTCGTTATCTATATTTTTGTCTGTGCCGTGATCGTGCTAGAAGTGGGAGCTCCTTTGTAACTGTGGTAAATTTATTTCGTCCAGTTTGGACTAGAAAGGAGAGGCTTGGGTGCTGAGTTTCATGTTTATCTGTAAAAGAAGATCAGTGCTGCCCCTGGAGACGCCAGTTATGACAGCGGAGGCATATGGTGTTGTGCAGTGGTGTTGAGTGCAGCGAAAAGTGTTTTGTCGGACGCACTGTGCGAGGCGATTCAGAAAGACAAGGGGAGCTGCGTGGACTCAAATGTTCGGAGAACATTCTTCTGGAGGGTGAGCGAGTGTGACATTCCTTGTGTGTGCTACGAGGTACATTCCTTGTGTGTGCTACGAGGTACATTCCTTGTGTGTGCTACGAGGTTCCGCGTTCGACGGCGCGGCGTAGACGGAGACCCAGATGACAGCGGCATCATCAATTACCCAGCCATGCTCTTTGAGTGACGACCAGAACGAAGGGACCCGCCGCCGTCGCCGCGGGGAAACAGGCTTTATCCTCCCTAATTGGCGTGGCGGTTCCAGGGGCGGCCCTCCCGAGCACATTCCAGGACAAGGGAACTGTCAGCGGGCCAGAGCGCGCCGTACCACAGCCGACGCTATGCGCTACCGCGAAGACAACCTTCTTTCCCTCAGACTCAACACGTGAGGGGAGCGAGACGATAAGTGCGGTGGTATGTTTGTGCGCCCAAGTGAAAGCCCTAGCCCCCCTCCTTCCCCTCCGGCGTGGGCGTCCTCACCCTAGGGAGTGTGGAGAAGAGGATATAAAAATCGACAAGCAGTACGGAAGAAGCACGCTCAGGACGACATCGTTCGCCAAGAGGGCCGTCAGCGCCGAAGCCCGACGGCGTGCAGCTTCTGCCAGCAACCGCTCGAGCCCAACTCCAGAGCCACTCCATCGCCCCCATGAAGTCGTCGGCACGTAAGCTCGGACGCCCCAGCCTCTGATGTATAATCTTAATCATGTGTAATTATTGAATATACCTGTTTGTTTAAACTGAGCCAATGCGGTGTCTCTTTGCCTCTGCGTCCCGTGTGGACCTGCGCATTATGGGGTCATCACAGTCATTATCGAGACCAACCAGAAGCCACTTCTGTCAATCGCTGCTAAAGAAATTTGTGACATGCCCCCACGATTGCAGAGATTTTTTTAAGACTTCTCTGATATGACTATGTTCTACAGTACGTTCCAGGGAAGCACCTGGTCTTGGCAGACATGCTCTCACGATCGACTACACCCGGGGGTGTTGACAATGCTGGTGCCACAGAAGACGTCGAAGTTCACGCACTACAGCTCCTGAACGGCATGGTCACGGTAACAACGCAGCAAAAACTGGCAAAGGAAACTGCTCGTGACTGCTACTTGCAGGCTCGTCAGCAACTTATCAGCAGGAAACTCAATTCAAGGTGAGCTGAAGCCCTTTTCATCTGAACTGTCCGTAATCAACGGAATTCTGTTCAAAGGAACAAAAGCTGTCATACCGAGAAGCATGAGACAAGAAATGCTAACAAGAATTCATGCCGGCCACCTTGGCTTAAACAAATGCAAAGAAAGAGCAAGACTTCTCGTTTTTTGGCCAGGCTTGAACAACGACATCGCAGTGCTTCTCCAAAACTGTTCTACATGCAGAAAGTTCGCGTACCAGCAAGCCAACGAACCGCTGATAATGCGCCCGGTGCCGCAGTGTGCGTGGTACAGGGTCGGAGCGGACATCTTTTGTTTTGGGGGAAATTCTTACGTTGTCGTATATGATGCTCTTTCCAACTTGCCAGATGTCGAGAGGCTTCCAGACACAAGTGCAAGAAGTGTTGTTTCGGCTCTCTGTGCTATGTTTGCTCGATACGGCATTCCTATCGAACTGTGCACTGATAATGGACCACAGTTTTCAAGCCAAGAGTTCGCAGCCTTCGCTAAAGAGTATGATTTTGCGCACGTCACGTCTAGCCCACACTACCCGCAGTCTAACGGCCTTGCCGAAAAAGGTGTGCAAATTGTCAAGCGGATAATGAAGAAAACTCAAGACGCACGACACGACTTCTGGCTAGGCCTTCTGGCCTGTCGATCAACGCCACTGATTGATGGTCAATCCCCTGGCGAGCTTCAAGGCAGGCGCCTTCGATCTAATCTCCCCGATTTTGGTGGTATCAAGACTATCGAAGTCAAGAAGCACCGCCAGACACCCAAAGGACAGCCGTTGCCTCAACTAGGAAAAGGTGACGTCGTCAGGCTGCGAAACACAACTTGGTCACAAAAAGGAAAGGTGGTTGGGAAAGCTGCCCCGAGGTCCTACCACGTTGTAACTGAAATTCGTCGTGTTCTCCGGCGCAACAGGCGACACCTGCTTCATTCCAGCGAGCAGTATGCTGAAACAAGTGACGATGACACCGACGACTGCGCAGACGAAGCTGACCCAAATGCACGGAACAGTCCAGGGACTGTGACACCGCAGCCTTCTGGCACTACCAGTGCAGCACCCCAGCAGCCTCCGGGGCTCTGTAACCAACATCTAGTCCACGGTGCCACGCCTTCGGCTTCAATTACCCATCCAGAGCAACCCACAAGTGTCATCAGTCTGAGTAGGTCGACTCGTACCGCGAAGCCTCCCCAACGTCTTCGTTATGACGCTGCTTTCAATCAGTTATCATGAACTTGAACCACTGTCTTGGGCAAACCTTGGAAGGATGTATCGGGCTTGCGTGATAACACGATAACAATGTGCCTGACATGCGCAGTGCGTAAACCGCGCTATCACGAAGGCTATATATATCAATGCCCTGCAATAAACTTGATTGTTCTTGTTCTGGCCTTCATGCTGGCGAGTGCCGTCATTGCGAACTGATACACCTTATATTCGTGAATTGCCAGGACACCGCTTCAAGTGCAGTGAACATAGAGCTGGTCACCATTTTTCGAGATCAAGTCAAGAAATAGTGCATCAGCAACCTGTTCTCGACCTCCAGCTCTGTGCAGCCATCGTTTTTAGGGAACAATGCAGCTACCACTTTTAGGATGTTGGCTTCATTTTATGTGCATGTGATCGCCAACAGGACGTTTTTTTTAATATTCAGGGCTCTTATTTGTGGCCAGCAATCAAGAAAGCAAGTGAGCGTTCCAAAATATTTTGATTTTCATCTATGCAGAAATTCATGAACTAGCCAGCTTCTGTATGTGCTGACTGCAAGTCAAGAATAAATATTTGCATTCATGTTGCATGGACGTTTGCTGTTACCTCTCAATTTTGTACTGCGCTTTTATACAGGCTCAAAGCTGGCCGTATGTCACAGGAGCCAAGCTCCGGACGACAGATGAAACCTGCAGTTTTTAGTGAAAAAGAAATTCTGAAGGAGCTTTGCACAACTGCCTTTTCTGCCTTGACCTTTTGAAGTAGTCATGAATTGCCAGGAGACTGCTGCAAGTCCAGAGTGAACAAGGAGCTGGTCAACATTTTTCAATATCAAATCAAGAAATAGTGCATTAGCAACCTATTCTAAACCTCCAGCTCTGTGCAGTCATCCTTTTTTTAGGGAACAATGCAGCTACCACATTTAGGATGTTGGCTTCATTTCATGTGCAAGTGCTCACCAAAAGGACTATTTTTTTAATATTCAGCGTTGTTATTTGTGGAAAGCAATCAAGAAAACAAGTGAGCATTCCAAAAAGATGTTGAGGTTGTTTATTTATGCAGAAATCCATGAACTAGCCAGTTTCTGTGTGTGCTGACTGCAAGTCAAGAATAAATATATGCATTCATGTTGCATAGATGCCTGCTGTTACCTCTCAATTTTGTACTGCACTTTTATACAGGCTCAAAGCTTGCCGTATGTCTCAGCAGCCAAGCTCCGAACGACAGATGAAAGCTGCATTTTTTTAGTGAAAAAAAAAAATTCTGAAACATCTTTGCACAACTGCCATCTCTGCCTTGGACCTTGTGAAGTAGTAATGAATTGCCGGGAGACTGCTGCAAGTCAAGAGTGAACATGGAGCTGGTCAACATTTTTTAAGATCAAACCAAGAAATAGGGCATTAGCAACCTATTTTAAACCTCCAGCTCTGTGCAGCCATCCTTTCTTAGGGAACAATGCAGCTACCACATTTAGGATGTTGGCTTCATTTGATGTCGAAGTGCTCACCAACAGGACGTTTCTTATAATATTCAGCGTTGTTATTTGTGGCAAGCAATCAAGAAAACAAGTGAGCATTCCTAAATGATGTTCAGGTTGGTTAGCTATGCAGAAATCAATGAACTAGCCAGTGTCTGTAAGTGCTGACTGCAAGTCAAGATTAAACATTTGCATTCATGTTGTATGGAAGTTTACTCTTACCTCTCAAATTTATATTGCGTGTATACAGGCTCAAAGCTGGACGTATGTCACAGGAGCCAAGCTCCGAACGACAGATGAAAGCTGCATTTTTTAGTGAAAAACAAATTCTGAAGCAGCTTTGCACAACTGTCATCTCTGCCTTGGACCTTGTGAAGTAGTCATGAATTGTCAGGAGACTACTGCAACTCCAGACTGAACATGGAGCTGGTCAACATTTTTTAAGATCAAAACGAGAAATAGTGCATTAGCAACCTATTCTAAACCTCCACCTCTGTGCAGCCATCCTTTTTTTAGGTGACATTGCAGCAACCACATTTAGGATGTTGGCTTCATTTGATGTGCAAGTGCTCACCAAAAGGACTATTTTTTTTAATATTCAGCGTTGTTATATGTGTAAAGCAATCAAAAAAACAAGTGAGCATTCCAAAAAGATGTTGAGGTTGTTTATCTATGCAGAAATCTATGAACTAGCCAGTTCCTGTAAGTGCTGACTGAGAGTCAAGATTAAATATTTGCATTCATGTTGCATAGATGAATCTGTTACCTCTCAATTTTGTACTGCTCTTTTATACAGGCTCAAAGCTGGCCGTATGTCACAGCAGCCAAGCTCCGAACGACAGATGAAACCTGCATTTTTTGTGAAAAAGAAACTTTGAAGCAGCTTTGCACAATTGCCATCTCTGCCTAGGACCTCGTGAAGTAGTCATGAATTGCCAGATGACTCTGCCGGAAGTGCAGAGTGAACATAGAGCTGGTCAACAATTTTCATGATGAAATCAAGAAATAGGGCATCAGCAACCTATTCTAAACCTCCAGCTCTGTGCAGATATCCTTTTGGTAGGGAAAAATGCAGCTACCCCATTTAGGATGTTGGCTTCATTTCATGTGCAAGTGATCACCAACTACACGTATTTTAATAATCAGCGTTCTTATTTGTGGAAAGCAATCAAGACAGCAAGTGAGCGTTCCAAACAGATTTTGAGGTTGTTCATCTATGCAGAAATTCATGAACTAGACAGCTTCTGTAAGTGCTGACTGCAAGTCAAGAATAAACATTTGCATTCATGTTGCATGAACGTTTGCTGTTACCTCTCAATTTTATATTGCGCTTTTATACAGGCTCAGAGCTGACCGTATGACACAGGAGCCAAGCTCCGAACGACAGATGAAAGCTGAATTTTTTAGTGAAAAATCTGAAGCAGCTTTGCACAGCTGCCATCTGTGCCTTGCAACTTGTGAAGTAGTCATGAATTGCCAAGAGACTCTGCTGTAAGTGCAGAGTGAACATAGTGCTGGTCACTATTTTTCAAGATCAAATCAAGAAATAGCGCATCAGAAACCTACTCTCAACCTCCAGCTCTGTGCACCCATCCTTTTTTTAGGGAACAATGCAGCTACCACATTTAGGATGATGGCTTCATTTGATGTGCAAGTGATCACCAACAGGATGTTTTTTAACATGCAGCGTTCTTGTTTGTGGCCAGCAATCCAGACAGTAAGTGAGCAATCCAAAAAGATTTTGAGGTTGTTCATCTATGCTGAAATCCATGAACTAGCCAGCTTCGGTAAGTGTTGACTGAAAGTCCAGATTAAATATCTTCATTCATGTTGCATGGACGTTTCCTTTAACCTCTCAATATTAAATTGCGCTTTTATACAGGCTCAAAGCTGGCCATATGTCACAGGAGCCAAGCTCCGAACGACAAAGGAAAGCTGAATTTTTAGTGCAAAATCTGAAGCAGCTTTGCACAACTGCAATTTCTGCCTTGGACCTTGTGAAGTAGTCATGAATTGTCAGGAGACTGCTGCAAGTCCAGAGTGAACATGGAGCTGGTCAACATTTTTCATGATCAAATCAAAAAATAGTGCATCAGCAACCTTTTCTAAACCTCCAGCTCTGTGCAGCCATCCTTTTTTTAGGGAACAATGCAGATACCACATTTAGAATGTTGGCTTCATTTGATGTGCAAGTGATCACCAACAGGACGTTTTTTTTTAATATTAAGCATTCGTATTTGTGGCCAGCAACAGCAAGCTTCTGTAAGTGGAGACTGCAAGTCAAGATTAAATATTTGCATTCATGCTGCATGGATGTATACTGTTACCTTTCAATTTTATATTGCGCTTTTATACAGGCTCAAAGCTGGCTGTATGTCCCAGGAGCCAAGCTCCGGACGACAGATGAAAGCTGCAGTTTTTAGTGAAAAAGAAATTCTGAAGGAGCTTTGCACAACTGCAATTTCTGCCTTGGACCTTGTGAAGTAGTCATGAATTGTCAGGAGACTACTGCAAGTCCAGAGTGAACATGGAGCTGGTCAACATTTTTCAAGATCAAATCAAGAAATAGTGCATTAGCAACCTATTCTAAACCTCCAGCTCTGTGCAGACATCCTTTTTTAGGGAACAATGCAGCTACCACATTTAGGATGTTGGCTTCAATTGATATGGAAGTGCTCACCAACAGGACGTTTTTTTAATATTCAGCGTTGTTATTTGTGGAAAGCAATCAAGAAAACAAGTGAGCATTCCTAAAAGATGTTGAGGTTCTTTAGCTATGCCGAAATCCATGAACTAGCCAGCTTCTGTAAATGCTGACTGCAAGTCAAGATTAAATATTTACATTCATGTTGCATGGACGTTTGCTGGTACCTCTCAATTTTATATTGCGCTTTTACACAGGCTCAAAGCTGGCCGTATGTCACAGGAGCGAAGCTCCGAACGGCAGAAGAAAGCTGCATTTTTTCAGTGAAAAAGAAATTATGAAGCAGCTTTGCACAATCTGCCAACTCTGCTTTGCACCTTGTGAAGAAGTCATGAATTTCCAGGAGACACTGCTGCAAGTGCAGAGTGAACACGGGGCTGGTCACCATTTTTCAAGAACAGATCAAAGAAATAGTGCATCAGCAACCTATTCTCAACCTACAGCTCTGTGCAGCTATTCTTTTTTAAGGAACAATGCAGCTACCCCTTTTAGGATGTTGGCTTCATTTGATGAGCAAGTGATCACCAACTACACGTATTTTAATATTCAGCGTTTTTATTTGTGGAAAGCAGTCAAGACAGCAAGTGAGCGTTCCAGAAAGATTTTGAGGTTGTTCATCTATGCAGAAATTCATGAACTAGCCAGCTTCTGTAAGTGCTGACTGCAAGTCAAGATTAAAAATTTGCATTCGTGTTGCATGGACGTTTGCTGTTACCTCTCAATTTTACATTGCGCTTTTATACAGGCTCAAAGCTGACCGTATGACACAGGAGCCAAGCTCCGAACGACAGATGAAAGCTGAATTTTTTAGTGAAAAATCTGAAGCAGCTTTGCACAACTGCCATCTCTGCCTTGCAACTTGTGAAGTAGTCATGAATTGCCAAGAGACTCTGCTGTAAGTGCAGAGTGAACATGGAGCTGGTCACTATTTTTCAAGATCAAATCAAGAAATAGCGCATCAGAAACCTACTCTCAACCTCCAGCTCTGTGCACCCATCCTTTTTTTAGGGAACAATGCAGCTACCACATTTAGGATGATGGTTTAATTTGATGTGCAAGTGATCACCAACAGGATGCTTTTTAACATGCAGCGTTCTCGTTTGTGGCCAGCAATCGAGACAGTAAGTGAGCAATCCAAAAAATTTTCATGTT
Source organism: Amblyomma americanum (assembly GCF_052857255.1). Classification (NCBI taxonomy): domain Eukaryota; kingdom Metazoa; phylum Arthropoda; class Arachnida; order Ixodida; family Ixodidae; genus Amblyomma; species Amblyomma americanum. The sequence continues at coordinate 31,222,884 of NC_135501.1, read as the reverse complement.
GTTCGTCTATGCTGAAATCCATGAACTAGCCAGCTTCGGTAAGTGTTGACTGCATGTCCATATTAAATATCTGCATTCATGTTGCATGGGCCTTTCCTTTAACCTCTCAATTTTATATTGCGCTTTTATACAGGCTCAAAGCTGGCCATATGTCACAGGAGCCAAGCTCCGAACGACAGATGAAAGCTGACTTTTTTAGTGAAAAATCTGAAGCAGATTTGCACAACTGCAATTTCTGCCTTGGACCTTGTGAAGTAGTCATGAATTGTCAGGAGACTGCTGCAAGTCCAGAGTGAACATGGAGCTGGTCAACATTTTTCATGATCAAATCAAGAAATAGTGCATCAGCAACGTTTTCTAAACCTCCAGCTCTGTGCAGCCATCATTTTTTTAGGGAACAATGCAGCTACCACATTTAGAATATTGGCTTCATTTGATGTGCAGGTGATCACCAACAGGACGATTTTTTTATTATTAAGCATTCTTATTTGTGGCCAGCAACAGCAAGCTTCTGTAAGTGCAGACTGCAAGTCAAGATTAAATATTTGCATTCATGCTGCATTAATGTTTACTGTTACCTTACATTTTTATATTGCGCTTCTATACAGGCTCAAAGCTGGCCGTATGTCCCAGGAGCCAAGCTCCGGACGACAGATGAAAGCTGCATTTTTTAGTGAAAAAAAATTCTGAAGCAGCTTTGCACAACTGCCTTTTCTGCCTTGACTTTGTGAAGTAGTCATGAATTGGCAGGAGACTGCTGCACGTCCAGAGTGAACATGGAGCTGGTCAACATTTTTCAAGATCAAATCAAGAAATAGTGCATTAGCAACCTGTTCTAAACCTCCAGCTCTGTGCAGATATCCTTTTTAAGGGAACAATGCAGCTACCACATTTAGGATGTTTTCTTCAATTGATATGGAAGTGCCCACCAACAGGACGTTTTTTTAATATTCAGCGTTGTTATTTGTGGAAAGCAATCAAGAAAACAATTGAGCATTCCTAAAAGATGTTGATGTTCTTTAGCTATGCAGAAATTCATGAACTATCCAGTTTTTGTAAGTGCTGACTGCAAGTCAAGATTAAACATTTGCATTCATGTTGTATGGACGCTTACTGTTACCTCTCAATTTTATATTGCGTGTATACAGGCTCAAAGCTGGCCGTATGTCTGAGGAGCCAAGCTCCGAACGACCGATGAAAGCTGCATTTTTTAGTGAAAAACAAATTCTGAAGCAGCTTTGCAGAACTGCCATCTCTGCCTTGGACCTTGTGAAGTAGTCATGAATTGCCAGGAGACTGCTGCAACTCCAGAGTGAACATGGAGCTGGTCAACATTTTTTAAGATCAAATCAAGAAATAGTGCATTAGCAACCTACTCTAAACCTCCAGCTCTGTGCAGCCATCCTTTTTTTAGGGAACAATGCAGCTACCCCATTTAGGATGTTGGCTTTATTTCATGTGCAAGTGATCACCAACAGGATGTTTTTTAACATGCAGCGTTCTTGTTTGTGGCCAGCAATCCAGACAGTAAGTGAGCAATCCAAAAAGATTTTGAGGTTGTTCATCTATGCTGAAATCCATGAACTAGCCAGCTTCGGTAAGTGTTGACGGCAAGTCCAGATTAAATATCTGCATTCATGTTGCATGGACGTTTCCTTTAACCTCTCAATTTTATATTTCGCTTTTATACAGGCTCAAAGCTGGCCATATGTCACAGGAGCCAAGCTCCGAACGACAGATGAAAGCTGACTTTTTTAGTGAAAAATCTGAAGCAGCTTTGCACAACTGCAATTTCTGCCTTGGACCTTGTGAAGTAGTCATGAATTGTCAGGAGACTGCTGCAAGTCCAGAGTGAACATGGAGCTGGTCAACATTTTTCATGATCAAATCAAGAAATAGTACATCAGCAACCTTTTCTAAACCTCCAGCTCTGTGCAGCCATCATTTTTTTAGGGAACAATGCAGCTACCACATTTAGAATGTTGGCTTCATTTGATGTGCAGGTGATCACCAACAGGACGATTTTTTTATTATTAAGCATTCTTATTTGTGGCCAGCAACAGCAAGCTTCTGTAAGTGCAGACTGCAAGTCAAGATTAAATATTTGCATTTATGCTGCATGAATGTTTACGGTTACCTTACATTTTTATATTGCGCTTTTATACAGGCTCAAAGCTGGCCGTATGTCCCAGGAGCCAAGCTCCGGACGACAGATGAAAGCTGCATTTTTTAGTGAAAAAAAATTCTGAAGCAGCTTTGCACAACTGCCTTTTCTGCCTTGACTTTGTGAAGTAGTCATGAATTGGCAGGAGACTGCTGCACGTCCAGAGTGAACATGGAGCTGGTCAACATTTTTCAAGATCAAATCAAGAAATAGTGCATTAGCAACCTGTTCTAATCCTCCAGCTCTGTGCAGATATCCTTTTTAAGGGAACAATGCAGCTACCACATTTAGGATGTTGGCTTCAATTGATATGGAAGTGCCCACCAACAGGACGTTTTTTAATATTCAGCGTTGTTATTTGTGGAAAGCAATCAAGAAAACAATTGAGCATTCCTAAAAGGTGTTGAGGTTCTTTAGCGATGCAGAAATCTATGAACTATTCAGTTTTTGTAAGTGCTGACTGCAAGTCAAGATTAAACATTTGCATTCATGTTGTATGAACGCTTACTGTTACCTCTCAATTTTATATTGCGTGTATACAGGCTCAAAGCTGGCCGTATGTCACAGGAGCCAAGCTCCAAACGACCGATGAAAGCTGCATTTTTTAGTGAAAAACAAATTCTGAAGCAGCTTTGCAGAACTGCCATCTTTGCCTTGGACCTTGTGAAGTAGTCATGAATTGCCAGGAGACTGCTGCAACTCCAGAGTGAAAATGGAGCTGGTCAACATTTTTTAAGATCAAATCAAGAAATAGTGCATTAGCAATCTACTCTAAACCTCCAGCTCTGTGCAGCCATCCTTTTTTTAGGGAACAATGCAGCTACCCCATATAGGATGTTGGCTTTATTTAATGTGCAAGTGATCACCAACTACACGTATTTTAATATTCAGCGCTCTTATTTGTGGAAAGCAATCAAGACAGCAAGTGAGCGTTCCAGAAAGATTTTGAGGTTGTTCATCTATGCAGAAATCTATGAACTAGCCAGCTTCTGTAAGTGCTGACTGCAAGTCAAGATTAAACATTTGCATTCATGTTGCATGGACATTTGCTGTTACCTCTCAATTTTATATTGCGCTTTGATACAGGCTCAAAGCTGACCGTATGACACAGGAGCCAAGCTCCGAACGACAGATGAAAGCTGACTTTTTTAGTGAAAAATCTGAAGCAGCTTTGCACAACTGCAATTTCTGCCTTGGACCTTGTGAAGTAGTCATGAATTGTCTGGAGACTGCTGCAAGTCCAGAGTGAACATGGAGCTGGTCAACATTTTTCAAGATCAAATCAAGAAATAGTGCATTAGCAACCTATTTTAAACCTCCAGCTCTGTGCAGACATCCTTTTTTAGGGAACAATGCAGCTACCACATTTAGGATGTTGGCTTCACTTGATGTTCAAGTGATCACCAACAGGACGTTTTTTTAATATTCAGCGTTCATATTTGTGACCAGCAAAAGGAAGCTTCTGTTGGTGCAGAGTGCAAGTCACGATTAAAAATTTGCATTCATGTTTCATGGACGTTTGCTGTTGCCTCTCAATTTTATATTGCGTTTATACAGACTAAAAGCTGGCCGTTTGTTACAGGAGCCAAGCTCCGAACGACAGATGAAAGCTGCATTTTTTAGTGAAAAAGAAATTTTGAAGCAGCTTTGCACAACTGCCATCTCTGCCTTTGACCTTGTGCAGTAGTCATGATTTTCCAGGAGACTCTGCTGCAAGTGCAGAGTGAACATGGAGCATGTCAACATTTTTCAAGGTCAAATCAAGAAATAGTGCATCAACAACCTATTCTCAACCTCCAGCTCTGTGCAGCCATCCTTTTTTAGGGAACAATGCTGCTACCACATTTAGGTTGTTGGCTTCATTTGATGTGCAAGTCAGAACCAACAGGACGTTTTTTTTTCATATCCAGCGGTCTTATTTGTGGCCAGCAATCAAGACAGCAAGTGAGCGTTCCAAAAAGATATTGAGGTTGTTAATCTATGCAGAATTCCATGAACTAGGCAGCTTCTGTAAGTGCTGAGTGCAAGTCAAGATTAAACATTTGCATTCATGTTGCGTGGACGTTTGCTGTTACCTCTCAATTTTATATTGCGCCTTCATACAGGCTCAAAGCTGGCCGTATGTCAAAGCAGCCAAGCTCCGGACGACAGATGAAAGCTGGAGTTTTTTAGTGAAAAAGAAACTATGAAGCAGCTTTGCACAATCTGCCATCTCTGCCTTGCACCTTGTGTATCGGGCTTGCGTGATAATACGATAACAATGTGCCTGACATGCGCAGTGCGCAAACAGCGCTATCACGAAGGCTATATATATCAATGCCCGGCAATAAACTTGATTCTTCCTGTTCTGGCCTTCATGCTGTCGAGTGCCGTCATTGCGAACTGATACATGGTGTCAGAAGTGGCCAGTTGGGCAGGGCGTAGCTCGGAGCGCCATGGACCTGCTGAAGCCCCCGGAACCTTTGCAGCTCTCCGGTAACCTGTCGCAGAATTGGAAGCGGTTTAAGCAAAAACTGGAACTCTTCATCAAGGCGACCACGCCAAAGGACGACCCAAGAAGCGGAGCAGCGAAAGCTGCACTCCTGTTGAGCGTTGCCGGAGACGAAGCACTTGACGTCTTCAACGCGTTTACGTTTGGTAAGCAGGAAGAAGGAAGATTACGACACCCTGGTCCGGAAGTGTGAAGCATACTGTGCCGAGGTAAGCAATGAAGTGCATGAGCGGTATGTTTTCCGCTCGAAAAAACAAGAAGACGGAGAGCCGTTTGAAAGATTTATTAGAGACCTCAAGAAGCAAGCAGCGCAATGCAACTTCGAAGGACTGCACGATTCAATGATCAGGGATCAGATCGTCTTTGGGACGAATAATTCCAAACTGCGTGAAAAAATGCTGCGGGAAAAGGGCTTAACGTTGTTAAAGGCTGAAGAAATGTGCAGGGTAGCGGAATCAGTGGCACAAAGAAATCAGGTCTGGGCCAGGCCCAGTGACAGCATTGAGTCCGTCTCTCGCAGTAGGGCATCGTGCCACCGCTGCGTAGACCGGCAAGAGACCAGTGCAGTAAACGGTAGTTCGTACCGGTGCAAGAAATGCAACCGACGGCACGAGCCGAGGCAGTGTCCTGCTTACGGAAAAAGATGCTACACTTGTCGAAAGCTGCATCACTTTGCGATTTGTTGTTCGGCCAGGGCGGTCGTCAACGAAGTCGGCGCACAGTTCAATATAAGTTTGATGATCTTGACGTCTGCATCGACAGCTGCATTACTGGTTATTGGACTGTCGAAGCCAAAGTTGGGGGTCGTAAAGCATTATTCAAGGTGGACACCAGAGCACTAGCAAGCCTCTTACCATTTTCGATATACCGCAAGTTGAAAACTGCCGAACTGAATCCTACGATCTCTGTGCTGCGAGCATACAATGGAGGCATCATCACCAACATCGGAACAACAGTCCAAAAAAATAACCGTTGGAGATGCTGCAACTACAGTGAAATTCTACATGGTGAACAATGGACGTCGTGCAATACTGGGGCTTCACGCATGCGAAGCTCTAGGCCTTGTGCATCGCACAGTGGACACTGTCGGCACTGCTGCTGAGTACGAAGCGATCAAGCACTTCAGGCACTTCTTTGAGGGTTTAGGATGCCTAAAGCAACCATACAGCATGGTACTACAGACAGATGCTACCCCAGTCGTCCAGCCAGCGCGGCGGGTGCCCCTGTCTTTGCGCCAACCGCTTCGCGACGAGATTCAAAGAATGGAGGGAGCTGGTATCATCACAAAAGAAGATGGTCCAACCGATTGGGTAAGCCCTTTGGTTTTGGTCAAAAAGAAAGACTGCAGTCTTAGGGTGTGCATGGACCCGAGAAGGATCAATAAGCGTATTAAGAGGCAACACTACCAGCTTCCCAGGCGAGAAGATATTGAAGCAGAATTGACCGGCACTTGCTACTTTAGTTACCTAGATGCAAACTCTGGATTTCACCAGATACCGCTCGACGACGCAACATCAAAAATTTGCACTTTTGCCACTCCTTTCGGTCGATACCCTTACTTGCGCCTGCCGTTTGGCATTTCATCGGCACCGGAAGTTTTTCACAAAATGCTGAGTCAGATGTAGGACGGGCTGCCAGGAGTTGACGTGTATATCGACGACATTTTGGTGTGGGGCACTACACGTCAAGAGCATGATCAACGGCTAGTAGCAGTTCTGAAAGCTGCCGAAACAGCAGGATTGACACTAAACGCCGAAAAATGCAAGTTCGGTTTAACAGAGGTGCATTTTCTGGGTGACGTTATCGGACAAAAAGGAATTTCCCCGAACCCGAAGCTTGTGCGCAATCTGTTGGAAATGCCAACACCAAAAAGCAAAACCGATCTACAGCGCATGTTAGGAGTGATCAACTACTTCGGAAAATACGTGTCAGTGTTGTCAGAACGAACAGCGATGCTTCGAGCGCTTATCAAACCGCAATTCGAGTTCGAGTGGACCGAAAACCACGCGAAGGAATGGAAATGCATCACGCAGGCACTTGCGACATCACCCTTGCTAGCAATATTTGACCCCAAAAAGAAAGCAAGAATAACTTGCGATGCGTCCAAGGACGGCGTCGGAGCGGCGCTTTTACAGTGTCACGGTGGTCACTGGCGACCGGTAGCATATACTTCACGAGTCTTAACACCACCGGAGCAGCGTTACGCGCAAATTGAAAAGGAGACGCTGGGCATTCTGTTCGGTTGCGAGAAGTTTCATCAGTTTGTGTATGGACAGACGGTCATTATCGAGACCAACCACAAGCCACTTCTGTCAATCGCTGCTAAAGAAATTTGTGACATGCCCCCATTATTGCAGAGATTTTTTTAAGACTTCTCAGATATGACTATGTTCTACAGTACGTTCCAGGGAAGCACCTGGTCTTGGCAGACATGCTCTCACGATCGACTACACCCGGGGGTGTTGACAATGCTGGTGCCACAGAAGACGTCGAAGTTCACGCACTACAGCTCCTGAACGGCATGGTCACGGTAACAACGCAGCAAAAACTGGCAAAGGAAACTGCTCGTGACTGCTACTTGCAGACTGTCGTCAGCAACTTATCAGCAGGAAACTCAATTCAAGGTGAGCTGAAGCCCTTTTCATCTGAACTGTCCGTAATCAACGGAATTCTGTTCAACGGAACAAAAGCTGTCATACCGAGAAGCAGGAGACAAGAAATGCTAACAAGAATTCATGCCGGCCACCTTGGCTTAAACAAATGCAAAGAAAGAGCAAGACTTCTCGTTTTTTGGCCAGGCTTGAACAACGAGATCGCAGTGCTTCTCCAAAACTTTTCTACATGCAGAAAGTTCGCGTACCAGCAAGCCAAAGAACCGCTGATAATGCGCCCGGTGCCGCAGTGTGCGTGGTACAGGGTCGGAGCGGACATCTTTTGTTTTGGGGGAAATTCTTACGTTGTCGTATATGATGCTCTTTCCAACTTCCCAGATGTCGAGAGGCTTCCAGACACAAGTGCAAGAAGTGTTGTTGCGGCTCTCAGTGCTATGTTTGCTCGATACGGCATTCCTATCGAACTGTGCACTGATAATGGACCACAGTTTTCAAGCCAAGAGTTCGCAGCCTTCGCTAAAGAGTATGTATTTGCGCACGTCACGTCTAGCCCACACTACCCGCAGTCTAACGGCCTTGCCGAAAAAGGTGTGCAAATTGTCAAGCGGATAATGAAGAAAACTCAAGACGCACGACACGACTTCTGGCTAGGCCTTCTGGCCTACCGATCAACGCCACTGATTGATGGTCAATCCCCTGGCGAGCTTCTTCAAGGCAGGCGCCTTCGATCTAATCTCCTTGATTTTGGCGGTATCAAGACTATCGAAGTCAAGAAGCACCGCCGGACGCCCAAAGGACAGCCGTTGCCTCAACTAGGTAAAGGTGACGTCGTCAGGCTGCGAGACACAACTTGGTCACAAAAAGGAAAGGTGGTTGGGGAAGCTGCCCCGAGGTCCTACCACGTTGTAACTGAAATTCGTCGTGTTCTCCGGCGCAACAGGCAACACCTGCTTCATTCCAGCGAGCAGTATGCTGAAACAAGTGACGATGACACCGACGACGACTGCGCAGACGAAGCTGACCCAAATGCACGGAACAGTCCAGAGAGTGTGACACAGTAGCCTTCTGGCACTACCAGTGCAGCACCCCAGCAGCCTGCGGGGCTCTGTGACCAACATCAAGTCCACGGTGCCACGCTTTCGGCTTCGATTACCCATCCAGAGCAACCCACAAGTGTCATCAGTCTGAGGAGGTCGACTCGTACCGCGAAGCCTCCCCAACGTCTTCGTTATGACGCTGCTTTCAATCAGTTATCATGAACTTGAACCACTGTCTTGGGCAAACCTTGGAAGGATGTATCGGGCTTGCGTGATAACACGATAACAATGTGCCTGACATGCGCAGTGCGTAAACAGCGCTATCACGAAGGCTATATATATCAATGCCCGGCAATAAACTTGATTCTTCCTGTTCTGGCCTTCATGCTGTCGAGTGCCGTCATTGCGAACTGATACATGGTGTCAGAAGTGGCCAGTTGGGCAGGGCGTAGCTCGGAGCGCCATGGACCTGCTGAAGCCCCCGGAACCTTTGCAGCTCTCCGGTAACCTGTCGCAGAATTGGAAGCGGTTTAAGCAAAAACTGGAACTCTTCATCAAGGCGACCACGCCAAAGGGCGACCCAAGAAGCGGAGCAGCGAAAGCTGCACTCCTGTTTAGCGTTGCCGGACACGAAGCACTTGACGTCTTCAACGCGTTTATGTTTGGTAAGCAGGAAGACAAGGAAGATTACGACACCCTGGTCCGGAAGTGTGAAGCATACTGTGCCGAGGTAAGCAATGAAGTGCATGAGCGGTATGTTTTCTTCTCGAAAAAACAAGAAGACGGAGAGCCGTTTGAAAGATTTATTAGAGACCTCAAGAAGCAAGCAGCGCAATGCAACTTCGAAGGACTGCACGATTCAATGATCAGGGATCAGATCGTCTTTGGGACGAATAATTCCAAACTGCGTGAAAAAATGCTGCGGGAAAAGGGCTTAACGTTGTTAAAGGCTGAAGAAATGTGCAGGGTAGCGGAATCAGTGGCACAAAGAAATCAGGTCTGGGCCAGGCCCAGTGACAGCATTGAGTCCGTCTCTCGCAGTAGGGCATCGTGCCACCGCTGCGTAGACCGGCAAGAGACCAGTGCAGTAAACGGTAGTTCGTACCGGTGCAAGAAATGCAACCGACGGCACGAGCCGAGGCAGTGTCCTGCTTACGGAAAAATATGCAACACTTGTCGAAAGCTGCATCACTTTGCGATTTGGTGTTCGGCCAGGGCGGTCTTCAACGAAGTCGGCGCACAGTTCAATATAAGTTTGATGTTCTTGACGTCTGCATCGACAGCTGCATTACTGGTTATTGGACTGTCGAAGCCAAAGTTGGGGGTCGTAAAGCATTATTCAAGGTGGATACCAGAGCACAAGCAAGCCTCTTACCATTTTCGATATACCGCAAGTTGAAAACTGCCGAACTGAATCCTACGAGCTCTGTGCTGCGAGCATACAATGGAGGCATCATCACCAACATCGGAACAACAGTCCAAAAAAATAACCGTTGGAGATGCTGCAACTACAGTGAAATTCTACGTGGTGAACAATGGACGTCGTGCAATACTGGGGCTTCACGCATGCGAAGCTCTAGGCCTTGTGCATCGCACAGTGGACACTGTCGGCACTGCTGCTGAGTACGAAGCGATCAAGCACTTCAGGCACTTCTTTGAGGGTTTAGGATGCCTAAAGCAACCATACAGCATGGTACTACAGACAGATGCTACCCCAGTCGTCCAGCCAGCGCGGCGGGTGCCCCTGTCTTTGCGCCAACCGCTTCGCGACGAGATTCAAAGAATGGAGGGAGCTGGTATCATCACAAAAGAAGATGGTCCAACCGATTGGGTAAGCCCTTTGGTTTTGGTCAAAAAGAAAGACTGCAGTCTTAGGGTGTGCATGGACCCGAGAAGGATCAATAAGCGTATTAAGAGGCAACACTACCAGCTTCCCAGGCGAGAAGATATTGAAGCAGAATTGACCGGCGCTTGCTACTTTAGTTACCTAGATGCAAACTCTGGATTTCACCAGATACCGCTCGACGACGCAACATCAAAAATTTGCACTTTTGCCACTACTTTCGGTCGATACCCTTACTTGCGCCTGCCGTTTGGCATTTCATCGGCACCGGAAGTTTTTCACAAAATGCTGAGTCAGATGTAGGACGGGCTGCCAGGAGTTCACGTGTATATCGACGACATTTTGGTGTGGGGCACTACACGTCAAGAGCATGATGAACGGCTAGTAGCAGTTCTGAAAGCTGCCGAAACAGCAGGATTGACACTAAACGCCGAAAAATGCAAGTTCGGTTTAACAGAGGTGCATTTTCTGGGTGACGTTATCGGACAAAAAGGAATTTCCCCGAACCCGAAGCTTTTTCGCAATCTGTTGGAAATGCCAACGCCAAAAAGCAAAACCGATCTACAGCGCATGTTAGGAGTGATCAACTACTTCGGAAAATACGTGCCAGTGTTGTAAGAAAGAACAGCGATGCTTCGAGCGCTTATCAAACCGCAAGTCGAGTTCGAGTGGACCGAAAACCACGCGAAGGAATGGAAATGCATCACGCAGGCACTTGCGACATCACCCTTGCTAGCAATATTTGACCCCAAAAAGAAAGCAAGAATAACTTGCGATGCGTCCAAGGACGGCGTCGGAGCGGCGCTTTTACAGTGTCACGGTGGTCACTGGCGACCGGTAGCATATACTTCACGAGTCTTAACACCACCGGAGCAGCGTTACGCGCAAATTGAAAAGGAGACGCTGGGCATTCTGTTCGGTTGCGAGAAGTTTCATCAGTATGGACAGACTGTTATTATCGAGACCAACCACAAGCCACTTCTGTCAATCGCTGCTAAAGAAATTTGTGACATGCCCCCACGATTGCAGAAATTTTTTAAGACTTCTCAGATATGACTATGTTCTACAGTACGTTCCAGGGAAGCACCTGGTCTTGGCAGACATGCTCTCACGATCGACTACACCCGGGGGTGTTGACAATGCTGGTGCCACAGAAGACGTCGAAGTTCACGCACTACAGCTCCTGAACGGCATGGTCACGGTAACAACGCAGCAAAAACTGGCAAAGGAAACTGCTCGTGACTGCTACTTGCAGACTGTCGTCAGCAACTTATCAGCAGGAAACTCAATTCAAGGTGAGCTGAAGCCCTTTTCATCTGAACTGTCCGTAATCAACGGATTTCTGTTCAAAGGAACAAAAGCTGTCATACCGAGAAGCATGAGACAAGAAATGCTAACAAGAATTCATGCCGGCCACCTTGGCTTAAACAAATGCAAAGAAAGAGCAAGACTTCTCGTTTTTTGGCCAGGCTTGAACAACGACATCGCAGTGCTTCTCCAAAACTGTTCTACATGCAGAAAGTTCGCGTACCAGCAAGCCAAAGAACCGCTGATAATGCGCCCGGTGCCGCAGTGTGCGTGGTACAGGGTCGGAGCGGAATGGACCACAGTTTTCAAGCCAAGAGTTCGCAGCCTTCGCTAAAGAGTATTATTTTGCGCACGTCACGTCTAGCCCATACTACCCGCAGTCTAACGGCCTTGCCGAAAAAGGTGTGCAAATTGTCAAGCGGATAATGAAGAAAACTCAAGACGCACGACACGACTTCTGGCTAGGCCTTCTGGCCTACCGATCAACGCCACTGATTGATGGTCAATCCCCTGGCGAGCTTCTTCAAGGCAGGCGCCTTCGATCTAATCTCCCCGATTTTGGCGGTATCAAGACTATCGAAGTCAAGAAGCACCGCCAGACGCCCAAAGGACAGCCGTTGCCTCAACTAGGTAAAGGTGACGTCATCAGGCTGCGAGACACAACTTGGTCACAAAAAGGAAAGGTGGTTGGGGAAGCTGCCCCGAGGTCCTACCACGTTGTAACTGAAATTCGTCGTGTTCTCCGGCGCAACAGGCGACACCTGCTTCATTCCAGCGAGCAGTATGCTGAAACAAGTGACGATGACACCGACGACGACTGCGCAGACGAAGCTGACCCAAATGCACGGAACAGTCCAGAGAGTGTGACACCGTAGCCTTCTGGCACTACCAGTGCAGCACCCCAGCAGCCTCCGGGGCTCTGTGACCAACATCTAGTCCACGGTGCCACGCCTTCGGCTTCAATTACCCATCCAGAGCAACCCACAAATGTCATCAGTCTGAGGAGGTCCACTCGTACCGCGAAGCCTCCCCAACGTCTTCGTTATGACGCTGCTTTCAATCAGTTATCATGAACTTGAACCACTGTCTTGGGCAAACCTTGGAAGGATGTATCGGGCTAGCGTGATAACACGATAACAATGTGCCTGACATGCGCAGTGCGTAAACCGCGCTATCACGAAGGCTATATATATCAATGCCCTGCAATAAACTTGATTGTTCTTGTTCTGGCCTTCATGCTGTCGAGTGCCGTCATAGCGAACTGATACACCTTATAGTCGTGAATTGCCAGGACACCGCTTCAAGTGCAGTGAACATAGAGCTGGTCACCATTTTTCGAGATCAAGTCAAGAAATAGTGCATCAGCAACCTGTTCTCGACCTCCAGCTTTGTGCAGCCATCGTTTTTTTAGGGAACAATGCAGCTACCACATTTAGGATGTTGGCTTCATTTTATGTGCAAGTGCTCACGAAAAGGGCAATTTTTTTATTATTCAGCGTTATTTGTGGAAAGCAATCAAGAAAACAAGTGAGCATTCCAAAAAGATGTTCAGGTTGTCTATCTATGCAGAAAACCATGAACTAGCCAGTTTCTGTAAGTGCTGACTGCAAGTCAAGATTAAATATTTGCATTCATGTTGCATGGACGTTTGCTGTTACCTCTCAATTTTGTACTGCGCTTTTATACAGGCTCAAAGCTGGCCGTATGTCACAGGAGCCAAGCTCCGGACGACAGATGAAAGCTGCAATTTTTAGTGAAAAAGAAATTCTGAAGCAGCTTTGCACAACTGCCATCTCTGCCTTGGACCTTGTGAAGTAGTCATGAATTGCGAGGAGACTCTGCTGTAAGTGCAGAGTGAACATGGAGCTGGTCACCGTTTTTCAAGATCAAATCAAGAAATAGTGCATCAGCAACCTAATCTCAACCTCCAGCTCAGTGCAGCCATCTTTTTTTTAGGGAAAAATGCAGCTACCCCATTTAGGATGTTGGCTTTATTTTATGTGCAAGTGCTCACCAAAAGGACTATTTTTTAATATTCAGCGTTGTTATTTGTAGAAAGCAATCAAGAAAACAAGTGAGCATTCCAAAAAGATGTTGAGCTTGTTTATCTATGCTGAAATCCATGAACTAGCAAGTTTCTGTAAGTGCTGACTGGAAGTCAAGATTAAATATTTGCAATCATGTTGCACAGATGCCTGCTGTTACCTCTCGATTTTGTACTGCGCATTATACAGGCTCAAAGCTGGCCGTATGTCACAGCAGCCAAGTTCCGAACGACAGATGTAAGCTGCATTTTTTTAGTGAAAAAAATTCTGAAGCATCCTTGCACAACTGCCATCTCTGCCTTGGGCCTTTTGAAGTAGTAATCAATTGCCACGAGACTGCAGCAAATCCAGAGTGAACATGGAGCTGGTCAATATTTTTCAAGATCAAATCAAGAAATAGTGCATCAGCAACCTATTCTAAACCTCAAGCTCTGTGCAGCCATCCTTTTTTTAGGGAACAATACAGCTACCACATTTAAAATGTTGGCTTCATTTGATGTGCAAGTGATCACCAACAGGACGTTTTTTTTTAATATTAGGCACTCTATTGGTGGCCAGCAACAGTAAGCTTCTGTAAGTGCAGTCTGCAAGTCAAGAATAAATATTTGCATTCATGCTGCATAGACGTTTACTGTTACCTTTCAATTTTATATTGCGTTTTTATACAGGCTCAAAGCTGGCCGTATGTCACAGGAGCCAAGCTCCGGACGACAGATGAAAGCTGCATTTTTTAGTGAAAAAGAAATTCCGAAGCAGCTTTGCACAACTGCCTTTTCTGCCTTGACCTTGTGAAGTAGTCATGAATTGGCAGGAGACTGCTGCAAGTCTAGAGTGAACATGAAGCTGGTCGACATTTTTCAAGGCCAAATCAAGAAATAGTGCATCAACAACATATTCTCAACCTACAGCTCTGTGCAGCCATCCTTTTTTTAGCGAACAATGCAGCTACCACAATTAGGTTGTTGGCTTCATTTGATGTGCAAGTGATCACCAACAGTACGTTTTTTAAAATATTCAGCGGTCTTATTTGTGGCCAGCAATCAAGACAGCAAGTGAGCGTACCAAAAAGATTTTGAGGTTGTTCATCTATGCAGATTTCCATGAACTAGGCAGCTTCTGTAAGTGCTGAGTGCAAGTCAAGAATAAACATTTGCATTCATGTTGCATGGACGTTTGCTGTTACCTCTCAATTTCATAATTTCATATTGCGCTTTTATACAGGCTCCAAGCTGGCCGTATGTCAAAGCAGCCAAGCTCCGAACGAGAGATGAAAGCTGCAGTTTTTTAGTGAAGAAGAAACTATGAAGCAGCTTTGCACAATCTGCCATCTCTGCCTTGCACCTTGTAGTCGTGAATTGCCAGGACACCGCTTCAAGTGCAGTGAACATAGAGCTGGTCACCATTAGAAATAGTGCATCAGCAACCTATTCTCAACCTCCAGCTCTGTGCAGCCATCGTTTTTTAGGGAACAATGCAGCTACCACTTTTAGGACGTTGGCTTCATTTTATGTGCAAGTGATCGCCAACAGGACGTTTTTTTAATATTCAGGACTCTTATTTGTGGCCAGCAATCAAGAAAGCAAGTGAGCGTTCAAAAAAGATTTTGATTTTTATCTATGCAGAAATCCACGAACTAGCCAGCTTCTGTATGTGCTGACTGCAAGTCAAGACTAAAAATTTGCATTCATGGTGCATGGACGTTTGCTGTTACCTCTCAATTTTATATTGCGTGTATACAGGCTCAAAGCTGGCCGTATGTCACAGGAGCCCTGCTCCGAACGATAGATGAAAGCTGCATTTTTTAGTGAAAAAGAAATTCTGAAGCAGCTTTGCACAACTGCCATCTTTGCCTTGGACCTTGTGAAGTAGTAATGAATTGCCAGGAGACTGCTGCAAATCCAGAGTGAACATGAAGCTGGTCAACATTTGTCAAGATCAAATCAAGAAATAGTGCATCAGCAAACTTTTCTAGACCTCCAGCTCTGTGCAGCCATCCTTTTTTAGGGAACAATGCAGCTACCACATTTAGAATATTGGCTTCATTTGTTGTGCAAGTGATCACCAACAGGACGTTTTTTTTTAATATTAAGCGTTCTTATTTGCGGCCAGCGACAGCAAGCTCCTGTAAGTGCTGACTGCAAGTCAAGATTAAATATTTGCATTCATGCTGCATGGACGTTTACTGTTACCTTTCAATTTTATATTGCGTTTATACAGGCTCAAAGCTGGCCGTATGTCACAGGAGCCAAGCTCCGAACGATAGATGAAAGCTGCAGTTTTTTAGTGAAAAAGAAATACTGAAGCAGCTTTGCACAACTGCCATCTCAGCCTTGGACCTTGTGAAGTAGTCATAAATTGACAGGAGACTCTGCTTCAAGTGCAGAGTGAACATGGAGCTGGTCAACATTTTTCAAGATCAAATCAAGAAATAGTGGATCAGAAACCTATTCTCAACCTCCAGCTCTGTGCAGCATCCTTTTTTTATTGAACAATGCAGCTACCACATTTAGGATGTTGAATTCATTTGATGTTCAAGTGATCACCAACAGGACGTTTTTTAATATTCAGCGTTCTTATTTGTGGCCAGCAACAGCAAGCTTCTGTAAGTGCAGACTGCAAGGCACGATTAAAAACTTGCATTCATGTTGCATGGACGTTTGCTGTTGCCTCTCAATTTTATATTGCGTTTATACAGGCTCAAAGCTGGCCGTATGTTACAGGAGCCAAGCTCCGAACGACAGATGAAAGCTGCATTTTTTAGTGAAAAAGAAATTTTGAAGCAGCTTTGCACAACTGCCATCTCTGCCTTGGAAATTGTGAAGTAGTCATGATTTGCCAGGAGACTCTGCGGCAAGTGCAGAGTGAACATGAAGCTGGTCAACATTTTCCAAGTCAAATCAAGAAATAGTGCATCAACAACCTATTCTCAACCTCCAGCTCTGTGCAGCCATCCTTTTTTAGCGAACAATGCAGCTACCACATTTAGGTTGTTAGCTTCATTTGATGTGCAAGTGATCACAGACAGGACGTTTTTTTTAATATTAGGCATTCTTATTTTTGGGCAGCAACAGCAAGCTTCTGTATGTTCAGACTGCAAGTCAAGATTAAATATTTGCATTCATGTTGCATAGATGCCTGCTGTTACCTCTCAATTTTGTACTGCGCTTTTATACAGGCTCAAAGCTGGCCGTATGTCACAGGAGCCAAGCTCCGGACGACAGATGAAAGCTGCATTTTTTAGTGAAAAAGAAATTCTGAAGCAGCTTTGCACAACTGCCTTTTCTGCCTTGACCTTGTGAAGTAGTCATGAATTGCCAGGAGACTGCTGCAAGTCCAGAGTGAACAAGGAGCTGGTCAACATTTTTCAAGATCAAATCAAGAAATAGCGCATTAGCAACCTATTCTAAACCTCCAGCTCTGTGCAGCCATCCTTTTTTAGGGAACAATGCAGCTACCACATTTAGGATCTTGGCTTCATTTGATGTTGAAGTGCTCACCAACAGGACGTTTTTTTAATATTCCGCGTTGTTATTTGTGGAAGGCAATCAAGAAAACAAGTGAGCATTCCTAAAAGATGTTGAGGTTGTTTAGCTATGCAGAAATTTAGGAACTAGCCAGTTTCTGTAAGTGCTGACTGCAAGTCAAGATTAAATATTTGCATTCATGTTGCATAGACGCCTACTGTTACCTCTCAATTTTATACTGCGCTTTTATACAGGTTCAAAGCTGGCCGTATGTCACAGCAGCCAAGCTCCGAACGACAGATGAAAGCTGCATTTTTGTAGTGCAAAATCTGAAGCAGCTTTGCACAACTGCAATCTCTGCCTTGGACCTTGTGAATTAGTCATGAATTGCCAGGAGACTGCTGCAAGTGCAGAGTGAACATGAAGCTGGTCAACATTTTTCAAGATCAAATCAAGAAATAGTTCATCAGCAACTTGTTCTCAACCTCCAGCTCTGTGCAGCCATCCTTTTTTAGGGAACAATGCAGCTACCACATTTAGGATGTTGGCTTCATTTGATGTTCAAGTGATCACCAACAGGACGTTTTTTTTAATATTCAGCGTTCTTATTTGTGGCCTGCAACAGCAAGCTTCTGTAAGTGCAGACTGCAAGTCAAGAATAAATATTTGCATTCATGTTGCAAGGACGTTTGCTGTTACCTCTCAATTTTATATTGCGTTTAAACAGGCTCAAAGCTGGCCGTATGTCACAGGAGCCATGCTCCGAACGACAGACGAACGCTGCATTTTTTAGTGAAAAAGAAATTATGAAGCAACTTTGCACAACTGCCATCTCAGCCTAGGACCTTGTGAAGTAGTCATGAATTGACAGGAGGCTCTGCTGCCAGTGCAGAGTGAACATGGAGCCGGTCAATATTTTTCAAGATCAAATCAAGAAATAGTGCATCAGCAACTTATTCTCAACCTCCAGCTCTGTGCAGCCATCTTTTTTTTAGGAAAAAATGCAGCTGCCACATTTAGGATGTTGGCTTCATTTGATGTGCAAGTGATCACCAACAGGACGGTTTTTTTAATATTCAGGGCTCTAATTTGTGGCCAGCAATCAAGAAAGCAAGTGAGCGTTCCAAAAAGATTTTGATTTTCATCTATGCAGAAATCCATGAACTAGCCAGCTTCTGTATGTGCTGACTGCAAGTCAAGACTAAAAATTTCAATTCATGGTGCATGGACATTTGCTGTTACCTCTCAATTTTATATTGCGTGTATACAGGCTCAAAGCTGGCCGTATGTCACAGGAGCCAAGCTCCGAACGATAGATGAAAGCTGCATTTTTTTAGTGAAAAAGAAATTCTGAAGCAGCTTTGCACAACTGCCATCTCTGCCTTGGACCTTGTGAAGTAGTCATGAATAGCCAGGAGACTCTGCTGCAAGTCCAGAGTTAACATGGAGGTGGTCACCATTTTTCAAGATCAAATCAAGAAATAGTGCATCAGAAACTTATTCTCAGCCTCCAGCTCTGTTCAGCCATCTTTTTTTAGGAAACAATGCAGCTGCCACATTTAGGATGTTGGCTTCATTTGATGTGCAAGTGATCACCAACAGGACGTTTTTTTTAATATTCAGCGTTCTTATTTGTGGCCAGCAATCAAGACAGCAAGTGAGCATACCAAAAAGATTTTGAGGTTGTACATCTATGCAGAATTCTATGAACTAGCCATCTTCTGTAACTGCTGACTGCAAGTCAAGATTAAACATTTGCATTCATGTTGCATGGACGTTTGGTATTACGTCTCAATTTTATATTGCACTTTTATACAGGCTTAAAGCTGGCCGTATGTCACAGGAGCCAAGCTCCGAACGACAGATGAAAGCTGCAGTTTTTTAGTGAAATAGAAATTCTGAAGCAACTTTGCACAACTGCCATCTCAGCCGTGGACCTTGTGAAGTAGTCATGAATTGACAGGAGGCTCTGCTGCAAGTGCAGAGTGTACATGGAGCCGGTCAACATTTTTCAAGATCAAATCAAGAAATAGTGCATCAGCAACCTATACTCAACCTCCAGCTCTGTGCAGCATGCTTTTTTTAGAGAACAATGCAGCTACCACATTTAGGATGTTGGCTTCATTTGATGTTCAAGTGAAACGTCAATTTGTTATTACTTTGAATTGGTCAGTGACTGTAATCTTTTGCTTCTACTAATGCCTGACCAGACGAGCTTTCGTCGAACCCTTGACTATACCAACAGGACTTTTTTTTTACTATTCAGCGTTCATATTTGTGGTCAGCAAAAGGAAGCTTCTGTAAGTGCAGAGTGCAAGTCACGACTAAAAATTTGCATTCATGTTGCATGGACGTTTGCTGTTACCTCTCAATTTTATATTGCGTTTATACAGGATCAAAGCTGGCCGTATGTTACAGGAGCCAAGCTCCGAACGACAGATGAAAGCTGCATTTTTTAGTGAAAAAGAAATTTTGAAGCAGCTTTGCACAACTGCCATCTCTGCCTTGGACCTTGTGAAGTAATCGTGATTTGCCAGGAGACTCTGCTGCAAGTGCAGAGTGAACATGGAGCTGGTCAACATTTTTCAAGGTCAAATCAAGAAATAGTGCATCAACAACCTATTCTCAACCTACAGCTCTGTGCAGCCATCCTTTTTTTAGCGAACAATGCAGCTACCACATTTAGGTTGTTGGATTCATTTGATGTGCAAGTGATCACCAACAGGACGTTTTTTTTAAATATTCAGCGGTCTTATTTGTGGCCAGCAATCAAGACAGCAAGTGAGCGTACCAAAAAGATTTTGAGGTTGTTCATCTATGCAGATTTCCATGAACTAGGCAGCTTCTGTAAGTGCTGAGTGCAAGTCAAGATTAAACATTTGCATTCATGTTGCATGGGCGTTTGCTGTTACCTCTCAATTTCACATTGCGCTTTTATACAGGCTCAAAGCTGGCCGTATGTAAAAGCAGCCAAGCTCCGGACGACAGATGAAAGCTGCCGTTTTTTAATGAAAAAGAAACTATGAAGCAGCTTTGCACAATCGGCCATCTCTGCCTTGCACCTTGTAGTCGTGAATTGCCAGGACACCGCATCAAGTGCAGTGAACATAGAGCTGGTCACCATTTTTCGAGATCAAATCAAGAAATAGTGCATCAGCAACCTATTCTCAACCTCCAGCTCTGTGCAGCCATCTTTTTTTAGGGAACAATGCAGCTGCCACATTTAAGATGTTGGCTTCATGTGATGTGCAAGTGATCACCAACAGGACTTTTTTTTTATTATTCAGCGTTCTTATTTGTGGCCAGCAATCAAGACAGCAAGTGAGCATTCCAAAAAGATTTTAAGGTTGTTCATCTATGCAGAATTCTATGAACTAGCCAGCTTCCGTAAGTGCTGACTGCAAGTCAAAATTAAACATTTGCATTCATGTTGCATGGACGTTTGCTGTTACGTCTCAATTTTATATTGCACTTTTATACAGGCTTAAAGCTGGCCGTATGTCACAGGAGCCAAGCTCCGAACGACAGATGAAACCTGCAGTTTTTTAGTGAAAAAGAAATTCTGAAGCAACTTTGCACAACTGCCATCTCAGCCTTGGACCTTGTGAAGTATTCATGAATTGACAGGAGGCTCTGCTGCAAGTGCAGAGTGAACATGGAGCCGGTCAACAATTTTCAAGATCAAATCAAGAAATAGTGCATCAGAAACTTATTCTCAGCCTCCAGCTCTGTTCAGCCATCTTTTTTTAGGAAACAATGCAGCTGCCACATTTAGGATGTTGGCTTCATTTGATGTGCAAGTGATCACCAACAGGACGTTTTTTTTAATATTCAGCGTTCTTATTTGTAGCCAGCAATCAAGACAGCAAGTGAGCATACCAAAAAGATTTTGAGGTTGTACATCTATGCAGAATTCTATGAACTAGCCATCTTCTGTAACTGCTGGCTGCAAGTCAAGATTAAACATTTGCATTCATGTTGCATGGACGTTTGGTATTACGTCTCAATTTTATATTGCACTTTTATACAGGCTTAAAGCTGGCCGTATGTCACAGGATCCAAGCTCCGAACGACAGATGAAAGCTGCAGTTTTTTAGTGAAATAGAAATTCTGAAGCAACTTTGCACAACTGCCATCTCAGCCTTGGACCTTGTGAAGTAATCGTGATTTGCCAGGAGACTCTGCTGCAAGTGCAGAGTGAACATGGAGCTGGTCAACATTTTCAAGGTCAAATTAAGAAATAGTGCATCAACAACCTATTCTCAACCTACAGCTCTGTGCAGCCATCCTTTTTTTAGCGAACAATGCAGCTACCACATTTAGGTTGTTGGCTTCATTTGATGTGCAAGTGATCACCAACAGGACGTTTTTTTAAATATTCAGCGGTCTTATTTGTGGCCAGCAATCAAGACAGCAAGTGAGCGTACCAAAAAGATTTTGAGGTTGTTCATCTATGCAGATTTCCATGAACTAGGCAGCTTCTGTAAGTGCTGAGTGCAAGTCAAGATTAAACATTTGCATTCATGTTGCATGGACGTTTGCTGTTACCTCCCAATTTCATATTGCGCTTTTATACAGGTTCAAAGCTGGCCGTATGTCAAAGCAGCCAAGCTCCGTACGACAGATGAAAGCTGCAGTTTTTTAGTGAAAAAGAAACTATGAAGCAGCTTTGCACAATCTGCCATCTCTGCCTTGCACCTTGTAGTCGTGAATTGCCAGGACACCGCTTCAAGTGCAGTGAACATAGAGCTGGTCCCCATTAGAAATAGTGCATCAGCAACCTATTCTCAACATCCAGCTCTGTGCAGCCATCGTTTTTTAGGGAACAATGCAGCTACCACTTTTAGGATGTTGGCTTCATTTTATGTGCAAGTGATCGCCAACAGGACGTTTTTTAATATTCAGGGCTCTTATTTGTGGCCAGCAATCAAGAAAGCAAGTGAGCGTTCCAAAAAGATTTTGATTTTCATCTATGCAGAAATCCACGAACTAGCCAGCTTCTGTATGTGCTGACTGCAAGTCAAGACTAAAAATTTGCATTCATGGTGCATGGACGTTTGCTGTTACCTCTCAATTTTATATTGCGTGTATACAGGCTCAAAGCTGGCCGTATGTCACAGGAGCCCAGCTCCGAACGACAGATGAAAGCTGCATTTTTTAGTGAAAAAGAAATTCTGAAGCAGCTTTGCACAACTGCCATCTCTGCCTTTGACCTTGTGAAGTAGTAATGAATTGCCAGGAGACTGCTGCAAATCCAGAGTGAACATGAAGCTGGTCAACATTTTTTAAGATCAAATCAAGAAATAGTGCATCAGCAACCTTTTCTAAACCTCCAGCTCTGCGCAGCCATCCTTTTTCAGGGAACAATGCAGCTACCACATTTAGAATGTTGGCTTCATTTGTTGTGCAAGTGATTACCAACAGGACGTTTTTTTTTAATCTTAAGCATTCTTCTTTGTGGCCAGCAACAGCAAGCTTCTGTAAGTGCAGACTTCAAGTCAAGATTAAATATTTGCATTCATGCTGCATGGACGTTTACTGTTACCTTTCAATTTTATATTGCGTTTATACAGGCTCAAAGCTGGCCGTACGTCACAGGAGCCAAGCTCCGAACGATAGATGAAAGCTGCAGTTTTTTAGTGAAAAAGAAATACTGAAGCAGCTTTGCACAACTGCCATCTCAGCCTTGGACCTTGTGAAGTAGTCATAAATTGACAGGAGACTCTGCTTCAAGTGCAGAGTGAACATGGAGCTGGTCAACATTTTTCAAGATCAAATCAAGAAATAGTGGATCAGAAACCTATTCTCAACCTCCAGCTCTGTGCAGCATCCTTTTTTTATTGAACAATGCAGCTACCACATTTAGGTTGTTATCTTCATTTAATGTGCAAGTGATCACCAACAGGACGTTTTTTTAAATATTCAGCGGTCTTATTTGTGGCCAGCAACAGCAAGCTTCTGTAAGTGCAGACTGCAAGGCACGATTAAAAATTTGCATTCATGTTGCATGGACGTTTGCTGTTGCCTCTCAATTTTATATTGCGTTTATACAGACTCAAAGCTGGCCGTATGTTACAGGAGCCAAGCTCCGAACGACAGATGAAAGCTGCATTTTTTAGTGAAAAAGAAATTTTGAAGCAGCTTTGCACAACTGCCATCTTTGCCTTGGACCTTGTGAAGTAGTCATGATTTGCCAGGAGACTCTGCGGCAAGTGCAGAGTGAACATGAAGCTGGTCAACATTTTCCAAGTCAAATCAAGAAATAGTGCATCAACAACCTATTCTCAACCTCCAGCTCTGTGCAGCCATCCTTTTTTAGCGAACAATGCAGCTACCACATTTAGGTTGTTAGCTTCATTTGATGTGCAAGTGATCACCAACAGGACGTTTTTTATAATATTCAGCGGTCTTATTTGTGGCCAGCAATCAAGACAGCAAGTGAGCGTACCAAAAAGATTTTGAGGTTGTTCATCTATGCAGAATTCCATGGACTAGGCAGCTTCTGTAAGTGCTGAGTGCAAGTCAAGATTAAACATTTGCATTCATGTTGCATGGGCGTTTGCTGTTACCTCTCAATTTCACATTGCGCTTTTATACAGGCTCAAAGCTGGCCGTATGTAAAAGCAGCCAAGCTCCGGACGACAGATGAAAGCTGCAGTTTTTTAATGAAAAAGAAACTATGAAGCAGCTTTGCACAATCGGCCATCTCTGCCTTGCACCTTGTAGTCGTGAATTGCCAGGACACCGCATCAAGTGCAGTGAACATAGAGCTGGTCACCATTTTTCGAGATCAAATCAAGAAATAGTGCATCAGCAACCTATTCTCAACCTCCAGCTCTGTGCAGCCATCTTTTTTTAGGGAACAATGCAGCTGCCACATGTAAGATGTTGGCTTCATGTGATGTGCAAGTGATCACCAACAGGACTTTTTTTTAATATTCAGCGTTCTTATTTGTGGCCAGCAATCAAGACAGCAAGTGAGCATTTTAAAAAGATTTTAAGGTTGTTCATCTATGCAGAATTCTATGAACTAGCCAGCTTCCGTAAGGGCTGACTGCAAGTCAAAATTAAACATTTGC
The DNA here is from genome assembly GCF_052857255.1 of Amblyomma americanum. Classification (NCBI taxonomy): domain Eukaryota; kingdom Metazoa; phylum Arthropoda; class Arachnida; order Ixodida; family Ixodidae; genus Amblyomma; species Amblyomma americanum. The sequence goes on along the minus strand of NC_135501.1, from coordinate 31,198,841 downwards.
ATTCATGTTGCATGGACGTTTGCTGTTACGTCTCAATTTTATATTGCACTCTTATACAGGCTTAAAGCTGGCCGTATGTCACAGGAGCCAAGCTCCGAACGACAGATGAAAGCTGCAGTTTTTTAGTGAAAAAAAAATTCTGAAGCAACTTTGCACAACTGCCATCTCAGCCTTGGACCTTGTGAAGTATTCATGAATTGACAGGAGGCTCTGCTGCAAGTGCAGAGTGAACATGGAGCCGGTCAACAATTTTCAAGATCAAATCAAGAAATAGTGCATCAGCAACCTATTCTGAACCTCCAGCTCTGTGAGGCATCCTTTTTTTAGGGAACAATGCAGCTACTACATTTGTGATGTTGGCTTCATTTGATGTGTAAATGATCACCAACACGACGTTTTCTTTAATATTCAGCGTTCTTATTTGTGCCCAGCAATCAAGACAGCAAGTGAGCGTTCCAAAAATTTTGAGGTTCTTCTAAGCAGAATTCCATGAACTAGGCAGCTTCTGTAAGTGCTGACTGCAAGTAAAGATTAAGAATTTGCATTCACGTTGCATAGACGTTTGCTGTTACCTCTCAATTTTATATTGCGTTTATACAGGCTCAAAGCTGGCCGTATGTCACAGGAGCCAAGCTCCGAACGACAGATGAACGCTGCATTTTTTAGTAAAAAAGAAATTATGAAGCAGCGTTGCACAACTGCCATCTCTGCCTTGGACCTTGTGAAGTAGTCATGAATAGCCAGGAGACTCTGCTGCATGTCCAGAGTGAACATGGAGCTGGTCACCATTTTTCAAGATCAAATCAAGAAATAGTGCATCAGCAACTTATTCTCAAACTCCAGCTCTGGGCAGCCATCTTTTTTTTAGGAAAAAATGCAGCTGCCACATTTAGGATGTTGGCTTCATTTGATGTGCAAGTGATCACCAACAGGACGGTTTTTTTAATATTCAGGGCTCTAATTTGTGGCCAGCAATCAAGAAAGCAAGTGAGCGTTCCAAAATGATTTTGATTTTCATCTATGCAAAAATCCATGAACTAGCCAGCTTCTGTATGTGCTGACTGCAAGTCAAGACTAAAAATTTCAATTCATGGTGCATGGACGTTTGCTGTTACCTCTCAATTTTATATTGCGTGTATACTGGCTCAAAGCTGGCCGTATGTCACAGGAGCCAAGCTCCGAACGACAGATGAAAGCTGCAGTTTTTTAGTGAAAAAGAAATTCTGAAGCAACTTTGCACAGCTGCCATCTCAGCCTTGGACCTTGTGAAGTAGTCATGAATTGACAGGAGGCTCTGCTGCAAGTTCAGAGTGAACATGGAGCTGGTCAACATTTTTCAAGGTCAAATCAAGAAATAGTGCATCAACAACCTATTCTCAACCTCCAGCTCTGTGCAGCCATCCTTTTTTTAGCGAACAATGCAGGTACCACATTTAGGTTGTTGGCTTCATTTAATGTGCAAGTGATCACCAAGCGGACCTTGTTTTAATATTCAGGGCTCTTATTTGTGGCCAGCACTCCAGAAAGCAAGTGAGCGTTCCAAAAAGATTTTGATTTTCATCTATGCAGAAATCCATGAACTAGCCAGCTTCTGTATGTGCTGACTGCAAGTCAAGACTAAAAATTTGCATTCATGGTGCATGGACGTTTGCTGTTATCTCTCTATTTTATATTGCGTGTATACTGGCTCAAAGCTGGCCGTATGTCACAGGAGCCAAGCTCCGAACGGTAGATTAAAGCTGCATTTTTTAGTGAAAAAGAAATCCCGAAGCAGCTTTGCACAACTACCATCTCTGCCTTAAAACTTGTGAAGTAGTCATGAATTGCGAGGAGACTCTGCCGTAACAGCAGAGTGAACATGGAGCTGGTCGCCGTTTTTCAAGATGAAATCAAGAAATAGAGCATCAGCAACCTATTCTCAACCTCCAGCTCTGTGCAGCCATCTTTTTTTAGGGAACAATGCAGCTGCCACATTTAGGATGTTGGCTTCATTTGATGTGCAAGTGATCACCAACAGGACGTGTTTTTTAATATTCAGCGTTCTTATTTGTGGCCAGCAATCAAGACAGCAAGTGAGCATTCCAAAAAGATTTTGAGGTTGTTCATCTATGCAGAATTCCATGAACTAGCCAGCTTCTGTAAGTGCTGACTGTAAGTCAAGATTAAACATTTGCATTCATGTTGCATGGACGTTTGCTGTTACGTCTCAATTTTATATTGCACTTTTATACAGGCTTAAAGCTGGCAGTATGTCACAGGAGCCAAGCTCCGAACGACAGATGAAAGCTGCAGTTTTTAGTGAAAAAGAAATTCTGAAGCAACTTTGCACAGCTGCCATCTCAGCCTTGGACCTTGTGAAGTAGTCATGAATTGACAGGAGGCTCTGCTGCAAGTGCAGAGTGAACATGGAGCTGGTCAACATTTTTCAAGGTCAAATCAAGAAATAGTGCATCAACAACCTATTCTCAACCTCCAGCTCTGTGCAGCCATCCTTTGTTTAGCGAACAATGCAGCTACCACATTTAGGTTGTTGGCTTCATTTGATGTGCAAGTGATCACCAACAGGACGTTTTTTTAATATTCAGGGCTCTTATTTGTGGCCAGCAATCAAGAAAGCAAGTGAGCGTTCCAAAAAGATTTTGATTTTCATCTATGCAGAAATCCATGAACTAGCCAGCTTCTGTATGTGCTGACTGCAAGTGGACTAAAAATTTGCATTCATGGTGCATGGACGTTTGCTGTTATCTCTCAATTTTATATTGCGTGTATACAGGCTCAAAGCTGGCCGTATGTCACAGGAGCCCAGCTCCGAACGACAGATGAAAGCTGCATTTTTTAGTGACAAAGAAATTCTGAAGCAGCTTTGCACAACTGCCATCTCTGCCTTGGACCTTGTGAAGTAGTGATGTATTGCCAGGAGACTGCTGCAAATCCAGAGTGAACATGAAGCTGGTCAACATTTTTCAAGATCAAATCAAGAAATAGTGCATCAGCAACCTTTTCTAAACCTCCAGCTCTGTGCAGCCATTCTTTTTTAGGGAACAAAGCAGCTACCACATTTACAATGTTGGCTTCATTTGTTGTGCAAGTGATCACCAACAGGATGTTTTTTTTAATAATAAGCATTCTTCCTTGTGGCCAGCAACAGCAAGCTTCTGTATGTGCAGACTTCAAGTCAAGATTCAATATTTGCATTCATGCTGCATGGACGTTTACTGTTACCTTTCAATTTTATATTGAGCTTTTATACAGGCTCAAAGCTGGCCGTATGTCACAGGAGCGAACCTCCGAACGACAGATGAAAGCTGCATTTTTTAGTGAAAAAGAAATTCTGAAGCAGCTTTACACAACTGCCATCTCTGCCTTGGACCTTGTGAAGTAGTCATGAATTGCCAGGAGACTGCTGCAAGTGCAGAGTGAACATGAAGCTGGTCAACATTTTTCAAGATCAAATCAAGAAATATTTCATAAGCAACCTATTCTCAACCTCCAGCTCTGTGCAGCCATCCTTTTTTAGGGAACAATACAGCTACCACATTTAGGATGCTGGCTTCATTTGATGTGCAAGTGATCACCAACAGGACGTTTTTTTAATATTAAGCGTTCTTATTTGCGGCCAGCGACAGCAAGCTCCTGTAAGTGCTGACTGCAAGTCAAGATTAAAAATTTTCATTAATGTTGCATGGACGTTTGCTGATACCTCTCATTTTTATATTGCGTTTATACAGGCTCAAAGCTGGCCGTATGTCACAGGAGCCAAGCTGCATACGATAGATGAACGCTGCATTTTTTAGTGAAAAAGAAATTCTGAAGCAGCTTTGCACAACTGCCATCTCTGCCTTCGACCTTGTGAAGTAGTCATAAATAGGCAGGAGACTCTGCTGCAGGTCCAGAGTGAACACGGAGGTGGTCACCATTTTTCAAGATCAAATCAAGAAATAGTGCATCAGCAACTTATTCTCAGCCTCCAGCTCTGTGCAGCCATCTTTTTTTTTAGGAAACAATGCAGCTGCCACATTTAGGATGTTGGCTTCATTTGATGTGCAAGTGATCACCAACAGGACGTTTTTTTTAATATTCAGCGTTCTTATTTGTGGCCAGCAATCAAGACAGCAAGTGAGCATTCCAAATAATTTTGAGGTTGTACATCTATGCCGAATTCCATGAACTAGCCAGCTTCTGTAACTGCTGACTGCAAGTCAAGATTAAACATTTGCATTCATGTTGCATGGACGTTTGCTATTACGTCTCAATTTTATATTGCACTTGTATACAGGCGCAAAGCTGGCCGTATGTCACAGGAGCCAAGCTCCGAACGACAGATGAAAGCTGCAGTTTTTTAGTGAAATAGAAATTCTGAAGCAACTTTGCACAACTGCCATCTCAGCCTTGGACCTTGTGAAGTAGTCATGAATTGACAGGAGGCTCTGCTGCAAGTGCAGAGCGAACATGGAGCTGGTCAACATTTTTCAAGGTCAAATCAAGAAATAGTGCATCAACAACCTATTCTCAACCTACAGCTCTGTGCAGCCATCCTTTTTTTAGCGAACAATGCAGCTACCACATTTAGGTTGTTGGCTTCATTTGATGTGCAAGTGATCACCAACAGGACGTTTTTTTAAATATTCAGCGGTCTTATTTGTGGCCAGCAATCAAGACAGCAAGTGAGCGTACCAAAAAGATTTTGAGGGTGTTCATCTATGCAGAATTCCATGAACTAGGCAGCTTCTGTGTGTGCTGAGTGCAAGTCAAGATTAAACATTTGCATTCATGTTGCATGGACGTTTGCTGTTACCTCTCAATTTCATATTGCGCTTTTATACAGGCTCCAAGCTGGCCGTATGTCAAAGCAGCCAAGCTCCGAACGACAGATGAAAGCGGCAGTTTTTTAGTGAAAAGGAAACTATGAAGCAGCTTTGCACAATCTGCCATCTCTGCCTTGCACCTTGTAGTCGTGAAATGCCAGGACACCGCTTCACGTGCAGTGAACATAGAGCTGGTCACCATTAGAAATAGTGCATCAGCAACCTATTCTCAACCTCCAGCTCTGTGCAGCCATCGTTTTTTAGGGAACAATGCAGCTACCACTTTTAGGATGTTGGCTTCATTTTATGTGCAAGTGATCGCCAACAGGACGTTTTTTTAATATTCAGGGCTCTTATTTGTGGCCAGCAATCAAGAAAGCAAGTGAGCGTTCCAAAAAGATTTTGATTTTCATCTATGCAGAAATCCATGAACTAGCCAGCTTCTGTATGTGCTGACTGCAAGTCAAGACTAAAAATTTGCATTCATGGTGCATGGACGTTGTCTGTTACCTCTCAATTTTATATTGCGTGTATACAGGCTCAAAGCTGGCCGTATGTCACAGGAGCCCAGCTCCGAACGACAGATGAAAGCTGCATTTTTTAGTGAAAAAGAAATTCTGAAGCAGAAATACTTGTATTTGGGCGTGTTGGTTCATATCTTTTCAGGAGGACACAGGGGCGCAACAAAAACACACGGACATAGAAGTAGACAGGGACGAGCGCTTACTATCAACAGGCTTTATTTGACGTAGACCGTTAATATACTTTCGCCTACCCAAGCGCCACTGTGCGAATCACAAGCACGTGGGTAACAGAAAACACCAAAAGAAATCAAAAGGTAGGCGATTACAGAAATCTATCTAAGAAAACCGTTTCAGATCTGCGAAGCATTACAGACGAATCAATGATGCAGTTATCTCCTTTTTTTCTGATGTAATAGCCTTCCACCAGTTCCCGTTCAATCTGATCGCGGCTTCTCAACAATACTCTACAGTCCGATAATCGGGGAAAACAGGCGACCTTAGTCTTCTTAGTGCATTCTTGGCAATGGTCCGGGAGATGGGAGCCTGTCTTCTTTAAAGAATTTTTGTGCTGCAGAAGGCGCTGGTTGAGGCAGCGTCCAGTTTGCCCAACGTAAACCTTCCCGCAAGTGAGCGGGAACTCATACACAACTCCTTTTTTCAGGTTACGTGGGGCTTATGGTGTTTTACGCCACACTCTTGCCGTTTTTCTTTTCTTCTTATGCGTGCGCACAGACCGGACAACTTTCGCGGAGCAGAAAAAACAACTTCTACTCCGTACTTCTTGGCCACCTTCTTGATGTTGTGGGAAGTTCTGTGTACGTATGGTACCACCTCCGGCCTTGAACACTTCGTTGGGTCTTTCGCGTTGCTCTGCTTGCTGCCCTTCAATTTTTTGACCAAGGACTGCGCCACAGCAAGAATGAGGGAATCAGGGAAACCTGCCTTTTCCAGCCTTGAGACCTGTGACAAGAAGCCAGCGTACACAGCGTGGTAACAGGACTTCGTTAGTGCCGATGAAAGACATTGTAAAGCGATAGCCCTTTTGACCGTCTTAGAATGATTAGAATGAAATGGTAGCAAATCTTTCTTTGCGCGCGGACAATACCGCCAGCAAACATGTGAAGGGTTAAATGTTAAGGTGATATCTAAAAACTGCAGTTGGTTATCACTGCCTGGCTTTTCATGGGTAAAGGTGAGTCCCATGCCTTTCCTACCAAACGTATCTAAAACATCAGCTACGGCCTCGTCAACACTAAAATCACTTTCTTTCAACAGAACCAGGTAGTCATCTACATATCTGAAGACATGAGCTATACGGTCTGAGTCAAAAGTTTCACTCAAAGAGCGGTCAACTTGCGATAAAAAAATAGTAGAAAGAACCGGGGCTACGCAAGAGCCTATGCAAATACCTTGCTTTTGAAGATAGGTACGATCATTAAATTCAATAAAAGTGGCATTCAGGTAAAGCTCTAGTAATGACATGAAGTTGTCCACGTTCAAACCAGTGGCATTTTGAAACGCGGTGATACCATTTCTATCTATACAATCACGCACCGCGGTGAACAGGGGCTGGTGTGGAATAGAATAGAAAAGATCCTTAACATCGATTGAGAAACCGGTCTTAATATTCCTCGCAGACTGAACAAAGGCTATCACTTCATCAGAGTTCTTAGTGGCATAAGGGTCCGCATCTTGCAGTGTCCTGAGGTGCTTGAGCAGGAACTGGCTGACTTCCTTTTGCCATGTGCCCTTTTCGCTAACTATGGTCCGAAAAGGAATGCCGCTCTTGTGGTTTTTTGCGGTGAAAAAAACCGATAAACAATTCCCTTCAGCCTTTCCAATGGCGCCGGCTAGTCTGTGCAGTTGAAGTTCCTCGCAGAGTGACATGGCACTTTTCTTCACTGAAGATCTTTTCACTTCCACTGTCTTAAAAGACTTGGTGACGGCTTCAACTGCTTTTCGTTCAAAAGGCCTGACGGAATAATGACGAAACCGCTTTCTTTGTCTGCCTCCATAAGCTAGAGCGAATTGGCTGAAGCAGCTTTGCACAACTGCCATCTCTGCCTTGGACCTTGTGAAGTAGTAATGAATTGGCAGGAGACTGCTGCAAATCCAGAGTGAACATGAAGCTGGTCAACATTTTTCAAGATCAAATCAAGAAATAGTGCATCAGCAACATTTTCTAAACCTCCAGCTCTGTGCAGGCATCCTTTCTTTAGGGAACAATGCAGCTACCACATTTAGAATGTTGGCTTCATTTGTTGTGCAAGTGATCACCAACAGGACGTTTTTTTTAATCTTAAGCATTCTTCTTTGTGGCCAGCAACAGCAAGCTTCTGTAAGTGCATACTTCAAGTCAAGATTAAATATTTGCATTCATGCTGCATGGACGTTTACTGTTACCTTTCAATTTTATATTGCGTTTATACAGGCGCAAAGCTGGCCGTATGTCACAGGAGCCAAGCTCCGAACGATAGATGAAAGCTGCAGTTTTTTAGTGAAAAAGAAATACTGAAGCAGCTTTGCACAACTGCCATCTCTGCCTTGGACCTTGTGAAGTAGTCATGATTTGCCAGGAGACTCTGCTGCAAGTGCAGAGTGAACATGGAGCCGGTCAACATTTTTCAAGATCAAATCAAGAAATAGTGCATCAGCAACTTATTCTCAACCTCCAGCTCTGTGCAGCCATCTTTTTTTTAGGAAAAAATGCAGCTGCCACATTTAGGATGTTGGCTTCATTTGATGTGCAAGTGATCACCAACAGGACGGTTTTTTAATATTCAGGGCTCTAATTTGTGGCCAGCAATCAAGAAAGCAAGTGAGCGTTCCAAAAAGATTTTGATTTTCATCTATGCAGAAATCCATGAACTAGCCAGCTTCTGTATGTGCTGACTGCAAGTCAAGACTAAAAATTTCAATTCATGGTGCATGGACATTTGCTGTTACCTCTCAATTTTATATTGCGTGTATACAGGCTCAAAGCTGGCCGTATGTCACAGGAGCCAAGCTCCGAACGATAGATGAAAGCTGCATTTTTTTAGTGAAAAAGAAATTCTGAAGCAGCTTTGCACAACTGCCATCTCTGCCTTGGACCTTGTGAAGTAGTCATGAATAGCCAGGAGACTCTGCTGCAAGTCCAGAGTTAACATGGAGGTGGTCACCATTTTTCAAGATCAAATCAAGAAATAGTGCATCAGAAAGTTATTCTCAGCCTCCAGCTCTGTTCAGCCATCTTTTTTTAGGAAACAATGCAGCTGCCACATTTAGGATGTTGGCTTCATTTGATGTGCAAGTGATCACCAACAGGACGTTTTTTTTTAATATTCAGCGTTCTTATTTGTGGCCAGCAATCAAGACAGCAAGTGAGCATACCAAAAAGATTTTGAGGTTGTACATCTATGCAGAATTCTATGAACTAGCCATCTTCTGTAACTGCTGACTGCAAGTCAAGATTAAACATTTGCATTCATGTTGCATGGACGTTTGGTATTACGTCTCAATTTTATATTGCACTTTTATACAGGCTTAAAGCTGGCCGTATGTCACAGGAGCCAAGCTCCGAACGACAGATGAAAGCTGCAGTTTTTTAGTGAAATAGAAATTCTGAAGCAACTTTGCACAACTGCCATCTCAGCCGTGGACCTTGTGAAGTAGTCATGAATTGACAGGAGGCTCTGCTGCAAGTGCAGAGTGAACATGGAGCCGGTCAACATTTTTCAAGATCAAATCAAGAAATAGTGCATCAGCAACCTATACTCAACCTCCAGCTCTGTGCAGCATGCTTTTTTTAGAGAACAATGCAGCTACCACATTTAGGATGTTGGCTTCATTTGATGTTCAAGTGAAACGTCAATTTGTTATTACTTTGAATTGGTCAGTGACTGTAATCTTTTGCTTCTACTAATGCCTGACCAGACGAGCTTTCGTCGAACCCTTGACTATACCAACAGGACGTTTTTTTTAATATTCAGCGTTCATATTTGTGGCCAGCAAAAGGAAGCTTCTGTAAGTGCAGAGTGCAAGTCACGACTAAAAATTTGCATTCATGTTGCATGGACGTTTGCTGTTACCTCTCAATTTTATATTGCGTTTATACAGGATCAAAGCTGGCCGTATGTTACAGGAGCCAAGCTCCGAACGACAGATGAAAGCTGCATTTTTTAGTGAAAAAGAAATTTTGAAGCAGCTTTGCACAACTGCCATCTCTGCCTTGGACCTTGTGAAGTAATCGTGATTTGCCAGGAGACTCTGCTGCAAGTGCAGAGTGAACATGGAGCTGGTCAACATTTTTCAAGGTCAAATCAAGAAATAGTGCATCAACAACCTATTCTCAACCTACAGCTCTGTGCAGCCATCCTTTTTTTAGCGAACAATGCAGCTACCACATTTAGGTTTTAGGATTCATTTGATGTGCAAGTGATCACCAACAGGACGTTTTTTAAAATATTCAGCGGTCTTATTTGTGGCCAGCAATCAAGACAGCAAGTGAGCGTACCAAAAAGATTTTGAGGTTGTTCATCTATGCAGATTTCCATGAACTAGGCAGCTTCTGTAAGTGCTGAGTGCAAGTCAAGATTAAACATTTGCATTCATGTTGCATGGACGTTTGCTGTTACCTCCCAATTTCATATTGCGCTTTTATACAGGTACAAAGCTGGCCGTATGTCAAAGCAGCCAAGCTCCGTACGACAGATGAAAGCTGCAGTTTTTTAGTGAAAAAGAAACTATGAAGCAGCTTTGCACAAGCTGCCATCTCTGCCTTGCACCTTGTAGTCGTGAATTGCCAGGACACCGCTTCAAGTGCAGTGAACATAGAGCTGGTCACCATTAGAAATAGTGCATCAGCAACCTATTCTCAACCTCCAGCTCTGTGCAGCCATCGTTTTTTAGGGAACAATGCAGCTACCACTTTTAGGATGTTGGCTTCATTTTATGTGCAAGTGATCGCCAACAGGACGTTTTTTAATATTCAGGGCTCTTATTTGTGGCCAGCAATCAAGAAAGCAAGTGAGCGTTCCAAAAAGATTTTGATTTTCATCTATGCAGAAATCCACGAACTAGCCAGCTTCTGTATGTGCTGACTGCAAGTCAAGACTAAAATTTGCATTCATGGTGCATGGACGTTTGCTGTTACCTGTCAATTTTATATTGCGTGTATACAGGCTCAAAGCTGGCCGTATGTCACAGGAGCCCAGCTCCGAACGACAGATGAAAGCTGCATTTTTTAGTGAAAAAGAAATTCTGAAGCAGCTTTGCACAACTGCCATCTTTGCCTTGGACCTTGTGAAGTAGTCATGATTTGCCAGGAGACTCTGCGGCAAGTGCAGAGTGAACATGAAGCTGGTCAACATTTTCCAAGTCAAATCAAGAAATAGTGCATCAACAACCTATTCTCAACCTCCAGCTCTGTGCAGCCATCCTTTTTTAACGAACAATGCAGATACCACATTTAGGTTGTTAGCTTCATTTGATGTGCAAGTGATCACCAACAGGACGTTTTTTATAATATTCAGCGGTCTTATTTGTGGCCAGCAATCAAGACAGCAAGTGAGCGTACCAAAAAGATTTTGAGGTTGTTCATCTATGCAGAATTCCATGGACTAGGCAGCTTCTGTAAGTGCTGAGTGCAAGTCAAGATTAAACATTTGCATTCATGTTGCATGGGCGTTTGCTGTTACCTCTCAATTTCACATTGCGCTTTTATACAGGCTCAACGCTGGCCGTATGTAAAAGCAGCCAAGCTCCGGACGACAGATGAAAGCTGCCGTTTTTTAATGAAAAAGAAACTATGAAGCAGCTTTGCACAATCGGCCATCTCTGCCTTGCACCTTGTAGTCGTGAATTGCCAGGACACCGCATCAAGTGCAGTGAACATAGAGCTGGTCACCATTTTTCGAGATCAAATCAAGAAATAGTGCATCAGCAACCTATTCTCAACCTCCAGCTCTGTGCAGCCATCTTTTTTTAGGGAACAATGCAGCTGCCACATTTAAGATGTTGGCTTCATGTGATGTGCAAGTGATCACCAACAGGACTTTTTTTTTAATATTCAGCGTTCTTATTTGTGGCCAGCAATCAAGACAGCAAGTGAGCATTCCAAAAAGATTTTAAGGTTGTTCATCTATGCAGAATTCTATGAACTAGCCAGCTTCCGTAAGTGCTGACTGCAAGTCAAAATTAAACATTTGCATTCATTTTGCATGGACGTTTGCTGTTACGTCTCAATTTTATATTGCACTTTTATACAGGATTAAAGCTGGCCGTATGTCACAGGAGCCAAGCTCCGAACGACAGATGAAAGCTGCAGTTTTTTAGTGAAAAAGAAATTCTGAAGCAACTTTGCACAACTGCCATCTCAGCCTTGGACCTTGTGAAGTATTCATGAATTGACAGGAGGCTCTGCTGCAAGTGCAGAGTGAACATGGAGCCGGTCAACAATTTTCAAGATCAAATCAAGAAATAGTGCATCAGAAACTTATTCTCAGCCTCCAGCTCTGTTCAGCCATCTTTTTTTAGGAAACAATGTAGCTGCCACATTTAGGATGTTGGCTTCATTTGATGTGCAAGTGATCACCAACAGGACGTTTTTTTTAATATTCAGCCTTCTTATTTGTGGCCAGCAATCAAGACAGCAAGTGAGCATACCAAAAAGATTTTGAGGTTGTACATCTATGCAGAATTCTATGAACTAGCCATCTTCTGTAACTGCTGGCTGCAAGTCAAGATTAAACATTTGCATTCATGTTGCATGGACGTTTGGTATTACGTCTCAATTTTATATTGCACTTTTATACAGGCTTAAAGCTGGCCGTATGTCACAGGAGCCAAGCTCCGAACGACAGATGAAAGCTGCAGTTTTTTAGTGAAATAGAAATTCTGAAGCAACTTTGCACAACTGCCATCTCAGCCTTGGACCTTGTGAAGTAATCGTGATTTGCCAGGAGACTCTGCTGCAAGTGCAGAGTGAACATGGAGCTGGTCAACATTTTTCAAGGTCAAATCAAGAAATAGTGCATCAACAACCTATTCTCAACCTACAGCTCTGTGCAGCCATCCTTTTTTTAGCGAACAATGCAGCTACCACATTTAGGTTGTTGGCTTCATTTGATGTGCAAGTGATCACCAACAGGACGTTTTTTTAAATATTCAGCGGTCTTATTTGTGGCCAGCAATCAAGACAGCAAGTGAGCGTACCAAAAAGATTTTGAGGTTGTTCATCTATGCAGATTTCCATGAACTAGGCAGCTTCTGTAAGTGCTGAGTGCAAGTCAAGATTAAAGATTTGCATTCATGTTGCATGGACGTTTGCTGTTACCTCCCAATTTCATATTGCGCTTTTATACAGGTTCAAAGCTGGCCGTATGTCAAAGCAGCCAAGCTCCGTACGACAGATGAAAGCTGCAGTTTTTTAGTGAAAAAGAAACTATGAAGCAGCTTTGCACAATCTGCCATCTCTGCCTTGCACCTTGTAGTCGTGAATTGCCAGGACACCGCTTCAAGTGCAGTGAACATAGAGCTGGTCCCCATTAGAAATAGTGCATCAGCAACCTATTCTCAACATCCAGCTCTGTGCAGCCATCGTTTTTTAGGGAACAATGCAGCTACCACTTTTAGGATTTTGGCTTCATTTTATGTGCAAGTGATCGCCAACAGGACGTTTTTTAATATTCAGGGCTCTTATTTGTGGCCAGCAATCAAGAAAGCAAGTGAGCGTTCCAAAAAGATTTTGATTTTCATCTATGCAGAAATCCACGAACTAGCCAGCTTCTGTATGTGCTGACTGCAAGTCAAGACTAAAAATTTGCATTCATGGTGCATGGACGTTTGCTGTTACCTCTCAAATTTATATTGCGTGTATACAGGCTCAAAGCTTGCCGTATGTCACAGGAGCCCAGCTCCGAACGACAGATGAAAGCTGCATTTTTTAGTGAAAAAGAAATTCTGAAGCAGCTTTGCACAACTGCCATCTCTGCCTTTGACCTTGTGAAGTAGTAATGATTTGCCAGGAGACTGCTGCAAATCCAGAGTGAACATGAAGCTGGTCAACATTTTTTAAGATCAAATCAAGAAATAGTGCATCAGCAACCTTTTCTAAACCTCCAGCTCTGCGCAGCCATCCTTTTTCAGGGAACAATGCAGCTACCACATTTAGAATGTTGGCTTCATTTGTTGTGCAAGTGATTACCAACAGGACGTTTTTTTTTAATCTTAAGCATTCTTCTTTGTGGCCAGCAACAGCAAGCTTCTGTAAGTGCAGACTTCAAGTCAAGATTAAATATTTGCATTCATGCTGCATGGACGTTTACTGTTACCTTTCAATTTTATATTGCGTTTATACAGGCTCAAAGCTGGCCGTATGTCACAGGAGCCAAGCTCCGAACGATAGATGAAAGCTGCAGTTTTTTAGTGAAAAAGAAATACTGAAGGAGCTTTGCACAACTGCCATCTCAGCCTTGGACCTTGTGAAGTAGTCATAAATTGACAGGAGACTCTGCTTCAAGTGCAGAGTGAACATGGAGCTGGTCAACATTTTTCAAGATCAAATCAAGAAATAGTGCATCAGAAACCTATTCTCAACCTCCAGCTCTGTGCAGCATCCTTTTTTTATTGAACAATGCAGCTACCACATTTAGGTTGTTAGCTTCATTTAATGTGCAAGTGATCACCAACAGGACGTTTTTTTAAATATTCAGCGGTCTTATTTGTGGCCAGCAACAGCAAGCTTCTGTAAGTGCAGACTGCAAGGCACGATTAAAAATTTGCATTCATGTTGCATGGACGTTTGCTGTTGCCTCTCAATTTTATATTGCGTTTATACAGACTCAAAGCCGGCCGTATGTTACAGGAGCCAAGCTCCGAACGACAGATGAAAGCTGCATTTTTTAGTGAAAAAGAAATTTTGAAGCAGATTTGCACAACTGCCATCTTTGCCTTGGACCTTGTGAAGTAGTCATGATTTGCCAGGAGACTCTGCGGCAAGTGCAGAGTGAACATGAAGCTGGTCAACATTTTCCAAGTCAAATCAAGAAATAGTGCATCAACAACCTATTCTCAACCTCCAGCTCTGTGCAGCCATCCTTTTTTAGCGAACAATGCAGCTACCACATTTAGGTTGTTAGCTTCATTTGATGTGCAAGTGATCACCAACAGGACGTTTTTTATAATATTCAGCGGTCTTATTTGTGGCCACCAATCAAGACAGCAAGTGAGCGTACCAAAAAGATTTTGAGGTTGTTCATCTATGCAGAATTCCATGGACTAGGCAGCTTCTGTAAGTGCTGAGTGCAAGTCAAGATTAAACATTTGCATTCATGTTGCATGGGCGTTTGCTGTTACCTCTCAATTTCACATTGCGCTTTTATACAGGCTCAAAGCTGGCCGTATGTAAAAGCAGCCAAGCTCCGGACGACAGATGAAAGCTGCAGTTTTTTAATGAAAAAGAAACTATGAAGCAGCTTTGCACAATCGGCCATCTCTGCCTTGCACCTTGTAGTCGTGAATTGCCAGGACACCGCATCAAGTGCAGTGAACATAGAGCTGGTCACCATTTTTCGAGATCAAATCAAGAAATAGTGCATCAGCAACCTATTCTCAACCTCCAGCTCTGTGCAGCCATCTTTTTTTAGGGAACAATGCAGCTGCCACATTTAAGATGTTGGCTTCATGTGATGTGCAAGTGATCACCAACAGGACTTTTTTTTTAATATTCAGCGTTCTTATTTGTGGCCAGCAATCAAGACAGCAAGTGAGCATTTTAAAAAGATTTTAAGGTTGTTCATCTATGCAGAATTCTATGAACTAGCCAGCTTCCGTAAGGGCTGACTGCAAGTCAAAATTAAACATTTGCATTCATGTTGCATGGACGTTTGCTGTTACGTCTCAATTTTATATTGCACTCTTATACAGGCTTAAAGCTGGCCGTATGTCACAGGAGCCAAGCTCCGAACGACAGATGAAAGCTGCAGTTTTTTAGTGAAAAAAAAATTCTGAAGCAACTTTGCACAACTGCCATCTCAGCCTTGGACCTTGTGAAGTATTCATGAATTGACAGGAGGCTCTGCTGCAAGTGCAGAGTGAACATGGAGCCGGTCAACAATTTTCAAGATCAAATCAAGAAATAGTGCATCAGCAACCTATTCTGAACCTCCAGCTCTGTGAGGCATCCTTTTTTTAGGGAACAATGCAGCTACTACATTTGTGATGATGGCTTCATTTCATGTGTAAATGATCACCAACACGACGTTTTCTTTAATATTCAGCTTTCTTATTTGTGCCCAGCAATCAAGACAGCAAGTGAGCGTTCCAAAAATTTTGAGGTTCTTCTAAGCAGAATTCCATGAACTAGGCAGCTTCTGTAAGTGCTGACTGCAAGTAAAGATTAAGAATTTGCATTCACGTTGCATAGACGTTTGCTGTTACCTCTCAATTTTATATTGCGTTTATACAGGCTCAAAGCTGGCCGTATGTCACAGGAGCCAAGCTCCGAACGACAGATGAACGCTGCATTTTTTAGTGAAAAAGAAATTATGAAGCAGCGTTGCACAACTGCCATCTCTGCCTTGGACCTTGTGAAGCAGTCATGAATAGCCAGGAGACTCTGCTGCATGTCCAGAGTGAACATGGAGCTGGTCACCATTTTTCAAGATCAAATCAAGAAATAGTGCATCAGCAACTTATTCTCAACCTCCAGCTCTGGGCAGCCATCTTTTTTTTTAAGAAAAAATGCAGCTGCCACATTTAGGATGTTGGCTTCATTTGATGTGCAAGTGATCACCAACAGGACGGTTTTTTTAATATTCAGGGCTCTAATTTGTGGCCAGCAATCAAGAAAGCAAGTGAGCGTTCCAAAAAGATTTTGATTTTCATCTATGCAAAAATCCATGAACTAGCCAGCTTCTGTATGTGCTGACTGCAAGTCAAGACTAAAAATTTCAATTCATGGTGCATGGACGTTTCCTGTTACCTCTCATTTTTATATTGCGTTTATACAGGCTCAAAGCTGGCCGTATGTCACAGGAGCCAAGCTGCATACGATAGATGAAAGCTGCAGTTTTTTAGTGAAAAAGAAATTCTGAAGCAGCTTTGCACAACTGCCATCTCAGCCTTGGACATTGTGAAGTAGTCATGAATTGTCAGGAGACTCTGCTGCAAGTGCAGAGTGAACATGAAGCTGGTCAACATTTTTCAAGATCAAATCAAGAAATAGTGCATCAGCAACCTATTCTCAACCTCCAGCTCTGTGCAGCATCCTTTTTTAGAGAACAATGCAGCTACCACATTTAGGATGTTGGCTTCATTTGATGTTCAAATGATCACCAACAGGACGTTTTTTTAATATTCAGCGTTCATATTTGTGGCCAGCAAAAGGAAGCTTCTGTAAGTGCAGAGTGCAAGTCACGACTAAAAATTTGCATTCATGTTGCATGGACGTTTGCTGTTACCTCTCAATATTATATTGCGTTTATACAGGCTCAAAGCTGGCCGTATGTCACAGGAGCCAAGCTCCGAACGATAGAAGAACGCTGCATTTTTTAGTGAAAAAGAAATTCTGAAGCAGCTTTGCACAACTGCCATCTCTGCCTTGGACCTTGTGAAGTAGTCATGAATAGCCAGGAGACTCTGCTGCAAGTCCAGAGTGAACATGGAGCTGGTCGCCGTTTTTCAAGATCAAATCAAGAAATAGAGCATCAGCAACCTATTCTCAACATCCAGCTCTGTGCAGCCATCTTTTTTTAGGGAACAATGCAGCTGCCACATTTAGGATGTTGGCTTCATTTGATGTGCAAGTGATCACCAACAGGACGTGTTTTTTAATATTCAGCGTTCTTATTTGTGGCCAGCAATCAAGACAGCAAGTGAGCATTCCAAAAAGATTTTGAGGTTGTTCATCTATGCAGAATTCCATGAACTAGCCAGCTTCTGTATGTGCTGACTGCAAGTCAAGTTTAAAAATTTGCATTCATGTTGCATGGACGTTTGCTGTTACGTCTCAATTTTATATTGCACTTTTATACAGGCTTAAAGCTGGCAGTATGTCACAGGAGCCAAGCTCCGAACGACAGATGAAAGCTGCAGTTTTTAGTGAAAAAGAAATTCTGAAGCAACTTTGCACAGCTGCCATCTCAGCCTTGGACCTTGTGAAGTAGTCATGAATTGACAGGAGGCTCTGCTGCAAGTTCAGAGTGAACATGGAGCTGGTCAACATTTTTCAAGGTCAAATCAAGAAATAGTGCATCAACAACCTATTCTCAACCTCCAGCTCTGTGCAGCCATCCTTTTTTTAGCGAACAATGCAGGTACCACATTTAGGTTGTTGGCTTCATTTAATGTGCAAGTGATCACCAACAGGACCTTGTTTTAATATTCAGGGCTCTTATTTGTGGCCAGCACTCCAGAAAGCAAGTGAGCGTTCCAAAAAGATTTTGATTTTCATCTATGCAGAAATCCATGAACTAGCCAGCTTCTGTATGTGCTGACTGCAAGTCAAGACTAAAAATTTGCATTCATGGTGCATGGACGTTGTCTGTTACCTCTCAATTTTATATTGCGTGTATACAGGCTCAAAGCTGGCCGTATGTCACAGGAGCCCAGCTCCGAACGACAGATGAAAGCTGCATTTTTTAGTGAAAAAGAAATTCTGAAGCAGAAATACTTGTATTTGGGCGTGTTGGTTCATATCTTTTCAGGAGGACACAGGGGCGCAACAAAAACACACGGACATAGAAGTAGACAGGGACGAGCGCTTACTATCAACAGGCTTTATTTGACGTAGACCGTTAATATACTTTCGCCTACCCAAGCGCCACTGTGCGAATCACAAGCACGTGGGTAACAGAAAACACCAAAAGAAATCAAAAGGTAGGCGATTACAGAAATCTATCTAAGAAAACCGTTTCAGATCTGCGAAGCATTACAGACGAATCAATGATGCAGTTATCTCCTTTTTTTCTGATGTAATAGCCTTCCACCAGTTCCCGTTCAATCTGATCGCGGCTTCTCAACAATACTCTACAGTCCGATAATCGGGGAAAACAGGCGACCTTAGTCTTCTTAGTGCATTCTTGGCAATGGTCCGGGAGATGGGAGCCTGTCTTCTTTAAAGAATTTTTGTGCTGCAGAAGGCGCTGGTTGAGGCAGCGTCCAGTTTGCCCAACGTAAACCTTCCCGCAAGTGAGCGGGAACTCATACACAACTCCTTTTTTCAGGTTACGTGGGGCTTATGGTGTTTTACGCCACACTCTTGCCGTTTTTCTTTTCTTCTTATGCGTGCGCACAGACCGGACAACTTTCGCGGAGCAGAAAAAACAACTTCTACTCCGTACTTCTTGGCCACCTTCTTGATGTTGTGGGAAGTTCTGTGTACGTATGGTACCACCTCCGGCCTTGAACACTTCGTTGGGTCTTTCGCGTTGCTCTGCTTGCTGCCCTTCAATTTTTTGACCAAGGACTGCGCCACAGCAAGAATGAGGGAATCAGGGAAACCTGCCTTTTCCAGCCTTGAGACCTGTGACAAGAAGCCAGCGTACACAGCGTGGTAACAGGACTTCGTTAGTGCCGATGAAAGACATTGTAAAGCGATAGCCCTTTTGACCGTCTTAGAATGATTAGAATGAAATGGTAGCAAATCTTTCTTTGCGCGCGGACAATACCGCCAGCAAACATGTGAAGGGTTAAATGTTAAGGTGATATCTAAAAACTGCAGTTGGTTATCACTGCCTGGCTTTTCATGGGTAAAGGTGAGTCCCATGCCTTTCCTACCAAACGTATCTAAAACATCAGCTACGGCCTCGTCAACACTAAAATCACTTTCTTTCAACAGAACCAGGTAGTCATCTACATATCTGAAGACATGAGCTATACGGTCTGAGTCAAAAGTTTCACTCAAAGAGCGGTCAACTTGCGATAAAAAAATAGTAGAAAGAACCGGGGCTACGCAAGAGCCTATGCAAATACCTTGCTTTTGAAGATAGGTACGATCATTAAATTCAATAAAAGTGGCATTCAGGTAAAGCTCTAGTAATGACATGAAGTTGTCCACGTTCAAACCAGTGGCATTTTGAAACGCGGTGATACCATTTCTATCTATACAATCACGCACCGCGGTGAACAGGGGCTGGTGTGGAATAGAATAGAAAAGATCCTTAACATCGATTGAGAAACCGGTCTTAATATTCCTCGCAGACTGAACAAAGGCTATCACTTCATCAGAGTTCTTAGTGGCATAAGGGTCCGCATCTTGCAGTGTCCTGAGGTGCTTGAGCAGGAACTGGCTGACTTCCTTTTGCCATGTGCCCTTTTCGCTAACTATGGTCCGAAAAGGAATGCCGCTCTTGTGGTTTTTTGCGGTGAAAAAAACCGATAAACAATTCCCTTCAGCCTTTCCAATGGCGCCGGCTAGTCTGTGCAGTTGAAGTTCCTCGCAGAGTGACATGGCACTTTTCTTCACTGAAGATCTTTTCACTTCCACTGTCTTAAAAGACTTGGTGACGGCTTCAACTGCTTTTCGTTCAAAAGGCCTGACGGAATAATGACGAAACCGCTTTCTTTGTCTGCCTCCATAAGCTAGAGCGAATTGGCTGAAGCAGCTTTGCACAACTGCCATCTCTGCCTTGGACCTTGTGAAGTAGTAATGAATTGGCAGGAGACTGCTGCAAATCCAGAGTGAACATGAAGCTGGTCAACATTTTTCAAGATCAAATCAAGAAATAGTGCATCAGCAACATTTTCTAAATCTCCAGCTCTGTGCAGCCATCCTTTCTTTAGGGAACAATGCAGCTACCACATTTAGAATGTTGGCTTCATTTGTTGTGCAAGTGATCACCAACAGGACGTTTTTTTTAATCTTAAGCATTCTTCTTTGTGGCCAGCAACAGCAAGCTTCTGTAAGTGCATACTTCAAGTCAAGATTAAATATTTGCATTCATGCTGCATGGACGTTTACTGTTACCTTTCAATTTTATATTGCGTTTATACAGGCTCAAAGCTGGCCGTATGTCACAGGAGCCAAGCTCCGAACGATAGATGAAAGCTGCAGTTTTTTAGTGAAAAAGAAATTTTGAAGCAGCTTTGCACAACTGCCATCTCTGCCTTGGACCTTGTGAAGTAGTCATGATTTGCCAGGAGACTCTGCTGCAAGTGCAGAGCGAACATGGAGCTGGTCAACATTTTTCAAGGTCAAATCAAGAAATAGTGCATCAACAACCTATTCTCAACCTACAGCTCTGTGCAGCCATCCTTTTTTTAGCGAACAATGCAGCTACCACATTTAGGTTGTTGGCTTCATTTGATGTGCAAGTGATCACCAACAGGACGTTTTTTTAAATATTCTGCGGTCTTATTTGTGGCCAGCAATCAAGACAGCAAGTGAGCGTACCAAAAATATTTTGAGGGTGTTCATCTATGCAGAATTCCATGAACTAGGCAGCTTCTGTGTGTGCTGAGTGCAAGTCAAGATTAAACATTTGCATTCATGTTGCATGGACGTTTGCTGTTACCTCTCAATTTCATATTGCGCTTTAATACAGGCTCCAAGCTGGCCGTATGTCAAAGCAGCCAAGCTCCGAACGACAGATGAAAGCGGCAGTTTTTTAGTGAAAAGGAAACTATGAAGCAGCTTTGCACAATCTGCCATCTCTGCCTTGCACCTTGTAGTCGTGAAATGCCAGGACACCGCTTCACGTGCAGTGAACATAGAGCTGGTCACCATTAGAAATAGTGCATCAGCAACCTATTCTCAACCTCCAGCTCTGTGCAGCCATCGTTTTTTAGGGAACAATGCAGCTACCACTTTTAGGATGTTGGCTTCATTTTATGTGCAAGTGATCGCCAACAGGACGTTTTTTTTAATATTCAGGGCTCTTATTTGTGGCCAGCAATCAAGAAAGCAAGTGAGCGTTCCAAAAAGATTTTGATTTTCATCTATGCAGAAATCCATGAACTAGCCAGCTTCTGTATGTGCTGACTGCAAGTCAAGACTAAAAATTTGCATTCATTGTGCATGGACGTTGTCTGTTACCTCTCAATTTTATATTGCGTGTATACAGGCTCAAAGCTGGCCGTATGTCACAGGAGCCCAGCTCCGAACGACAGATGAAAGCTGCATTTTTTAGTGAAAAAGAAATTCTGAAGCAGAAATACTTGTATTTGGGCGTGTTGGTTCATATCTTTTCAGGAGGACACAGGGGCGCAACAAAAACACACGGACATAGAAGTAGACAGGGACGAGCGCTTACTATCAACAGGCTTTATTTGACGTAGACCGTTAATATACTTTCGCCTACCCAAGCGCCACTGTGCGAATCACAAGCACGTGGGTAACAGAAAACACCAAAAGAAATCAAAAGGTAGGCGATTACAGAAATCTATCTAAGAAAACCGTTTCAGATCTGCGAAGCATTACAGACGAATCAATGATGCAGTTATCTCCTTTTTTTCTGATGTAATAGCCTTCCACCAGTTCCCGTTCAATCTGATCGCGGCTTCTCAACAATACTCTACAGTCCGATAATCGGGGAAAACAGGCGACCTTAGTCTTCTTAGTGCATTCTTGGCAATGGTCCGGGAGATGGGAGCCTGTCTTCTTTAAAGAATTTTTGTGCTGCAGAAGGCGCTGGTTGAGGCAGCGTCCAGTTTGCCCAATGTAAACCTTCCCGCAAGTGAGCGGGAACTCATACACAACTCCTTTTTTCAGGTTACGTGGGGCTTATGGTGTTTTACGCCACACTCTTGCCGTTTTTCTTTTCTTCTTATGCGTGCGCACAGACCGGACAACTTTCGCGGAGCAGAAAAAACAACTTCTACTCCGTACTTCTTGGCCACCTTCTTGATGTTGTGGGAAGTTCTGTGTACGTATGGTACCACCTCCGGCCTTGAACACTTCGTTGGGTCTTTCGCGTTGCTCTGCTTGCTGCCCTTCAATTTTTTGACCAAGGACTGCGCCACAGCAAGAATGAGGGAATCAGGGAAACCTGCCTTTTCCAGCCTTGAGACCTGTGACAAGAAGCCAGCGTACACAGCGTGGTAACAGGACTTCGTTAGTGCCGATGAAAGACATTGTAAAGCGATAGCCCTTTTGACCGTCTTAGAATGATTAGAATGAAATGGTAGCAAATCTTTCTTTGCGCGCGGACAATACCGCCAGCAAACATGTGAAGGGTTAAATGTTAAGGTGATATCTAAAAACTGCAGTTGGTTATCACTGCCTGGCTTTTCATGGGTAAAGGTGAGTCCCATGCCTTTCCTACCAAACGTATCTAAAACATCAGCTACGGCCTCGTCAACACTAAAATCACTTTCTTTCAACAGAACCAGGTAGTCATCTACATATCTGAAGACATGAGCTATACGGTCTGAGTCAAAAGTTTCACTCAAAGAGCGGTCAACTTGCGATAAAAAAATAGTAGAAAGAACCGGGGCTACGCAAGAGCCTATGCAAATACCTTGCTTTTGAAGATAGGTACGATCATTAAATTCAATAAAAGTGGCATTCAGGTAAAGCTCTAGTAATGACATGAAGTTGTCCACGTTCAAACCAGTGGCATTTTGAAACGCGGTGATACCATTTCTATCTATACAATCACGCACCGCGGTGAACAGGGGCTGGTGTGGAATAGAATAGAAAAGATCCTTAACATCGATTGAGAAACCGGTCTTAATATTCCTCGCAGACTGAACAAAGGCTATCACTTCATCAGAGTTCTTAGTGGCATAAGGGTCCGCATCTTGCAGTGTCCTGAGGTGCTTGAGCAGGAACTGGCTGACTTCCTTTTGCCATGTGCCCTTTTCGCTAACTATGGTCCGAAAAGGAATGCCGCTCTTGTGGTTTTTTGCGGTGAAAAAAACCGATAAACAATTCCCTTCAGCCTTTCCAATGGCGCCGGCTAGTCTGTGCAGTTGAAGTTCCTCGCAGAGTGACATGGCACTTTTCTTCACTGAAGATCTTTTCACTTCCACTGTCTTAAAAGACTTGGTGACGGCTTCAACTGCTTTTCGTTCAAAAGGCCTGACGGAATAATGACGAAACCGCTTTCTTTGTCTGCCTCCATAAGCTAGAGCGAATTGGCTGAAGCAGCTTTGCACAACTGCCATCTCTGCCTTGGACCTTGTGAAGTAGTAATGAATTGGCAGGAGACTGCTGCAAATCCAGAGTGAACATGAAGCTGGTCAACATTTTTCAAGATCAAATCAAGAAATAGTGCATCAGCAACATTTTCTAAACCTCCAGCTCTGTGCAGCCATCCTTTCTTTAGGGAACAATGCAGCTACCACATTTAGAATGTTGGCTTCATTTGTTGTGCAAGTGATCACCAACAGGACGTTTTTTTTAATCTTAAGCATTCTTCTTTGTGGCCAGCAACAGCAAGCTTCTGTAAGTGCATACTTCAAGTCAAGATTAAATATTTGCATTCATGCTGCATGGACGTTTACTGTTACCTTTCAATTTTATATTGCGTTTATACAGGCTCAAAGCTGGCCGTATGTCACAGGAGCCAAGCTCCGAACGATAGATGAAAGCTGCAGTTTTTTAGTGAAAAAGAAATACTGAAGCAGCTTTGCACAACTGCCATCTCTGCCTTGGACCTTGTGAAGTAGTCATGATTTGCCAGGAGACTCTGCTGCAAGTGCAGAGTGAACATGGAGCCGGTCAACATTTTTCAAGATCAAATCAAGAAATAGTGCATCAGCAACTTATTCTCAACCTCCAGCTCTGTGCAGCCATCCTTTTTTTAGCGAACAATGCAGCTACCACATTTAGGTTGTTGGCTTCATTTGATGTGCAAGTGATCACCAACAGGACGTTTTTTTAAATATTCTGCGGTCTTATTTGTGGCCAGCAATCAAGACAGCAAGTGAGCGTACCAAAAAGATTTTGAGGGTGTTCATCTATGCAGAATTCCATGAACTAGGCAGCTTCTGTGTGTGCTGAGTGCAAGTCAAGATTAAACATTTGCATTCATGTTGCATGGACGTTTGCTGTTACCTCTCAATTTCATATTGCGCTTTTATACAGGCTCCAAGCTGGCCGTATGTCAAAGCAGCCAAGCTCCGAACGACAGATGAAAGCGGCAGTTTTTTAGTGAAAAGGAAACTATGAAGCAGCTTTGCACAATCTGCCATCTCTGCCTTGCACCTTGTAGTCGTGAAATGCCAGGACACCGCTTCACGTGCAGTGAACATAGAGCTGGTCACCATTAGAAATAGTGCATCAGCAACCTATTCTCAACCTCCAGCTCTGTGCAGCCATCGTTTTTTAGGGAACAATGCAGCTACCACTTTTAGGATGTTGGCTTCATTTTATGTGCAAGTGATCGCCAACAGGACGTTTTTTTAATATTCAGGGCTCTTATTTGTGGCCAGCAATCAAGAAAGCAAGTGAGCGTTCCAAAAAGATTTTGATTTTCATCTATGCAGAAATCAATGAACTAGCCAGCTTCTGTATGTGCTGACTGCAAGTCAAGACTAAAAATTTGCATTCATTGTGCATGGACGTTGTCTGTTACCTCTCAATTTTATATTGCGTGTATACAGGCTCAAAGCTGGCCGTATGTCACAGGAGCCCAGCTCCGAACGACAGATGAAAGCTGCATTTTTTAGTGAAAAAGAAATTCTGAAGCAGAAATACTTGTATTTGGGCGTGTTGGTTCATATCTTTTCAGGAGGACACAGGGGCGCAACAAAAACACACGGACATAGAAGTAGACAGGGACGAGCGCTTACTATCAACAGGCTTTATTTGACGTAGACCGTTAATATACTTTCGCCTACCCAAGCGCCACTGTGCGAATCACAAGCACGTGGGTAACAGAAAACACCAAAAGAAATCAAAAGGTAGGCGATTACAGAAATCTATCTAAGAAAACCGTTTCAGATCTGCGAAGCATTACAGACGAATCAATGATGCAGTTATCTCCTTTTTTTCTGATGTAATAGCCTTCCACCAGTTCCCGTTCAATCTGATCGCGGCTTCTCAACAATACTCTACAGTCCGATAATCGGGGAAAACAGGCGACCTTAGTCTTCTTAGTGCATTCTTGGCAATGGTCCGGGAGATGGGAGCCTGTCTTCTTTAAAGAATTTTTGTGCTGCAGAAGGCGCTGGTTGAGGCAGCGTCCAGTTTGCCCAATGTAAACCTTCCCGCAAGTGAGCGGGAACTCATACACAACTCCTTTTTTCAGGTTACGTGGGGCTTATGGTGTTTTACGCCACACTCTTGCCGTTTTTCTTTTCTTCTTATGCGTGCGCACAGACCGGACAACTTTCGCGGAGTAGAAAAAACAACTTCTACTCCGTACTTCTTGGCCACCTTCTTGATGTTGTGGGAAGTTCTGTGTACGTATGGTACCACCTCCGGCCTTGAACACTTCGTTGGGTCTTTCGCGTTGCTCTGCTTGCTGCCCTTCAATTTTTTGACCAAGGACTGCGCCACAGCAAGAATGAGGGAATCAGGGAAACCTGCCTTTTCCAGCCTTGAGACCTGTGACAAGAAGCCAGCGTACACAGCGTGGTAACAGGACTTCGTTAGTGCCGATGAAAGACATTGTAAAGCGATAGCCCTTTTGACCGTCTTAGAATGATTAGAATGAAATGGTAGCAAATCTTTCTTTGCGCGCGGACAATACCGCCAGCAAACATGTGAAGGGTTAAATGTTAAGGTGATATCTAAAAACTGCAGTTGGTTATCCCTGCCTGGCTTTTCATGGGTAAAGGTGAGTCCCGTGCCTTTCCTACCAAACGTATCTAAAACATCAGCTACGGCCTCGTCAACACTAAAATCACTTTCTTTCAACAGAACCAGGTAGTCATCTACATATCTGAAGACATGAGCTATACGGTCTGAGTCAAAAGTTTCACTCAAAGAGCGGTCAACTTGCGATAAAAAAATAGTAGAAAGAACCGGGGCTACGCAAGAGCCTATGCAAATACCTTGCTTTTGAAGATAGGTACGATCATTAAATTCAATAAAAGTGGCATTCAGGTAAAGCTCTAGTAATGACATGAAGTTGTCCACGTTCAAACCAGTGGCATTTTGAAACGCGGTGATACCATTTCTATCTATACAATCACGCACCGCGGTGAACAGGGGCTGGTGTGGAATAGAATAGAAAAGATCCTTAACATCGATTGAGAAACCGGTCTTAATATTCCTCGCAGACTGAACAAAGGCTATCACTTCATCAGAGTTCTTAGTGGCATAAGGGTCCGCATCTTGCAGTGTCCTGAGGTGCTTGAGCAGGAACTGGCTGACTTCCTTTTGCCATGTGCCCTTTTCGCTAACTATGGTCCGAAAAGGAATGCCGCTCTTGTGGTTTTTTGCGGTGAAAAAAACCGATAAACAATTCCCTTCAGCCTTTCCAATGGCGCCGGCTAGTCTGTGCAGTTGAAGTTCCTCGCAGAGTGACATGGCACTTTTCTTCACTGAAGATCTTTTCACTTCCACTGTCTTAAAAGACTTGGTGACGGCTTCAACTGCTTTTCGTTCAAAAGGCCTGACGGAATAATGACGAAACCGCTTTCTTTGTCTGCCTCCATAAGCTAGAGCGAATTGGCTGAAGCAGCTTTGCACAACTGCCATCTCTGCCTTGGACCTTGTGAAGTAGTAATGAATTGGCAGGAGACTGCTGCAAATCCAGAGTGAACATGAAGCTGGTCAACATTTTTCAAGATCAAATCAAGAAATAGTGCATCAACAACCTATTCTCAACCTCCAGCTCTGTGCAGCCATCCTTTTTTATCGAACAATGCAGCTACCACGTTTAGGTTAGCTTCATTTGATGTGCAAGTGATCACCAACAGGACGTTTTTTTTAATATTCAGCGGTCTTATTTGTTTCCAGCAATCAAGACAGCAAGTGAGCGTACCAAAAAGAATTTGAGGTTGTTCATCTATGCAGAATTCCATGGACTAGGCAGCTTCTGTAAGTGCTGAGTGCAAGTCAAGATTAAACATTTGCATTCATGTTGCATGGACGTTTGCTGTTACCTCTCAATTTCATATTGCGCTTTTATACAGGCACAAAGCTGGCCGTATGTAAAAGCAGCCAAGCTCCGGACGACAGATGAAAGCTGCCGTTTTTTAATGAAAAAGAAACTATGAAGCAGCTTTGCACAATCTGCCATCTCTGCCTTGCACCTTGTAGTCGGGAATTGCCAGGACACCGCATCAAGTCCAGTGAACATAGAGCTGGTCACCATTTTTCGAGATCAAGTCATGAAATAGTGCATCAGCAACCTATTCTCAACCTCCAGCTCTGTGCAGCCATCTTTTTTTAGGGAACAATGCAGCTGCCACATTTAAGATGCTGGCTTCATTTGATGTGCAAGTGATCACCAACAGGACTTTTTTTTAATATTCAGCGTTCTTATTTGTGGCCAGCAATCAAGACAGGAAGTGAGCATTCCAAAAATATTTTAAGGTTGTTCATCTATGCAGAATTCTATGAACTAGCCAGCTTCTGTAAGTGCTGACTGCAAGTCAAAATTAAACATTTGCATTCATGTTGCATGGACGTTTGCTGTTACGTCTCAATTTTATATTGCACTTTTATACAGGCTTAAAGCTGGCCGTATGTAAAAGCAGCCAAGCTCCGGACGACAGATGAAAGCTGCCGTTTTTTAATGAAAAAGAAACTATGAAGCAGCTTTGCACAATCTGCCATCTCAGCCTTGCACCTTGTGAAGTAGTCATGAATTGACAGGAGGCTCTGCTGCAAGTGCAGAGTGAACATGGAGCCGGTCAACATTTTTCAAGATCAAATCAAGAAATAGTGCATCAGCAACCTATTCTGAACCTCCAGCTCTGTGCGGCATCCTTTTTTTAGGGAACAATGCAGCTACTACATTTGTGATGTTGGCTTCATTTGACGTGTAAATGATCACAAACACGACGTTTTTTTTTAATAATCAGCGTTCTTATTTGTGCCCAGCAATCAAGAGAGCAAGTGAGCGTTCCAAAAATTTTGAGGTTGTTCTTCTAAGCAGAATTCCATGAACTAGGCAGCTTCTGTAAGTGCTGACTGCAAGTCAAGATTAAATAATCGCATTCATGTTGTATAGATGCCTGCTGTTTCCTCTCAATTTTGTACTGCGCTTTTATACAGGCTCAAAGCTGGCCGTATGTCACAGCAGCCAAGCTCCGAACGACAGATGAAAGCTGCATTTTTTGAGTGAAAAAAAAATATGAGACATCTTTGCACAACTGCCATCTCTGCCTTGGACCTTGTGAAGTAGTAATTAATTGCCAGGAGACTGCTGCAAATCCAGAGTGAACTTGAAGCTGGTGAACATTTTTCAAGATCAAATCAAGAAGTAGTGCATCAGAAACCTATTCTAAACCTCCAGCTCTGTGCAGCCATCCTTTTTTAGGGAACAATGCAGCTACCACATTTAGAATGTTGGCTTCAATTGATGTGCAAGTTATCACCAACAGGACGTTTTTTTTAATATTAAGCATTCTTATTTTTGGGCAGCAACAGCAAGCTTCTGTATGTGCAGACTGCAAGTCAAGAATAAATATTTGCATTCATGTTGCATAGATGCCTGCTGTTACCTCTCAATTTTGTACTGCGCTTTTATACAAGCTCAAAGCTGGCCGTATGTCACAGGAGCCAAGCTCCGGACGACAGATGAAAGCTGCATTTTTTAGTGAAAAAAAATTCTGAAGCAGCTTTGCACAACTGCCTTTTCTGCCTTGACCTTGTGAAGTAGTCATGAATTGCCAGGAGACTGCTGCAAGTCCAGAGTGAACAAGGAGCTGGTCAACATTTTTCAAGATCAAATCAAGAAATAGCGCATTAGCAACCTATTCTAAACCTCCAGCTCTGTGCAGCCATCCTTTTTTAGGGAACAATGCAGCTACCACATTTAGGATCCTGGCTTCATTTGATGTGGAAGTGCTCACCAACAGGAGGTTTTTTTATATTCAGCGTTATTTGGGGAAGGCAATCAAGAAAACAAGTGAGCATTCCTAAAAGATTTTGATGTTGTTTAGCTATGCAGAAATTTATGAACTAGCCAGTTTCTGTAAGTGCTGACTGCAAGTCAAGATTAAATATTTGCATTCATGTTGCATAGATGCCTACTGTTACCTCTCAATTTTATACTGCGCTTTTATACAGGCTCAAAGCTGGCCGTATGTCACAGCAGCCAAGCTCCGAACGACAGATGAAAGCTGCGTTTTTGTAGTGCAAAATCTGAAGCAGCTTTGCACAACTGCAATCTCTGCCTTGGACCTTGTGAGTTAGTCATGAATTGCCAGGAGACTGCTGCAAGTGCAGAGTGAGCATGAAGCTGGTCAACATTTTTCAAGATCAAATCAAGAAATAGTTCATCAGCAACCTGTTCTCAACCTCCAGCTCTGTGCAGCCATCCTTTTTTAGGGAACAATGCAGCTGCCACATTTAGGATGTTGGCTTCATTTGATGTGCAAGTGATCACCAACAGGACGGTTTTTTAATATTCAGGGCTCTTATTTGTGGCCAGCAATCAAGAAAGCAAGTGAGCGTTCCAAAAAGAGTTTGATTTTCATCTATGCAGAAATCCATGAACTAGCCAGCTTCTGTATGTGCTGACTGCAATTCAAGATTAAAAATTTGCATTAATGTTGCATGGACGTTTGATGTTACCTCTCAATTTTATATTGCGCTTTTATACAGGCTCAAAGCTGGCCGTATGTCAAAGCAGCCAAGCTCCGGACGACAGATGAAAGCTGCAGTTTTTTAGTCAAAAAAAAACTATGAAGCAGCTTTGCACAATCTGCCATCTCTGCCTTGCACCTTGTAGTCGTGAATTGCCAGGACACCGCTTCAAGTGCAGTGAACATAGAGCAGGTCACCATTTTTCGAGATCAAGTCAAGAAATTGTGCATCAGCAACCTATTCTCAACCTCCAGCTCTGCGCAGCCATCGTTTTTTAGGGAACAATGCAGCTACCACTTTTAGGATGTTGGCTTCATTTTATGTGCAAGTGATCGCCAACAGGACGTTTTTTAATATTCAGGGCTCTAATTTGTGGCCAGCAATCAAGAAAGCAAGTGAGCGTTCCAAAAAAAGTTTGATTTTCATCTATGCAGAAATCCATGAACTAGCCAGCTTCTGTATGTGCTGACTGCAAGTCAAGACTAAAAATTTCCATTCATGGTGCATGGACGTTTGCTGTTACCTCTCAATTTTATATTGCGTGTGTACAGTCTCAAAGCTGGCCGTATGTCACAGGAGCCAAGCTCCGAACGACAAATGAAAGCTGCATTTTTTAGTGAAAAACAAAATTCTGAAGCAGCTTTGCACAACTGCCATCTCTGCCTTAAAACTTGTGAAGTAGTCATGAATTGCGAGGAGACTCTGCTGTAGGTGCAGAGTGAACATCGAGCTGGTCACCGTTTTTCAAGATGAAATCAAGAAGTAGTGCATCAGCAACCTATTCTAAACCTCCAGCTCTGTGCAGCCATCTTTTTTTAGGGAACAATGCAGCTGCCACATTTAGGTTGCTGGCTTCTTTTGACGTGCAAGTGCTCATCAAAAGGACTATTTTTTTAATATTCAGCGTTGTTATTTGTGGAAAGCAATCAAAAAAACAAGTGAGCATTCCAAAAAGATATTGAGGTTGATTATCTATGCAGAAATCCATGAACTAGCCAGTTTCTGTAGGTGCTGACTGCAAGTCAAGATTAAATATTTGCATTCATGTTGCATGGACGTTTGCTGTTACCTCTCAATTTTGTACTGCGCTTTTATACAGGCTCAAAGCTGGCCGTATGTCACAGCAGCCAAGCTCCGAACGACAGATGAAAGCTGCATTTTTTAGTAAAAAAAAATTCTGAAACATCTTTGCACAACTGCCATCTCTGCCTTGGACCTTGTGAAGTAGTAATGAATTGCCAGGAGATTGCTGCAAGTCCAGAGTGAACATGGAGCTGGTCAACATTTTTTATGATCAAATCAAGAAATAGTGCATTATCATCCTATTCTAAACCTCCAGTTCTGTGCAGCCATCCTTTTTTATGGAACAATGCAGCTACCACCTTTAGGATGTTGGCTTCATTTCATGTGCAAGTGCTCAAAAAAAGGACTGTTTTTTTAATATTCAGCGTTGTTATTTGTAGAAAGCAATCAAGAAAACAAGTGAGCATTTAAAAAAGATGTTGAGGTTGTTTATCTATGTAGAAATCCATGAACTAGCCAGTTTCTGTAAGTGCTGACTGCATGTCAAGAATAAATATTTGCATTCATGTTGCATAAATGCCTGCTGTTACCTCTCAATTTTGTACTGCGCTTTTATACAGGCTCAAAGCTGGCCGTATGTCACAGCAGCCAAGCTTCGAACGACAGATGAAGGCTGCATTTTTTTAGTGAAAAAAAATTCTGAAACATCTTTGCACAACTGCCATCTCTGCCTTGGACCTTGTGAAGTAGTAATGAATTGCCAGGAGACTGCTGCAAAACCAGAGTGAACATGAAGCTGGTCAACATTTTTCAAGATCAAATCAAGAAATAGTGCATCAGCAACCTTTTATAAACCTCCAGCTCTGTGCAGCCATCCTTTTTTAGGGAACAATGCAGCTACCACATTTAGAATGTTGGCTTCATTTGTTGAGCACGTGATCACCAACAGGACG
Organism: Amblyomma americanum; assembly: GCF_052857255.1. Classification (NCBI taxonomy): domain Eukaryota; kingdom Metazoa; phylum Arthropoda; class Arachnida; order Ixodida; family Ixodidae; genus Amblyomma; species Amblyomma americanum. The sequence goes on along the minus strand of NC_135501.1, from coordinate 31,166,905 downwards.
TTTTTAATAAATATTAAGCATTCTTATTGGTGGCCAGCAACAGCAAGCTTCTGTAAGTGCAGACTGCAAGTCAAGATTAAATATTTGCATTGATGCTGCATGGATGTTTACTGTTACCTTTCAATTTTATATTGCGCTTTTATACAGGATCAAAGCTGGCCGTATGTCCCAGGAGCCAAGCACCGGACGACAGATGAATGCTGCATTTTCTAGTGAAAAATAAATTCTGAAGCAGCTTTGCACAACTGCATTTTCTGCCTTGACCTTGTGAAGTAGTCATGAATTGGCAGGAGACTGCTGCAAGTCAAGAGTGAACATGAAGCTGGTCAACATTTTTCAAGATCAATCAAGAAATAGTGCAGCAGCAACCTATTCTAAAGCTCCAGCTCTGTACAGCCATCTTCTTTTTAGGAAAAAATGCAGCTGCCACATTTAGGATGTTGGCTTCATTTGATGTGCAAGTGATCACCAACAGGACGGTTTTTTTAATATTCAGGGCTCTTATTTGTGGCCAGCAATCAAGAAAGCAAGTGAGCGTTCCAAAAAGATTTTGATTTTCATCTATGCAGAAATCCATGAACTAGCCAGTTTCTGTATGTGCTGACTGCAAGTCAAGATTAAAAATTTGCATTCATGTTGCATGGACGTTTGCTGTTTCCTCTCAACTTTATATTGCATGTATACTGGCTCAAAGCTGGCCGTATGTCACAGGAGCCAAGCTCGGAACGACAGATGAAAGCTGCATTTTTTAGTGAAAAAGAAATTCTGAAGCAGCTTTGCACAACTGCCATCTCTGCCTTAAAACTTGTGAAGTAGTCATGAATTGCGAGGAGACTCTGCTTTAAGTGCAGAGTGAACATGGAGCTGGTCACCGTTTTTCAAGATCAAATCAGGAAATAGTGCATCAGCAACCTATTCTCAACCTCCTGCTCTGTGCAGCCATCTTTTTTTAGGGAACAATGCAGCTGCCACATTTAGGTTGTTGGCTTCTTTTGATGTGCACGTGCTCACCAAAAGGACTATTTTTTTAATATTCAGCGTTGTTATTTGTGGAAAGCAATCAAGGAAACAAGTGAGCATTCCAAAAAGATGTTGAGGTTGTTTATCTATGCAGAAATCCATGAACTAGCCAGTTTCTGTAAGTGGTGACTGCAAGTCAAGATTAAATCTTTGTATTCATGTTGCATGGACGTTTGCTGTTACCTCTCAATTTTGTACTGCGCTTCTATACAGGCTCAAAGCTGGCCGTATGTCACAGCAGCCGAGCTCCGAACGGCAGATGAAAGCTGCATTTTTTTATTGAAAAAAAATTCTGATACATCTTTGCACAACTGCCATCTCTGCCTTGGACCTTGTGAAGTAGTAATGAATTGCCAGGAGACTGCTGCAAGTCCAGAGTGAACATGGAGCTGGTCAACATTTTTTATGATCAAATCAAGAAATAGTGCATTAGCAACCTATTCTAAACCTCCAGCTCTGTGCAGCCTGCATTTCTTAGGGAACAATGCAGCTACCATATTTAGGATGTTGGCTTCATTTGATGTGCAAGTGCTCACCAAAAGGACTATTTTTTTAATATTCAGCGTTGTGATTTGTGGAAAGCAGTCAAGAAAACAAGTGAGCCTTTCAAAAAGATGTTGAGGTTGTTTATCTATGCAGAAATCCATGAACTAGCCAGTTTCTGTAAGTGCTGACTGCTAGTAAAGATTAAATATTTGCATTCATGTTGCATAGATGCCTGCTGTTACCTCTCAATTTTATACTGCGCTTTTATACAGGCTCAAAGCTGGCCGTATGTCACAGCAGCCAAGCTCCGAACGACAGATGAAAGCTGCATTTGTTTAGTGAAAAAAAAATTCTGGAGCATCTTTGCACAACTGTCATCTCTGCCTTGGACCTTGTGATGTAGTAATGAATTGCCAGGAGACTGCTGCAAATACAGAGTGAACATGGAGCTGGTCAACATTTTTCAAGATCAAATCAAGAAATAGTGCATCAGCAACCTATTCTAAACCTCCAGCTCTGTGCAGCCATCCTTTTTTTTAGGGAACAATGCAGCTACCACATTTAGAATGTTGGCTTCATTTGTTGTGCAAGTGATCACCAACAGGATGTTTTTTTAATATTAAGCATTCTTCTTTTTGGCCAGCAACACCAAGCTTCTGTAAGTGCAGACTGCAAGTCAAGATTAAATATTTGCATTCATGCTGCATGGACGTTTACTCTTACCTTTCCATTTTATTTTGCGCTTTTATACAGGCTCAAAGCTGGCCGTATGTCACAGGAGCCAAGCTCCGGACGACAGATGAAATCTGCATTTTTTAGTGAAAAAGAAATTCTGAAGCAGCTTTGCACGACTGCCTTTTCTTCCTTGACCTTGTGAAGTAGTCATGAATTTGCAGGAGACTGCTGCAAGTCCAGAGTGAACATGCAGCTGGTCAACTTTTTTCAAGATCAAATCAAGAAATGGTGCATTAGCAACCTATTTTAAACCTCCAGCTCTGTGCAGCCATCCTTTTTTAGGGAACAATGCAGCTACCACATTTAGGATGTTGGCTTCATTTGATGTGGAAGTGCTCACCAACAGGACGTTTTTTTAATAATCAGCGTTGTTATTTGTCGAAAGCAATCAAGAAAACAAGTGAGCATTCCTAAAAGATGTTGAGGTTGTTTAGCTATGCAGAAATCCATGAACTAGCCAGTTTCTGTAAGTGCTGGCTGCAAGCCAAGATTAAACATTTGCATTCATATTGCATGGACGTTTACTGTTACCTCTCAATTTTTTTTGCGTGTATACAGGCTCAAAGCTGGCCGTATGTCACTGGAGCCAAGCTCCAAACGAGAGATGAAAGCTGCATTTTTTGTGAAAAAGAAATTCTGAAGCAGCTTTGCACAACTGCCATCTCTGCCTTAAAACTTGTGAAGTAGTCATGAATTGCGAGGAGACTCTGCTGTAAGTGCAGAGTGAACATGGAGCTGGTCACCATTTTTCAAGATCAAATCAAGAAATAGTGCATCAGCAACCTATTCTCAACCTCCAGCTCTGTGCAGCCATCTTTTTTTTAGGGAACAATGCAGCTGCCACATTTAGGATGTTGGCTTCATTTATTTATTTATTTATTTATTTATTTATTGTACCCTCAGGGCCCGAAGGCATTACAGAGGGGAGTGGGAATACATAAAAATTCAGCCTAAACAGCAACAACAAGGAGGGAAAACAAAAATAAACCAGGAATACATAAAAAGTGAAAACACAGGAAGGCAATAAGATTAGAACGCAGTGGGGATATATTAAAACAGTGTGTAGGCAGTAAAAAGGCAATTTTTATACAGTAATAAACGACACATACTCAGATAGAAACACTAAGGACTTTACGAAATGCATTGTTATCGGAAATACCTGCGATGCCGTGGGGAAGGTGATTCCAGCTGACACAAGTTCGGGGTATGAATGAGTCATGAAAACATTTGGTGTGACAAGATGGGATTCCAACTTTATGACGGTGATCAACGCGTGCTGATATGTAACATAGACTAGACAGTAACTTAGGATTGAGAAAGCTGTTGTGGTAAATTTTATGAAAGAGACACAATGAGGATATTGATCTGCGGTGGGAAAGAAGTGGTAGGGACAAACTTGATTTCATGGCGGTTACACTGCTTGTTCGGTGATAATTGGAAAGAATGAAACGGCATGCGCGGTTCTGTACAGCTTCCAAATCTGAAACGAGTGAATCGATGCCAGGACTCCAGACAGATGCAGCATATTCTAACTTGGACCGAACCAATGTTTTATAAAGTAATAATTTTATTGAAGTAGATGAACGTGAGAAATTTCTGCGAAGGTACACAAGCATGCGATCAGCGTTATTTATTATGTATTCAACGTGAGTTTTCCACGACAGGTTACAAGAAACGTAAACACCCAGATATTTATAACATGACACGGTTTCGAGAGACACGTTGTTAATGTGATAAGAAGAAGGGGCATTAGAGAGACGAGAAATGCGTACATGTTTACACCTAATAATGTTTAGTTGCATGTTCCAAGTAAAACACCGGTCAAGAACCTTGTTAATATCGGATTGAAGACAAGAGACATCATTACCATCTTTATTTCCGCGGTAAATAACACAATCATCGGCAAAAAGATTAATTGAAGAAGAAATGTTAGCCGGTAAGTCATTTTTATAGATGAGAAAAAGGAGGGGCCCAAGAACTTACCCTTGAGGCACGCCGGAACGGACAGGCAAATAATGAGAGTTTAAATTGTTCGCTGTTACGAATTGTGAACGGTTAGAAAGAAAGCATTGTAGCCATGCAAGGACATTAGGGTCTATGTTAAGATTGCTTAATTTAAGAAAGAGAAGCTCATGTGAAACAGTATCAAACGCTTTCGAGAAGTCCAAAAATAGGCAATCTGCCTGAGACCCGTGGTCAAGGATGCAATGAAGGTCATGTGTGAAACATATTAGCTGAGTTTCGCATGAAAAAGACACGAAAACCATGCTGGGCAATGCTGAAAAAGGAGTTAGATTCTAAAAAAGAGATGAGATGAGAATATATGACGTGTTCCATGATCTTGCACGGAATACTAGTGAGTGATATAGGTCTAAAGTTATCAGGAGAATGTTTACTTCCGGACTTATGCAGTGGAGTTACCTTCCCAATTTTCCAATTATTGGGAATACAACCTGCTGCAAGAGACTGCTCAAACATTTTAGTAAGAATTATGAAACAATAGTACTTTGTATTAATTAAAAACTTCGAATTAATGTTGTCAACACCGCAGAAAGAGGAAACCTTAAGATTTTCTATGATGCACTGGATGCCTGACGCGTCGAATATAACTGGGTCCATAGGAAGAGAATCAAAAACAGGGCACATGCGATGAACAAGAGAAACGTTGGTAGAAAATGCCGCAGCAAATATATTGTTTAGAACAGAAGCACATTCGTATGGAGGAAAGGCAACACCATGAGAAGAAGTAAGTAGTATTGTGGAAGGGTCTTTCTTGTTAACTACATTCCAAAATTGTTTTGGATTATTGACCAGCATAGCAGGCAGTGTGTGGTTAAAAAATGTGTCCTTTGCGTTTTTTAGCGCACCTTTGTACTCTGCAGCTGCGGAAAAGTAGGCCTCCCATCGTTGTTTAGAATTCAACAACTTCGCAGAGCGGAACAAGCGCTTCTTTTTATTGGAGAGTCTTTTTAAAACATTATTAAACCAAGGTGATTCCCGATCGCACTTCAAAGGTCTTAATGGTACAAAAGTGTTAATGAGATGTTCAACGATATCCTTGAACAAATCCCAGTTAGCGTAAACAGAACGCTGTGAAAAGCCTGGTAAGTAATCATCCAAAAAACAAGCTAGTGCGCAGTTAATAGCATTAAAGTCAGCCCGTTTATAATCTCTAATGTGTTTAGTCTGACTAACTCGGATAGATACAGGAATTTGTACATCAAAATGCAGCAAAGAATGATCACTGAGACCAGGTAGGTAAAACATCGAAGGGATATGATCAGGCACGTTAGTTAGAACAAGATCTAAAACATTCGATGAGGATAAAGTAGTTCGAGTAGGTTTAGAGACTAACTGCGAAAGATTGAAATCCATACAAGTTGACAAAATCTTTTTACACTCAGTAGAAAAAGAGCTGAGATAAGGTGATGTACTAGTCCACACGATACTAGGGTAGTTAAAGTCACCAGCTAAGACAATAGGTGTACTCGGAAATCGTACAGTGATCATGTTAAGGGAATCATGCAATTCATCAACGAATATATGGCTCGAGGACGGGGGACGGTAACATATACCCACAATCATTCTCTTAAAACGTACACTAAGTTCCACCCAAACCAGTTCCAGGCTAGTTGAAATATTATTAGGCGACGCTACAAAATTATTCGCGACAGCTATTAAAACACCTCCTCCAGATCTCTCACTTCTGTCAGATCTAAACACGTTATAGCGTTTTTTGCAGTCAAATAGTTCAATGTCCGCTATCTTGGAAGAAAGCCATGTTTCGGTTAGTAAGACGACATCAGCATCACACGAATCAATGATAGGATTAAGTTCATCGCGCTTGGGTAGTAAGCTTCGTATGTTGGAAAAAAGAAAAGAAAGCGAGTTGCCAGTATCGGACACTGGCCCACTGCCCCTCGAGCAGCCCTACGGCGCGTAGGTCGAGCCAGAAGTACCGTCATTTGACTGCTGATTGTGGACTGGCGAAGGAGACAATCGATCAGTCGGCTCAGCATGTGATGAAGCAGCGATACCGTGACTTGAGTTACTATCAAGAGAAGTTGCTGATGCCCGAAGATTAGCCTCCATGAAAACGCAGTTGCGAGCAGGGTTATAACTGTAGCATTTGTTCTTAATGTACAGTTTGTTGTGCCTAAGCTTGTAAAATGAGTCCTGACCCTTAGCGAATTGAAGCAGCTTTTTCCTGGCCTGACGCGTTTCCAACGAGTAATCTTCACTTACGGTGATACCTTCATCTTTAAGTTTCGCTGACTGGGATAGAATTTGTTGCTTTGTTTTAAAGGAGGAGAACTTCACGATGACCGGGCGACATTTATCATCCGTAAATGTACCAATCCTATGGGTACGTTCAAACGCATCCTTCATAAGCGCCGGACTGAAGCAGTTAGAGATAACGCTCAAAAGCTTGTCTTCCGTTCCTTCCCATGTTTCCGTTGGACTGTCACGTAAACCAAAAAACAATAGATTGTCTCTTCGCTGCCTGTCTTCAAGCTGTGACTGACTAAGCCGCAATTTGGCATTCTCGCTAATCAGGTTATCAGCGAGTTCGCGCAGGGTCAGCAGCTCTTGTCGAGCTTCGTCAGAAGCAGAAGCTTGAAGTTCAACTGCCGACAGCCTCGCATCGATATCGGAGATATTTTTTTTCATAGATTCCTGATTTTCCTTTATTTCAGATATGGAAGCAATTAAGCGTAACTGTTCGGTTTCCATTCTAGCAGTGCGTGAGTTAACGTTCTGTAATAAAGTTAACACGTCATTAAGCTTTTCCTGTACAGAGTCATCCGTTTCACTGTTCTTAGAACGCGTACCAGGGCCAGGGTTAAGTTCGACATCACCCGACTGCAGAACCAGCTGAGCACACACATCAAATGACTGCACAAGCAAACCTAATAGCACTTGTGGGTGTGGGAACAGCACAAGACAAACATTTCTAGATTTCTTTGCAAACATAGGAACGTCATTACTAACCTGCATGAACAAACGCATGCTGTCAAGCAACCGTGCCACGATGCTGTTCAGACGCCCACTGGAAGGCGCGGGCCGCTGGCGTTCGTTTATATCCAGAGGAAATGGTGATGTCGTAGGGGATGAGCTGAACTTCTGCGAAGGAGCCACGGTCAAAGAGTGTTGCCAGGACGGGTCATATGAAGCCAGGTCTGCATAACAGCAATAAGGTGCAGGTGCAATCCATGCGGTGTCTGTTGGAGCGGTCGATGCCACGTAGATCTGAAGATATCCCGCTATCTGCATGAACAAACGCATGCTGCCAATCAACCGTGCCACGATGCTGTTCACACGCCCACTGGAAGGCGCGGGCCGCTGGCGTTCGTTTATATCCAGAGGAAATGGTTATGTCGTAGGCGATGAGCTGAACTTGTGCGAAGGAGCCACGGTCCAAGAGGGTTGCCAGGACGGGTCATATGAAGCCAGGTCAGCATAACAGCAATAAGGTGCAGGTGCAATCCATGCGGTGTCTTTTGGAGCGGTCGATGCCACGTAGATCTGAAGATATCCCGCTATCTGCATGAACAAACGCATGCTGTCAAGCAACCGTGCCACGATGCTGTTCACCAACAGGACGTTTTTTTATATTCAGCATGGTTATTTGTGGAAAGCAATCAAGAAAACAAGCGAGCATTCATAAAAGATGTTGAGGTTGTTTAGCTATGCAGAAATCCATGAACTAACCAGTTTCTGTAAGTGCTGACTGCAAGTCAAGATTAAACATTTGCATTCATGTTGCATGGACGTTTACTGTTACCTCTCAATTTTATATTGCGTGTATACAGGCTCAAAGCTGGCCGTATGTCACATGAGCCAAGCTCCGACCGACAGATGAAAGCTGCATTTTTTAGTGAAAAACAAATTCTGAAGCAGCTTTGCACAACTGCATCTCTGCCTTGGACCTTGTGAAGTAGTCATGAAATGCCAGGAGACTGCTGCAAGTCCAGAGTGAACATGGAGCTCGTCAACATTTTTCAAGATCAAATCAAGAAATAGTGCATTAGCAACCTATTCTAAACCTCCAGCTCTGTGCAGCCATCCTTTTTTAGGGAACAATGCAGATACCACATTTAGGATGTTGGCTTCATTTGATGTGGAAGAGCTCACCAACAGGACGTTTTTTTAATATTCAGCGTTGTTATTTGTGGAAGGCAATCAAGAAAACAAGTGAGCATTCCTAAAAGATGTTGAGATTGTTTAGCTATGCAGAAATTTATGAACTAGCCAGTTTCTGTAAGTGCTGACTGCAAGTCAAGATTAAATATTTGCATTAATGTTGCATAGATGCCTGATGTTACCTCTCAATTTTATACTGCGCTTTTATACAGGCTCAAAGCTGGCCGTATGTCACAGCAGCCAAGCTCTGAACGACAGATGAAAGCTGCATTTTTTTAGTGAAAAAAAAATTCTGAAGCGTCTTTGCACAACTGCCATCTCTGCCTTGGACCTTGTGAAGTAGTAATGATTTGCCAGGAGACTGCTGCAAACCCAGAGTGAACATGGAGCTGGTCAACATTTTTCAAGATCAAATCAAGAAATAGTGCATCAGCAACCTTTTCTAATCCTCCAGCTCTGTGCAGCCATCTTCTTTATAGGAAAAAATGCAGCTGCCACATTTATAATGTTGGCTTCATTTGATGTGGAAGTGATCACCAACAGGACGGTTTTTTAATATTCAGGGCTCTTATTTGTGGCCCGCAATCAAGAAAGCAAGTGAGCGTTCCAAAATTATTTTGATTTTCATCTATGCAGAAATCCATGAACTAGCCAGCTTCTGTATGTGCTAACAGCAAGTCAAGATTAAACATTTGCATTCATGTTGCATGGACGTTTGCTGTTACCTCTCAATATTATATTGCACTTTTATACAGGCATAAAGCTGGCCGTATGTCACAGGAGCCAAGCTCCGAACGACAGATGAAAGCCGCATTTTTTAGTGAAAAAGAAATTCTGAAGCAGCTTTGCACAACTGCCATCTCTGCCTTAAAACTTGTGAAGTAGTCATGAATTGCGAAGAGACTCTGCTGTAAGTGCAGAGTGAACATGGAGCTGGTCACCGTTTTTCAAGATCAAATAAAGAAATAGTGCATCAGCAACCTATTCTCAACCTCGACCTCTGTGCAGCCATCTTTTTTTAGGGAACAATGCAGCTGCCACATTTAGGATGTTGGCTTCATTTGATGTGCAAGTGATCACCAACAGGACGTTTTTTTTAATATTCAGCGTTATTATTTGTGGCCAGCAATCAAGACAGCAAGTGAGCATTCCAAAAAGATTTTGAGGTTGTTCATCTATGCAGAAATCCATGAACTAGCCAGCTTCTGTATGTGCTGACTGCAAGTCAAGACTAAAAATTTCCATTCATCGTGAATGGACATTTGCTGTTACCTCTCAATTTTATATTGCGTGTATACAGGCTCAAAGCTGGCCGTATGTCACAGGAGCCCAGCTCCGAACGACAGATGAAAGCTGCATTTTTTAGCGAAAAAGAAATTCTGAAGCAGCTTTGCAAAACTTCCATCTCTGCCTTAAAACTTGTGAAGTAGTCATGAATTGCAAGGAGACTCTGCTGTAAGTGCAGAGTGAACATGGAGCTGGTCACCGTTTTTCAAGATCAAATCAAGAAATAGTGCATCAGCAACCTATTCTCAACCTCCAGCTCTGTGCAGCCAGTTTTTTAGGGAACAATGCAGCTGCCACATTTAGGTTGCTGGCTTCTTTTGATGTGCAAGTGCTCACCAAAAGGACTATTTTTTTAATATTCAGCGTTGTTATTTGTGGAAAGCAATCAATAAAACAAGTGAGCATTCCAAAAAGATATTGAGGTTGTTTATCTATGCAGAAATTCATGAACTAGCCAGTTTCTGTAGGTGCTGACTGCAAGTCAAGATTAAATATTTGCATTCATGTTGCATGGACGTTTGCTGTTACCTCTCAATTTTGTACTGCGCTTTTATACAGGCTCAAAGCTGGCCGTAGGTCACAGCAGCCAAGCTCCGAACGACAGATGAAAGCTGCATTTTTTAGTAAAAAAAAGTTTGAAACATCTTTTCACAACTTCCATCTCTGCCTTGGACCTTGTGAAGTAGTAATGAATTGCCAGGAGACTGCTGCAAGTCCAGAGTGAACATGGAGCTGGTCAACATTTTTTATGATCAAATCAAGAAATAGTGCATTATCATCCTATTCTAAACCTCCAGTTCTGTGCAGCCATCCTTTTTATGGAACAATGCAGCTACCACCTTTAGGATGTTGGCTTCATTTCATGTGCAAGTGTTCACCAAAAGGACTGTTTTTTTAATATTCAGCGTTGTTATTTGTAGAAAGCAATCAAGAAAACAAGTGAGCATTTAAAAAAGATGTTGATGTTGTTTATCTATGCAGAAATCCATGAACTAGCCAGTTTCTGTAAGTGCTGACTGCAAGTCAAGATTAAATATTTGCATTCATGTTGCATAGATGCCTGCTGTTACCTCTCAATTTTGTACTGCGCTTTTATACAGGCTCAAAGCTGGCCGTATGTCACAGCAGCCAAGCTTCGAACGACAGATGAAGGCTGCATTTTTTTAGTGAAAAAAAATTCTGAAACATCTTTGCACAACTGCCATCTCTGCCTTGGACCTTGTGAAGTAGTAATGAATTGCAAGGAGACTGCTGCAAAACCAGAGTGAACATGAAGCTGGTCAACATTTTTCAAGATCAAATCAAGAAATAGTGTATCAGCAACCTTTTATAAACCTCCAGCTCTGTGCAGCCACCCTTTTTTAGGGAACAATGCAGCTACCACATTTAGAATGTTGGCTTCATTTGTTGTGCACGTGATCACCAACAGGACGTTTTTAATAAATATTATTTATTCTTATTTGTGGCCAGCAACAGCAAGCTTCTGTAAGTGCAGACTGCAAGTCAAGATTAAATATTTGCATTCATGCTGCATGGATGTTTACTGTTACCTTTCAATTTTATATTGCGCTTTTAAACAGGATCAAAGCTGGCCGTATGTCCCAGGAGCCAAGCACCGGACGACAGTTGAATGCTGCATTTTTTAGTGAAAAATAAATTCTGAAGCAGCTTTGCACAACTGCCTTTTCTGCCTTGACCTTGTGAAGTAGTCATGAATTGGCAAGAGACTGCTGCAAGTCAAGAGTCAACATGGAGCTGGTCAACATTTTTCAAGATCAAATCAAGAAATAGTGATCAGCAAACTATTCTCAACCTTCAGCTATGTGCAGCCATACTTTTTTAGGGAAAAATGAAGCTACTACATTTGTGATGTTGGCTTCATTTGATGTGTAAATGATCACCAACACGACGTTTTTTTTTAATATTCAGCGTTCTTATTTGTGCCCAGCAATCAAGACAGCAAGTGAGCATTCCAAAGATTTTGAGGTTGTTCTTCTAAGCAGAATTCCATGAACTAGGCAGCTTCTGTAAGTGCTGACTGCAAGTCAATATTAAACATTTGCATTCATGTTGCATGGACGTTTGCTGTTACCTCTCAATTTTATATTGCGTGTACACAGGCTCAAAGCTGGCTGTATGTCACAGGAGCCAAGCTCCGAACGACAGATGAAAGCTGCATTTTTAGTGAAAAACAAATTCTGAAGCAGCTTTGCACAACTGCCATCTCTGCCTTGGACCTTGTGAAGTAATGAATTGCCAGGAGACTGCTGCAAGTCCAGAGTGAACATGTAGCTGGTCAACATTTTTTAAGATAAAATCAAGAAATAGTGCATTAGCAACCTATTCTAAACCTCCAGCTCTGTGCAGCCATCCTTTTTTTAGGGAACAATGCAGCTACCACATTTAGGATGTTGGCTTCATTCTATGTGCAAATGCTCACCAAAAGGACTAATTTTTTAATATTCAGCGTTGTTATTTGTAGAAAGCAATCAACAAAACAAGTGAGCATTCCAAAAAGATGTTGAAGTTGTTTATCGATGCAGAAATCAATGAACTAGCCAGTTTCTTTAAGTGCTGACTGCAAGTCATGATTAAATATTTGCATTCATGTTGCATAGATGCGTGCTGTTTCCTCTCAATTTTGTACTGCGCTTTTATACAGGCTCAAAGCTGGCCGCATGTCACAGCAGCCAAATTCCGAACGACAGACGAAAGCTGCATTTTTTTTTGTGAAAAAAATACTGAAACATCTTTGCTCAACGGCCATCTCTGCCTTGGACCTTGTGAAATAGTAATGAATTGCCAGGAGACTGCTGCAAATCCAGAGTGAACATGGAGCTGGTCAACATTTTTCAAGATCAATCAAGAAATAGTTCATTAGCAACCTATTCTAAACCTCCAGCTCTGTGCAGCCATCATTTCTTTGGGAACAATGCAGCTACCACATTTAGGATGTTGGCTTCATTTGATGTGCAAGTGCTCACCAAAAGGACTATTTTTTTTTAATATTCAGCGTTGTGATTTGTGGAAAGCAGTCAAGAAAACAAGTGAGCATTCCAAAAATATTGTTGAGGTTGTTTATCTATGCAGAAATCCATGAACTAGCCAGTTTCTGTAAGTGCAGACTGCAAGTCAAGATTAAATATTTGCATTCATGTTGCATAGATGCCTGCTGTTACCTCTCAATTTTATACTGCGCTTTTATACAGGCTCAAAGCTGGCCGTATGTCACAGCAGCCAAGCTCCGAACGACAGATGAAAGCTGCATTTTTTTAGTGAAAAAAAATACTGAAGCATCTTTGCACAATTGCCATCTCTGCCTTGGACCTTGTGAAGTGGTAATGAATTGCCAGGAGGCTCTGCTGCAAGTGCAGAGTGAACATGGAGCCGGTCAACATTTTTCAAGATCAAATCAAGAAATAGTGCATCAGCAACCTATTCTCAACCTCCAGCTCTGTGCAGCATCCTTTTTTTAGAGAACAATGCAGCTACCACATTTAGGATGTTGGCTTCATTTGATGTTCAAATGATCACCAACAGGACGTTTTTTTAATATTCAGCGTTCATATTTGTGGCCAGCAAAAGGAAGCTTCTGTAAGTGTAGAGTGCAAGTCATGACTAAAAATTTGCATTCATGTTGCATGGACGTTTGCTGTTACCTCTCAATTTTATATTGCGTTTATACAGGCTCAAAGCTGGCCGTATGTTACAGGAGCCAAGCTCCGAACGACAGATGAAAGCTGCATTTTTTAGTGAAAAAGAAATTTTGAAGCAGCTTTGCACAACTGCCATCTCTGCCTTGGACCTTGTGAAGTAGTCATGATTTGCCAGGAGACTCTGCTGCAAGTGCAGAGCGAACATGGAGCTGGTCAACATTTTTCAAGGTCAAATCAAGAAATAGTGCATCAACAACCTATTCTCAACCTACAGCTCTGTGCAGCCATCCTTTTTTTAGCGAACAATGCAGCTACCACATTTAGGTTGTTGGCTTCATTTGATGTGCAAGTGATCACCAACAGGACGTTTTTTTAAATATTCAGCGGTCTTATTTGTGGCCAGGAATCAAGACAGCAAGTGAGCGTACCAAAAAGATTTTGAGGGTGTTCATCTATGCAGAATTCCATGAACTAGGCAGCTTCTGTAAGTGCTGAGTGCAAGTCAAGA